>NC_044036.1:85278546-85580379 GCF_901765095.1 Microcaecilia unicolor
ACTGTGTGCTGCATGCCTGGTCTGTGACTATATATTGTTGTTACATTTGTACCCCGCGCTTTCCCACTCATGGCAGACTCAATGTGGCTTACATGGGGCAATGGAGGGTTAAGTGACTTGCCCAGAGTCACAAGGAGCTGCCTGTGCCTGAAGTGGGAATCGAACTCAGTTCCCCAGGACCAAAGTCCACCACCCTAACCACTAGGCCACTCCTCCACTCAGATCAGGCAGGCAGTCTGTGGGGGGGGGGGGGGGGGGAGACAGATGCAGTAAGTCACGCGACTAACTCTTCCCTCCTGCCCTCCTCCCCCACCCTAACAACATGCCAGAGGGAGGCGGGTCCAACCATGTGGTGGGAGGAAGAGGACCGGGACCACTGGACCATGTGGGGGGGAAGGGAGAAGGGAACCGGGACAGCTGGACCACATTGGGGGAGGGAAGGGACCAGGACCACTAGGCCTCAGGGGAGGGGAGAAGAAGAGAACCGAAATTACTTACCGGTGGCTGCAGCAATGGATGAGCATGTGTCCAGCAGCAGCGACAGCAAGGCAAGAGGGCAGGCCACCAGAAGCAGTGACAGCAGCGTTGGCATTGCTGCACAGTAGCTGCTAGTGCGGCTTTGTAAATCGGGGGGTTATTATGACCTTTAAAAATACATTAGTTCAACCTTTATTAGGAAACTTCCTTAGCAAATGCTTTGCACCATATGCCTTATTTTGTCGCAAAAATTTAATTGCAATTTTATCTTCTTTGCTAAACACCATTTTACTACAGCAGATCTTAATGAATATCATTTTGAAAAGAAAGGTCATCCATTTTTACAGCATCTTGCAGTAATACCTGTCAATAACAGTACTAACAGTGGAAGAGTAACCTAGTGGTCAGTGCAGTGGGCTTTGATCCTGGAAAACTGGGTTTGATTCCCAACTCTTTGTGACCCTGGGCAAGTCACTTACCCTCCATTGCCCCAGGTACAAAATATAAATTGTGAGCCCACTATGAACAGAGAAAGTACCTGTATATAATGTGTACAGCACTGTGTATGTCTATTAATGCTTTAGAAATGATTAGTAATAGTATTTGTTTTGGGGTTATTTGGAAAAATGTTGGGGGGGGGGGGGTCCTGTTTTTTTTTCCAGGAGACTGTATAGATAGATAGATTTAGATGTGTATGTATATGGGATTGTTGAAGAAAATGGAAAAGCACAAGGGGGCTGAAAAGGAGAACTTGGTTGAGGCAAATGTCCACAGTTACTTTTTACCCCTGGGCTTTGCTCCTAGTGTTCAGGTGCTATTTCAATGGAATCTATTGCTTGCAGATTTGACAATGTAATCTCTGCATTTTACTTTGCTTCCTTATAAATGCTAAAACACAGCCCTTGAATTGCTTACTCTCAGTGCAGCTGAAATTATACACACATCATGGAAAAACACACATAGGCATTCAGCCACATTGAGGGAGAGCAATTTTCAAACAGCTATAGCAGGGGCGTAGCTAGGGTGGGCCTGGGTGGGCCCAGGCCCACCCAATCATGGCTGAGGCCCACCCAGTTCTGCCTGATCCTCCAATCAATTCTGTCTTAGGCTTAAGGAAATTGCCAGGGCTGCAGCCTCATTGGCTCTGCTCACAGCCACACACACACACACACACACACACACACACATATATATATATATATATATATATATATATATATATATATATATATATATATATATATATATATATAAAGAGAGAGAGAGATACATAGATAGATATAGAGATAAGCCATGCAGATTACTGCAATGGAATCTATGCAGGATGCAAAGAACAACTCACAAAAAAACTCCAGACTGCCCAAAGAGAAAAACTGCATTGGCTCCCAATCAAAGAAAGGATCATCTTCAAAATCTGCACCCTGGTCCACAAAATTATCTACGGCGTAGTCCCAGGATACATGATAGAGCTTATAGACCTACCAACCAGAAACAGAACCGGATCATCATGAACATACCTAAACCTCCATTACCCAAATTGCAAAGGACTCAAATACAAAACAACCTATGCATCTAGCTTCTCCTATACAAGCGCACAACTATGTAACACACTCCCAAAAGATGTGAGAACAATCCATGACTACCTAAACTTCAGGAAATCACTAAAAACCAACCTCTTCAAAAAGGCTTACCCTACCGATCCAACGTAAATCCCCACTCCCGGCTACACAGCAAAACCAATAATTATAGTGGACAATATACAACCTTCCCTCCCTTCGACCCTCATGGTGCCTGAAACACACCTAACTTATTCGACCACAATATAACCTTGTATTTGTTCTCTACCAGACTTGGCAAACGCCTTTATAGTACTGTATAAGCCACATTGAGCCTGCAAATAGGTGGGAAAATGTGGGGTACAAATGTAACAAATAAAAAAAATATCTATCTATCTATCTATCTATCTATCTATCTATTCATGGTCAGTTGGAACCAGGCCTGGAATCTATTGTCATGAACCTTCATTTGTTATTTTATATCTCTTTTTGACATACTTTACACCTAGTCATGGCACCAATGGTCCTCAGCAGGGGGATCATGCACCTTTAGTGTTAACACCTAGTGGCTAGATTTATGGCACCTGATTCCATTGTTCTGTCCCCCTCCTTCCAGGATCTGGTCTGAGCAGGAAATTTAACCCAAGACCCTGCAGATGGCAACGCAAAGCACTGCCATTGAGCCATCCAATGTTTTCAAACTTTTCTTTCTCCATCCATCCTTGCCAAGACTTCATAGTTACCCTATATGCTTATGCTGATACTCACTTTCTTCTGCTTTCTCTTTCCTTTATACTTATACAGTTCTTCTTCAGAACTCTTTACACAGCCACACTCACATTTAGCAAAAACCTCTCTTGTTCTGAAGTTGGGCACTTTCCTCTTTCATACTGATAATGTAATGCCCTCAAAACAATAAGCACACAAGATATAAGGCGACACTCTTTTAACTGTTTGTTTCTTGATTTCAGGATGCATCTTTTATTCTTGCTCTCCCTCAGTATTTGGGGTATTGTAGCCCATCACCATCCTGATATCTGCACAGCAAAGCCCAAGGATATTCCTGTGAACCCCATCTGCATTTACCGGAACCCGGCAAAGAAAGAGCAAGAGACAGTTGGGGCAGAGCAAGAGAAGCTCCCAGGGTCCACTAACCCCCGTGTCTGGGAGTTGTCTAAGGCGAACTCCAGATTTGCTATGGATTTCTACAAGCATGTAGCAGACTCCAAGTCTGACACCGATAACATCTTCATGTCACCTCTCAGCATCTCGCAGGCCTTCAGCATGACTAAGCTAGGTGCCTGTGAAAACACTCTGAAAGAAATCATGCAGGTAAGTCAAAAGCCACTACGTATTTTAGAACAAATTGTACTGTGCAACATGAAATCCTGTGAGGAGAACAAGACAGTGGTAAGCAAAACATAGTCCCCAGTATTCTATATAGCATGATGGAAATTGCGCATGCAAATCCAGTCGTATTCTGGATTTGCGTGCACAATAAAATTATTTAACAAGCCAATCAGTGCTGATAATTGCCACTTAACAAGCAAGTATTGATGCTAATAGGCGTTAATTAGAATTTACGCACACAACTTGCTAGGTGTATTCTATAATGTGGTATGTCTAAATTCTAATGCATGCTGCCAAAAAGGGGGCATGGCCATGGGCATAGAATGGACAGACCATGGGCGTTCTGCAAATCTAAATTCATGGTTATAGAATACACCTGCTCCGCTAACTTAGGAGCCGGTATTTACTTCAAGTTTTACTTGGCGTAAATGGACACGCCTAGAGTTAGGCACAGGCATAGCCACCAGGAATACTCTATAAACTGGCTAAGCGTATTTTATAAATCGCACCTAAATCTAGACTCAGTTTACAGAATACGTCTAGGTGGCCATATAGAATCTAGTTCAGTATGTGCAGTGCTGTGTATGTGTTTAGCTTTGTGTTTCTATACTGCCTTGTGGATTAACCTTTCTGATGTTTTGTGCTACTTTAATGTAAAACCAAACTGAAAGGACATTCAGGGCCTTCCTCCAGTTCAGGGTACTGCAGCAATCACCCATTATGAAACATTTCTCTTCCCACTCAGCTGAAACGCCAAAAGAGGCCTTGCCAGACCTTACTTTGAGCAAGACCATCATGAATGATGGTAAGATCTCATTCAGCCATGTCAAAAGTTTGAAGTTTGTGAGGGACTCTTTAGGACACTGCCATTTCCCCTTATGAACATTTCCTCATAGTGTCAGGGCCACTTTAAATGCCTAGTTCCACCCAAGGAGGAAGTGACACAGGAGGGGAGAAGCCAAGAGGGCATGACCCAGGAAGTATAAAAGGCCAGGCCACAGCTACGTTAAGGGGGCCCAGAAGGAAGTAGTGATGTTCACTGCAGATGCCTCCACCCTGAAGCTGAGAACTGCAACCACTATGTTTAGGCAAGCCAAGTTCAGGTTGGAACCTGGAAGAATTTGTGTTTTGACCTGGCCAGCTGCAGGCTAGCCTTGCGTGCCTGCTAAAGAATGTGCTGGTAACTCTGTATCCAGGGACCAGGCCAGAGATTAGTAAGAATTGCTGTTGAGAGAAAGACATTCATGTAAGCTGTGACCCTGCAGGAGCAGGCCACCCAAGAACACTGTTATATTTACAGAACAGGAGCCCTTTCCAGATATCTTTAATAAATATTTGTTGTTTTCACTGTAACTTGCTGAGTGGGTGTGGCTTGTCTTACCTGGCCCCATGGCCTCCCTTGCTCATGGTACCACAAAGTGTAGTAGTGGTAGGATCAGAGCTTACCCTGCCAGAAATCTGGAATCCTTAGCCTCTGGGGCTCTTGGCCTTGTAGGACTGCCATGTGGGACCGACAAGCTAAAGAGATTAGCTCTGCCCTGAGAGAGAGGGAACCTTTAAAGAGTTTATTAAGAGCTGGGCAGGCAGGTTTTTATTTTGTTTTCTCGCACAGTGCACACTGCAGGTGTGTGGAAAACATGGAAAGACTGCTCCACACCTTGGTAGAGGGGCAGCAGCAGCAGCAGTAGCAGCTGCTGCAGGCACTTGTACAGACGCAATGTGAACAACTGCAGCTGTTGCAGCATAACTCCTTGAAACAAGTGACATGAGCGCTACAGGCCCCCAGGGTGCAAGCCACTCCCTTAGTTCCAGTACCGAAAAAAATGGTAATGGAAGATGAACTGGACTATTTCCTGACAAATTTTGAGAGGACCTCTTGCTTATCTGGTTAGCCAGAAGCATCATGACCTATTCAGGAAACCTTCAAACTGGTAGTAGCCAGACGGCCTTCCAGGATGTCAACTCCAATGGGATAGCCGCTTAAGCAGAAAAGACCGCCATTCTGGAGAGGGGAGGTTGCACACAAGAAGCCTATTGGCAGCAATTTTGAAAGGGGTCTCTACAAGTAAAAGAGAATCCTTGAAGCTTCTTTTACAGGCTCAAAGAAGTAGCCTAGAGATGGCTCCAACTGGAAGGGAAGACTGTTCTGGAGTCAGCGAGAGTCATCCTCCTTGAACAATTCCTTGAAGATCTACCTACATCCATGAAATAGTGGGTGAGGCAATATCCTAAGTTGATACCGGAAGGCACCTTGGAGACAGCTGAGACCTTTTTCCAAGCCCAACCCCAAGTTGAACTCTACAAAGATAGGAGACAAATAGGAAATCCTGAGAAGAGAAGAGAAAAGACAGGGTCCTAACCTTCAAGGACCTGAAACCACTTCCTTGCCTGACACCTTAGAGAAGGAGATTGGAGCGAGGGAGTCCCTCGTTCCCACAAGCACAGTAATCTCCACTGACTCAGTCATGAGACCAGCTCTCTCTCACCTGCTTCAGGTTTAGAGAGAAAGGCCACATGGCCCGGGACTGCCCTGAAGTAGAAGACATCATGGAGGTGAACATAGTAGCCCCACATTTTTGCTGTTTTCCCCACTTGAGAGATGGGAGATATGTGCTCCAAGTTGAATTAAACGGGAACCCCTACAAGGCCTTGATAGACTCCAGCAGTGTATGGACCCTCTTCTGGGTCAGCCAATGGGAGTTCACAACCGACCTTCAGGTCAATATAGTGAGGTGGGGAGTTTTAACCAGTATATTGCTGATTTGGAGGGAGATTTAGAACAAGAGACTAGTATATAAGGAGACTAAGGGAACAGAAAGAATCTCTCCATGTTCAGCTGGCCGAAGCTCAGAACCAGACTAGGAAGCAAGCTCAAGATGTGAAGGAATATGAGGGCAACCTGAGAACCCTTATAAAGCACAATGGAAAATTTATGGCAAAACTTTGATCCATCTGTGATGCTGTAAAAGAAAAGAGGAAAGAGTTGCTCGAAACCACTGAGCAACAGGCTGAAGAAATATGGCAGCTGAAATCCAAACTCCCAAAAGTCCCATCAGTATCCCAGGAAAAAAAGCAGGAAACTACAGAGTTAAAACCTGGTTTGGAAACCCAGACTGCAGCAGTAAAAGCAGCGACAAGAGCAACTAATTGCCATGAGCCCTTACCAGAAGATTCCGCCGGAACAGGCCAAAAACTGCTCCAGGACTTGCAGGAAGCCAAAGAGATCACTTGCATGAATATGGTACGATACAAAAGCATCAAGGGGGAAGTTAAGCAGCTGGAACAGGAGCTGGCAGGCACAGTACTCCTGTGGCAATACTCTGAGCTGCAAGAGTGACTAATGGGAACCTGATAGATCTATAATACGTAGTGAGAACAACTCCAAATACTGACTGGCATGAATACCATGCTACAACTGCAAGTTCAAGAATTCCAGGGAAGGTAACAAAGCTGGACAGTGGCAAATGGGTCCTGCAGGAGCAGATAGCATAGGCCCAGTGTCTTGTCTTTAATGTCAGTGAGCCCTTAGGTCCCGCAAGGCCCAAAAGACCTCAGAGGACAGCCGTGCAACCCCAATCTTCACCCGCGGCGACCGCCGTTCACCAGAGGTTGAGCCCCCAGCTGCAGGCGGTCAGCAGGACTGCTGGAACCGCGGGGTAGACGGCTGACCTGACCAGAGTCGGGAGTAACGGGCAAGCAGTAAACCGCCGTCGGGCGCAGAACAGCTCTCTAGGCAGGCGGCTAGTAATCTGTGGTCAAGTAACACAGTCTCTGGATAACGGCTAGCAATCCGTGGTCAAGAATAAACACAGTCTCTGGATACGGCTAGCAATCCTTGGTCAAGAATAACACAGTCTCTGGATCATAGACGGTTCAAGCAGTCTCTGGGCAGGTCCAGGAAGATGCAACATGGAACCGCTGCGCAGGCTTCGGGAACAGAACCTGAAGCAAGGATGTCAGCTAGGTTCTGTGTTTAAATATCGCGCCACCCCGCCCTCGGGGAAGAAACCCACCAATCCGGCCCCGGGAGTCGGCAGAGCCCCTAGGATTGGCTCTGCCCGAGCTCCAGGCGGAGTCATCGCCCTGGTCCTCCAATCCGGTGCTAGGTAGGCGGAGCTCAAGAGCCCCCCGGCTCTGGAGCGAAGAAGACGTCGGCTCTCACGGACCAGCGCCGCCAACATGGGCGGCACGAAGCTTGTCCCGACCTTCTTCCCCCAAGAGGTCGGCGTTCGCCGTCGCCGGCCGCCGGTCCCGGCCTGACCCGCCAGTCCCGCGGCATCGCCGGCCCCTATGCGGGACCCCCCTGGCCGTCCTCTCGTGCCGTGGAGGCCGCTGGCTCCCGCTCCCCGCAGCGGGAGCGCAGGTAGGGGCGCGGAACGCGACACCCAGGCTCAGCTGACCCAGGTGGAAGCATCTACCATGTGATGTACAAAGAGCTGGAGGGCTTAACTAGTCGGTTCAAGAAAACTTCCCAGAAGGGTAATCTGCCTGACACTGAGGATGAGAACTTGAGTGATCGGAGTCCTGCCCAGTCACGGGGTTCAACAGACCAAGCTTGCTCCCAGCTAATTTCCTGTGGCAACAAGAACTTTGGCGAGTAGGGACTGGGCCAGCCACTGGGGGGAGTACAAGCAATTTATTTAACAAGACAAGTCTTATTGGGCATCAAAGGCTAGGAAGCAGATCCACTTTCATGCCAGCTGACTCTGATAAAGGATATGGAGAGGAGATAGTATCCTCTAGGGTTACCCTTATCCTGGAGGTGCCACAGAGCAGCAGTGTAGAGAAGGAGTAGGAAGTGAAGGCACCGTCACCAGTACATAGTTGGAATCAACTGGCTGAGTCCTATTGGGAAGTGGGGAGTTCGTGAAATCCCAGGGCTGTGGCAAAGGAGATAACCGTACACCTAGATCAATGCTTTCTATTGCTGGAGATTTCTTCTCGGCAACAACCTCACAGCCTGTCAACCAAAGCCCGTCCCCATTGAATTAACTTGGGTTGAGGTTTTTGAAACCTCAAGTAACTTGGGTTCGAGATTTTGAAACCTTCTAGCAAGTAAAAATTAGCATGCAACCTGTGGACCATAGCCTCATGCCAGTAATGAAGCATGTCCTTGAAGCTGAGCTTCCAATACCCACGGACCTTGACGGGTTGTTGCACTTAACCCTGGGACAAGGGACCAAGGTGATGGAGGAAAATGCCCTGGATGTGGGTTGCGCTGAGGACAACCAGGACATCCTTGATTCTGACCTGGAGGTTGATGGCCTCGCTGATGACTACAGTGGTATTGAGGAAGACAGTGACAAAGCAGAAGAAGAGGAGGAGGGAGACTTGTCTCTCCTGGATGTTGATGGGGAATTCTGCCACCTATCAGATAAAGAGCTGTTATTTGGTTGCCAAACACTGTGACTGGTGCCTTACGCCAGAGATCCAGGTGGATGTCGAAGCCGTTGGTTTGGGGGTCCCAATGGCTAATACAACTTATTTACCCCACATGCTGTTAAGCTTGGGAGCCTTATCTATCTCGAGTGAGTTTCGGGAATCCTGGGTGTTAGTGGCAGGCACTCAATCGTACATGGTTGAGCTGAGGAGGAGGGATATGAGGAAGTCTATAGAATGCTAACACTTCTTAAGAAAACTCCCTCACAGTATCAGGGCCACCTTAAACCTCTAGTCCCGCCTAAGGGACACATGACACGGGAGGGGTGGAACCAACATGACCCAGGAAGTATAAAAGGCCATGCCAGAGCTAGGTTAAGGGGGCCCAGAGGAAAGCAGTGACTTCCACCCCGAAGCTGAGAACCTGCAACCACTACGTTCAGGTAGGCAAAAAACAAATTAACTGACTCCTGTTCACAGAGTAACCTTTTACCCTTTCTGTTAACGTTATGGTAATTTGTGAATGTCATAGAGATATTAGGGTGGAAAAACAATGGATCGTTGTCAAATAAGCACTGAAATATTCTTAAAATATTAGCGTGGATGTATACCTAGAGGGCTGTAAGGATGAAATATGAAGAAAAGAATTTTGGAAGTAGCATAATGTAATTCTATTTTCTCTCCTTTTCTGGTTGGTAGGTTTTTCACTTTGATACCATTTCAGAGAAGGCTTCAGACCAAATACATTTCTTTTTTGCTAAACTGAACTGCCGGCTGTATAGGAAAGTCAATGAATCTTCAGAGTTGGTGTCAGCTAATCGCCTTTTTGGAGAGAAGTCCCTCACGTTCAATGAGACCTACCAGAACATCAGTGAGATTGTGTATGGGGCCAAGCTCTGGCCCTTAAACTTCAAAGTGAGTCATATGATTTGAAGCTTTATCTTGCAGACTCTGTTCAGTTGGTCATTTTGTTGGTTTGACTTCTGGTTTATTAACCTAAATATCTCCTCACTGTAAAGAGAACATGATGTCCTTCTATTGTGTATATAACAATATTTCTAAAGTTTACCTGGAACATACTAGCACTCAAACAAACTGCGCAGTACTGAAAACTGTTCTTTCAGATTAGTTAAGAAATTCTCTTTTACCTTACAGACAATGTTTTAGGCAGATTTCAGAGAAATGTATTTATTTTGTTTACCTCATATCTTTTTCAATAGTAGCTCAAGGTGAGTGACCTTGAAATTCTATTCTTATCAGTCAGCATTGCAAACAAATCTTTCAGTTCTGTATCTTTTGGAGTTTATAGAGAATTGTTTTGCAAATATTTTGGAGGGGGCCAGCTTGAGGGTTTACTAGAAGTGCTGTGCATTGCCGTGTGGGAAATCTAGGTTTGATCTGCAAGCCTGGCTTCTGCTCTTCAGGCTGGCTAGATGTGGAGGAGGGAGCTGCAGCTATCACACTAGGCTGACACTAGCAAGCAATTCTATAAAAGGACGCCACAATTCTATATCTGAGTGCTAATTCTATAAAAGCATCTTTGCCCTCAGATTCCATTGTAGAAAAGTAGCATACGTGAGCATTGACACACATAAATGTAGGCAGTAGCACCAACAGTTTCATAAAAATAACAGCAACAAGGGCCTTCAAATTTGGGATAAACACTAGTGCTTTATTCATTGACCTGACACGAGCCGTGTTTCGGCACTAAATGCCTGCGTCAGAGGTCAATTAGGTGTCGGTTCAATGAAAGAGGTGGGAAAATGTGGGATACAAATGCAATAAATAAATAAAGGACTAGTGTTTATCCCAATTTTGAAGGCTTTTGACCCTTTCCATGCTGCTGGGCACCAACACACCATGTTCATGACAGGAATAACTGTTGATGTATAAATGTGGAATTTTAGCAACAACAACAAAATTTATATTCCGCTACATACCATTGCTGGATCCGAGCGGATTACAATATATAAAAGAAACTAGGTAACCCTAGGAAGTAACATCATCTTAAACTGCCAATATTATCAAATAGAACCTCAATCCTTTAACTACAAGTATAGTCCAAATAATGGGGGTTTTAACAGCTTGCAAAAACATAGATGATTGCGAGTTAATTTTAGTTCTAAAGGCAACGAATTCCAGCATTATGCTGAGATGTAAGCAAAACCCGTTGTATGAACTGATTTATACCTTACTCCTTTAGGCGTGGGAAACTGTAGGAAGCCTTGGTCTCACAAGCTAAAAGACTCAATTTCCCAAAAGAGAGGATATCGGCCAAATAATCCAGTGCAAAACCATAGAGTATTTTATGTACTAAAGTGCATACTTTAAATAGGTAGTGAACCTCCAGTGGAAGCCAATGGAGGCTTTTCAATAACGGTGTAACATGATCTGATGTTCGCTTATTAAAAATAAATTTTACTGCCGCATTCTGCAGAATTTGCAGATGTTGTATCAATTTAGAACAACAGGAATATAAAGAGTTACAATAATCAAGCTGAGACAGTGCCAGTGCACGAACCACCACTTGAAAACATTCATGAGTGATTACCAATTTTATGCGCTATAACTGTCTCAACTTGAGAAAACCCTTTTAGTAAGTTACTTAATCTGATTCTTCATAGTCAGTTGATTGTCTAAAATATTCCCAATACCCTTAAAGAAGATTCCAATACAAATGGGATAGAAATGTACTATAAATAAATAAAATGGGAGCCCATAATAGTGATGTAATAACTGGTTCTATTGATGGAGGAGATAAACATTGGATCTTTGTCTTATTAGTGTTTAATTTCAATTTATATCGAGTAGCCCATTGTTCCATCAAATTAAAATATATTGTTACCTCTTTAATACCAGCATCCACTGCGCTGGTAATTGAAAAAATTGACTTACAGTATGTTGTAAATTCTGTGTGTAACTAGGACACTGCCCATGGCTTGCCCATGCTCTACCCATGTGTACACCCCCTCGTACTTACAGGCTTACCCCCAGATTCTATGAAGTTTGCCCAAATTTGGGCATGATCCTGTGATGTGCGCAGGCAACCTAATTGGTTGACAAGCCATTAACAAGCAATAATTGGATGCTAGCAGGCAATTATTGACAATAATTGGCACCGATTAGTAGTTGTGTGTACATCTACCTGCGCGCAATTCTATAATGCTGGGCACCCAAATCCCATAGCGTGCAACCCAAAAGGGGGCTTGGCCATAGGAAGGGTATGGATGAGGCAGGGGCATTCAAAAATTTGGGTGCAGTTACAGAATACTGGGGATGTGCCTAGTTTCAGTAGGCATAAGTGCTGAAATCAGTGCTATGATCTGTTCTCAGCAGGGAGCGTCCTTTATAGAATAGAGCTGATTTTTTTTCTGGCGCCAATTCTTCAGTGCCGTTTACTGAATCTGGCCCTATGTGACATATGCTTGTAAGCACTTATGCACATGCTAATATTCTATAACTTATGTGCTCAAGCAGGGCTTACGTTAGGGGAACGAAGGGACAGGTGTCCTAATTTAGGATGTATATGCACTGGATTCCACAAAGAGGAAGCAATATTTAGACTAGTTAAAGTCATAAAAAAAGGAGGGAGAAGGGGGCTTGACCTGGCAGTTCTCTCCTGCTTTTTTTCTCTCCAGTTCAGTTGGAACCAGACTTGGTTCTTCCCTTGTATTATATTCCTCTCCACCTACCTATTATAGTCAGTTGGATCATTGCAACAATCATCCTGGACTGGGCCCCATGCAGCTTGGCTGTTCTATGGAACCTCACAACTATGGGCTGTGACTGACCATTTAGGCATCCCTCTCATTCAATGACCTCAATGCCTGTTTCCTCTGAGGGGCTCTGAACACTGCCTTCACAGCTTTCCCTGCCCCGGCCAACCCAAGGAATGGAAATTCCAATCCAGGAATCAGGGACGTTCTGCATTGCAGTGACTTGAAGTTACCATCAGCATCACTGGGCTGGCCTAGGGTAAGGGGATAAAAAGCTAAAACAACCCCAGTGATTCTATAGAGAATTCTGATTGAGTTGGAATCCACAAGGAACGTGCTGGGTCATTACTTTAAAAATTTGTTAAGAAGAAACTCTTAAACATGGCTGCCAGATTTCCTTCTACATGGGCATGTGCTCCTTTCTGCATTATGGAATGTGAATTTCTTATAGTTAACAAACGAACCACAAACACCACAGGGGGTTGATAGGAAGGTTCTAAACATAGATACTTTGACTGCTGCATCTGTGCTGCCCCCTTTCCCCCAAATTGAGCTGCCCTAGGTGGACACATAGTTTGCCTGGTGATTCGGGCCTACCCTGCTCAGCTATCATAAGATTAGTCAGAAGCAGTCTGCAGTTGATCCTTGCACACAGACAGAACTTTCAGCAGTAATTCCCTTGGTTACCACCTAGTGGCTGGATCTAATATTACATATTATGCTTAGTGTGTTATTTATTGATTGGGATTTAACTGGGGTTACACTTTCATCCTAGTATTTTCAACTGAGAAAATATGTAAAAAAAACAAGCAAGCCATAAACTGTTTTCTCAGGGCTGTCCTGTGTGAGCGGTACAGCCATGCAGGATGCAAGGAAGACAGGGGTGTGAAAATTGCTTCCTATCCACTGTCTCCCCTGCTTGGTTGTGTCACAGTGGGTGAGATGGGGGCACTAGAAGGCGTATTGCACAGGGTACAATTATAGCTTGAAATGCTCTTGTGTTTTCTAGCATGAAAAACGCCTAAAATTAACACATTGTTTTGTAACTATAAAATTATTCGTAATTTCCAAATACTTGTATTTCCATTTAACAAGTGTTTTTCCCCAAATTTATTGAAATGGTGTACCTACAATATATGCAAGTTTTGTAAAACAAATTATTCTATCATGAGACAGGTAATTGAAAGTTTTGGGTTTAATTACAGTGACTAAAGTAATAGAAGGAACAGGTAAATTGACAGAAATTTGTAAACAAAAACAAAATGACTGGGACATATTTATAGAGCAGACCTCTATCTCTGGACCGGTGGAGATAAGAGGACATATTGTGCAGTAAGCTAATAACTAAAAACACAGGACGCTTACCTGCAGCCAGTTATATTTCACAATCTTAAAGCAAATTTCCAGCTTTGAAAACTGAAAAGTTACACAATATTTGTTCTGTGAAAATATGGTGATTGGGGATATGGAGAGGAATTATTAACGGTTGTGAAACAGAATCACTTGGGGGGGGGGGGGGGGGGGGGTTGTGGTAAAAGCCCAAAGAATTTGCTCAGTGACCTAAAGGTTGGGATCTTCTGGCTCACGGTGCACGCTCATCTGGTGAGCAATGTAAATAGGCAGGTATCCTGTGAAAGCAAGTCAAGCTACACATAGAAAAAGTCTTTTGTAATATTGAAAGAAGGTATATCCCAGTATAACTATGCACTGTGTACTACCTGAGGGTACACATGTTACGACTGAAGCTACAGACCGAGAGTGCAACACCAGTGTGGTGGGATTAAGATAAGTGATCGGTAGCTTCATTAGAGCACTAACTTGTAACTTGTAAATTGTAAAGCACACAATAGAGACATGTTTTGAGAGATCAATTGATTCTGTGATCTCCTCACTTTGGATATAGGCATTGGTCTAACTTTATTTATTTATTTATTGCATTTGAATTCCACATTCCCCCACCTATTTGCAGGCTCAATGTGGCTTACATAGATTTGTTAACATTATCATTTCAGGATATTAGATACAGTTAGTAATGTGTAGCGATCAGGGAAGGGAAGAGAGAAGAAGGAAGAGAGTGATTGGGGTAGTTGTCGAAGTTGGGCGTTCATAATTGAGTGGGTTGATGAGGTGACTTAGTGAGGTAGTAGGCTCTCATTGTAGGCCTTGTTGAAGAAGAATGTTTTCAGAGATTTTCGAAAGATAGTTGTTTCATTGATTGCTTTCAAGTCTGTAGGTAATGCATTCCTTAACTGCGTGCTCATGTAAGAGAAGGTAGTGGTACGCATCAGCTTGTATTTAAGTCCTTTGCAGCTGTGGTAGTGCAAGTTGAGAAATTTGCGGGATGATTTTGTGGCGTTTCTGGAAGGTAGATCTACTAGGTTTAGCATGTAGATTACTACTACTACTTAACATTTCTAGAGCGCTACTAGGGTTACACAGCGCTGTACAGTTTAACAAAAAAGGACAGTCCCTGCTCAAAGGAACTTACAATCTAAAGGACGAAATGTCAAGTTGGGGCAGTCTAGATTTCATGAATAGAGGTATAGTGATTAGGTGCCAAAGGTGACATTGAAGAGGTGGGCTTTAAGCAAGGATTTGAAGATGGGCAGGGAGGGGGCCTGGCGTATGGGCTCAGGGAGTTTATTCCAAGCATGGGGTGAGGCGAGGCAGAAAGGGCGGAGCCTGGAGTTGGCGGTGGTGGTGAAGGGTACTGAAAGGAGGGATTTGTCTTGAGAGCGGAGGTTACGGGTAGGAACGTAAGGGGAGATGAGGGTAGAGAGGTAAGGAGGGGCTGCAGATCGAGTGCATGATTGGGGCATCTGCATGAATGATTTTGTGTACAATCGTGCAGATCTTGAACGCAATGCGTTCCTTAAGTGGGAGCCAGTGAAGTTTCTTTCTTAAGGGTTTTGCGCTTTCATATTTAGTTTTTCCAAATATGAGTTTGGTGGCCGTATTCTGAGCAGTTCGGAGTTTTTTGATTGTCTGTTCTTTGCATCCAACGTATAGTGCATTGCAGTAGTCCAGATGACTTATTACCATTGACTGTACCAGGGTACGGAAGATGTATCTCGGGAAGAAAGGTTTTACTCTTTTAAGTTTCCACATGGTGTAGAACATCTTTTTCGTCGTGTTTTTCATGTGGGTATCAAGAGTGAGGTTTCAATCAATGGTGACTCCTAGAATTTTCAGGTTTTGTGAGACAGGAAGGGAACAGTATGGTGTGATTATGGTGGTGAAGTTTTTTGTGTTATGTTGTGAGGTGAGTACCAGACATTGTGTTTTTTCTGCATTAAGTTTTAGTTGGAATGCATCTGCCCAAGTGTGCATTATTTGGAGGCTTTGGTTGATCTCGTTGGTGATTTCATTTAGATCCTGTTTGAATGGGATGTAGATTGTGACGTCATCTGCATAAATGTAGGGGTTGAGGTTTTGATTGGCTAGTAGTTTGGCTAGAGGTATCATCATTAGGTTGAATAATGTTGGTGAGAGAGGGGATCCCTGGGGGACTCCATACTCAGGTGTCCATGGGGGTGATCTGTCCGCATTCGTTGTTACTTGGTATGATCTTGTGGTCAGGAATTCTTTGAACCATTTGAGAACTATGCCTCCTATTCCAAAGTATTCTAGTATATGTATTAGTATATCATGGTTAACCATGTCAAAGGCACTGGACATGTCGAATTGTAAGAGGAGGATGTTGTTACCAGTTGCAATTGCCTGTTTGAATTCATTGCAGACACTAGTAGTTTCAATGCTGTGATTCGTCCAAAATCCTGATTGGGACTCGTGCAGAATTGAATGTTTAATTAAGTATTCAGTAAGTTGTTTCATCACTATGCCTTCCATGAGTTTGGTCATGAGTGGAATGGATGCTACTGGTCGATAGTTGGTTAGGTCCATTGTGCTTTTTTTAGCATCTTTCGGTAACGGAGTGAGTAGGATGTTTCCTTTATCCACGGGAAAGAGTCCATTTTGAAGCCTGTAATTTATGTGGTTCATGAGGTCTGTTTTGAATTGTTTGGGTGCGGATCTTATTAGACTGTTAGGGCAGATGTCTAATTTGCATTGTGATTTGGCGTATTTTCCGAGCCAATATGAGATCTCTTTTGATGAGAGCGTGTCAAAGTCGGTCCATGATCGATCTGCTGGGCATTCTCCGGGTTTTGGGTCTAGACATTCGAGGATATTTGTGTACTCCGTTGTGTTAGTGGGTATCATGAGTCGGAGCTTTATGATTTTTTCATTGAAGTAGTTTGCAAGGTTGGTTGCTGATGGGGTATCTGAGTTGTTGGAGGTGACCTTGGTAGTATTTAGAAGATTGTTTACGAGCGAGAAGAGTTTGTGTGTATCCTTGTAGTTTGGTCCTATTTTGGTTTTGTAATAGGTCCTTTTAGTTTGTCTGATCGTGTATTTGTATTTTCTTTGTAGTTGTTGTCAGTCTTTGTGTGTGTTTTCGTCTTTTTTCTTGCTCCATGCTCTTTCTAATCTTCTGACTTGTGTTTTTAGTTCTTTCAATTCTTCGTTAAACCATGGTATTTAGTTTTTTCTATGTGAGGTTCTGATTTGAAGTGGTGCTATATTGTCTAGTATTATTCTGCATCTTTTATCCCAATCTTGGAGAAATTGGGGTGAGTCTGTAGGTGTTGTCCATTCGTCGGTGTAGAATTGTTGCCAGAATGTTAGTGGGCCTATTTTGCCTCTCGTAGTATATGTTTGTTGTTTTTGTTGTGTCTTTTTTGTTCTCCAGTGGAGGGAAAAGTTTGCACTGTAATGGTCGGACCATGGCCTAGCTGTCCATTTTGAATCTATTAGTGTGATAATTGGTTCTGGTGAGAATTTGTGGGTGATGATGTCTAGTGTATGTCCTTTGTTATGGGTGGGTTGTGTGTTTGGCCAGTGGAGCTCCCATAGTTGCAGGAAGTCTTTGCATTCGCGTACATTGCTTGAGTTATTATCTTCAAGGTGAAGATTGATGTCTCCTGCTATGAGAAGGTTCTGGGTGGTAACACAGGTGTTTGATATAAAGTCCAGAAAGTGCGTTTGTGAATCTTGCCAATTGTAGAATAAATAGGTTTAGGTGATCACATAGGTTGGGGTGGTTGATTCTGACTGAGGCTATTTCGAGTTGGGGAAGAATAGATTCTGCTGTTGTTGTGACTGTGAATTGAGATTTATAGATTATTGCTATTCCTCCTCCTCTTTTTCCTTCTCTTGTCCAGTGGGTAATTTTGTATCCCGGAGGGCAGAGCTCTAGTATTATTGGATCTTTGTGGTCATGGATCCAAGTTTCGCTGATAAGTAGGAAGTCAAGATGGTCAGTTGTGATCCAGTCGGTATTTGGACATTCAACTAAGTGTGGAGTTTTTTTTGGGGGGGGGCCATATGATGCTGCATCGATCCCATGCCTTATAGTCCGATGACCTTGGGCTGGCTGGGTGACGTTACTGAATTCCCTTTTTTCTCCACTTTATATGTTGATTGTTTCTTACTCAATTTGGAGTGATACTGGTTCCTATATCCATTGTTATACACAGTGAGTGTGAAGCTGTGGTTTTGGAGTTTCAAATAAATATGAACCCTGACAAGGTTGTGCTTACTTATACTGTATGTATATCATGTGTAGGTGTTTCTGGGGTTACACAAGTATAAATATGCACATTGACAAGATGGTGTTTACTTATATTGTATGTGTACAATGTATAGCCATTCCTGAGGGTACACACATATAAATATGCACACAGACAAGGTGGTGCTTATAGTGTATGTGTACCTTGTACAGGTGTTCTTGGGGGGATATACACATGTATAAATATGCACACTGACAAGGCTCCTTTTTTGGACTTTTCACATAGGTGACCTGTTATACAATTTGCCTCAAAAATAAAACAAAAAAACCCAAATCTCTCTCTTATCACAAAAATGCAGCATCATAGGAGAGAAGGAAAGTGAGAACAATCTGACTCAGTTATGTTTGTTAACATTTTCTCTGGCTGTCTTCCTTTGCAGAATTCCTTTTTTGTGTTACCATAGTCTATCTTCCTTCTTTCTTTCCTCTGTCAACTCAGAAATAATTATAGTAGAAAATAAATCTCTGAAATAAAACTTTCAGGGATTCCAGAAATGAATAAGTAGTCTTTTCAATCACACTCCTTGTTTCCTTCTTAAGGAAAAGGCAGAGGAGGCCAGAAACACAATAAATGCCTGGGTTGCCAATAAAACAGAGAATCATATCACCAATGTCATACCGGAGGGGGCCATCACAGACCTCACCACGCTGGTACTGGTCAACACCATCTACTTCAAGGTATGGAGTTCCTCCCTGGCCTTTGGAAGGGATAGGGAGCGAGAGCATGGTTCTTTCTTATTTATATCTCTATTTACAATTTCCAGAGCAGGGTCATCCAGTAGAAGAGAGAGAAAAAAGAAGACAATCCTGTTTCTGAAAATGCTTCTTGTGGGCAACCTGTGGTCCTTATTTTTACAAAGTAATGTGTTTTGTCTCAGTAGGTTCCTCCCTGCTTCTTTTCTTTCCAGCTCAGTTCAAACCACTGATGGGATACTGGCGCTATGAGCCTTCATTCACAAATACCCACGGATTGTTTTTTTTTTTTTTCTTCAATTTTAATAGACTCTCCTACACTGTTCCTAGTCTGGTCATTGAAGTGATGGTTCTGAGGCTGGGAGTGTACCTTGACACATTCCAGAACTCTGTATCATGGGCTCTCCATCCAGCCACTAGGTGTATCAAGGGATGAGTACTTCCATTTACCAATTTGGGGACATTCTTAATCAGACATAAGACTTCTCCTCTTCTTGCTGATCTCATATCCATGCTGCTCCAGTTGCAGAGCACACTTCACAAACTCCAGCAGTACTCTTAACGCTTTCCTCTTTCTGGTTCCTTGAACACAGTGAGGTCATCTAGGTAAGCAGATTTCCCAAACCTTCTGGACTGATGCCTCCAAAAGATCTAAAAAATCTTAATTCTCAGGTTCTTTGGCCATGCAGTCACTTTGACTAACCCCTGTCCTGGTAGTCCAGCTATTCTGACACTGAGTGCTGACCATTGTGAGAGAGGTCTTCCGAACTATTTATTTATTCATATTTACATTTAAAGCCCACACAGTAAGGAAAGTGGGAACAACAGTATGTCATCAACACACTAGTACAAAAAGAACAGCAGTGCAATATTCAAGTCCCAAAAAGCCCCCATATACACATAATCAAAATATTTCTAAGTGGGGAACACAATAGTACAGACACTGAACTGCAGTACAATACTTAGATCAAACCTGAAAAGATAAGTTTTAAGAGCTCTTAATCAGCCAAATCCTACTCACCCGTTAACCCAGCTGACAGTGCCTGAACTGGGAGCACCCTATCACAATGACAGTTCTTCCTAACACCTTTACCATGGGCGTAGTTTGCCTGGTTCATTTGGTGGGGCTTGGCACATTAGCATATTCATTTGCATGCATACATATTCATTATGATTTTACACATACACACTATCTGTCGTCCTCCATGGATCCAGTGTCTTTCCCAATTTCCCCAACCCTCCCATCACAGAATCTGTCACTCTACTCCCCCATACAGCTTTTCTTCACTTTCTTGCTTCCCTCTCTACCTTCCCCTGGGTCTGGCATCTCTCTTCCCTATCCCCCCCCCCCCCGTCATGATTTTTTTACCCTGTGGGTGTGGCATCTTTCTCCTTCCAACTCCGTGAGGTACGGTATGGCTCTCCACACCCCTCGCCCCGCCTGCAGTCCTCTAATCTTTTAGCCACCATGCTAGCACTGTATCTCAGCAATGAAAACTCACTGCCTTCAGCCTGCCCTGGAAGCTCTTCTCTGTACAGCTTCCTGCCTATGCGGGAACCAACATACGTCGTTGGACAGAGAAGGGCTTCCAGGGCAGGCTGAAAGCAGTGAGCTTTCATTGCTGAGGCTGTCGGCAGCTGGAAGATTGGAGGACTGCAGATAGGGTGTTGTGGAGGGGTGGTGGGTAGCGATACCGGGTGTCGCGGGGAGGGAGAGGGAGAGAGAGAGAGTGAGAGGAAAATAGAGCGGTGCTGTGGCAAGCTTTTTTTTTGGGGGGGGGGCTTCAAGTTCAACTAAAGGCAGTTCATTTGAGGGGGCACTGCCCCCTCACCCCCCCCCCCAAACTACGCCCATGACTTTTACCCCAGGAATATTCAACCACTTCCCACCTTGGGAACAAAATACCCTACTGGAAACATAATGGTGAATCTTGCTAGAAAGGTAACCGGGCATGGTGCCAAGCATAGGGGCATAGCTAAGGGTGGGCCTGGCTGGGCCCAGGCCCACCCAATTTCAGCCCAGGCCCGCCCAGCGCCAGCCCCAGCTCCCATTGCCAGCCACTGCTGCTTTTCCTGTTGAGCAGCAGGGCCGGCGCTACAAAAAGAAGAAGCGCTAACGGCGCTAAGGACGAAAAATGTAAAAAAAAAAAAAGCGCGGCACCAGCAGGCACTGTCTTGGCAGCCTTGAGGCATTGGCTGCTGGCTCGCAGGCTCCTCCCATCTCTTACATTACTGCCCCTGCGTCGCTCCAGGGGCAGTGACGTAGGAGACGGGAGGAGCCTGCGAGCCAGCAGCCAATGCCTCAAGGCTGCCAAGACAGTGCCTGCCGGTGCCGCGCTTTTTTTTTTAAAAACATTTTTCGTCCTTAGCGCCGTTAGCGCTTCTTCTTTTTGTAGTGCCGGCCCTGCTGCTCAACAGGAAAAGCAGCAGTGGCCGGCAATGGGAGCTGGGGCTGGGGCTGGGGCTGGCATGCAGGGCGGGCCTCGTCGAGGAAAAGAGAAAAGAGGGAAAACATGGAAGGATGGGGAGAAAACGAGGGAAAACAGATGGAAGGATGGCAGAGAAAGGGAAAACAGATGGAAGGATGGCAGAGAATGAGGGAAAACATGGAAGGATGGCAGAGAATGAGGGAAAACATGGAAGGATGGGGAGAAAGAGGGAAAACAGATGGAAGGATGGCAGAGAAAGAGGGAAACAGATGGAAGGATGGCAGAGAATGAGGGAAAACATGGAAGGATGACAGAGAATGAGGGAAAACATGGAAGGATGGGGAGAAAGAGGGAAAACATGGAAGGATGGGGAGAAAGAGGGAAAACAGATGGAAGGATGGGGAGAAAAGATAGAAAACAGATGGAAGGATGGCAGAGAAAGAGGGAAAACAGATGGAAGGATGGGGAGAGAGACTCAGGATGGAAGGATGGGGAGAGAAAGGGGAGAGACTGGAAGGATGCAGAGAGAAAGGGGAGAGACTGGAAGGATGTGAAGAGAGAAGGGACACTGAACAGAAAAGGGTAGAGTGATACAGAGACACTGGTTAGAAAGAGGGAGAGAGAGACATTAGATGGAAGGATCAGGAGAGAGGGTAGATGGATGGAAGGATGGGGAGAGAAAGAGGGAAGACGCTGGATGGAAGGGTAGGGAGAAAGAGGTGACACTGGACGGAAGGATGCAGAAAGAAAGAGGGGAGACTACTGGAAGGATGGGGCGAGAGAGGGGAGACTGGAAGGATGGGGAGAGAAAGAAGAGAGCTGCTGGATGGAAAAGGAGAGTAGTGAAAGACTGGATAATAAGAGGAAGGGGCATGGGGAGAACAAGGGTGAGAAAAAGATGAAAAGCCATAAGTAGATGAAGGAAATTAAAGAATGGATAGTAAGAATGAATTAAATCAGGACAGAGAGAGAGAGAGAGGCAGAAAAATATTGAAGAAAGCAAAGAAAAAGGAGAGAAAAATGAGAAAAGGCCAGGAAACCGTGGCAGAAGAGTTAAGCGAAAACGAAGGAAAGCAGAATCTAGAGACTGGGAGCGACACAATGAGAAAAAGTAAATGGCCATACAAGAAAGGTAAAGAAAATAATTTTATTTTTTAATTTAGGATAAAGTAATATGGTACCTGTGTTAATGAAGTTTCAGAGACCAATACTTCCTTCCTTAGGTCAGGCGAGGATACCGTAACAGCATTATACTGACCTGAGGCAGGAGGTTTTGGCCTCTGAAAGCTCACTGAAAAGGGTGTTAGGCTATTAAATAAATTTTCTGAAATCTGATGCACTGAAAAGCAGCACTTTACCCTGTGTGACAAATGCATCTGATTAGCGTGACTAAATTTTGCTGGGGGAGGGGGGTAGAGAGAAAATTTTGTGCCCACCCACTTTGGGTTCAGGCCAATCCAAAATTGGCAGTCTGGCTACACCACTGGCCAAGCAGGACCTTAAAAGTCAACACAAATTTTTTATAATGGATTTGAAACTGAATTAGCAGCCAGTGCAATTGGATCAAAAGAGGAGTAACATGATCTGTCCTCCCAAGGGCCTTGATAAATTTTGCCACAGTGTTCCTTTCCCAAACTCCTTGGGCTTCTTGAAGTCAGTAACCTTCTGACCACTGAATTACATTCCAGAGAATCTGACAACTCCAACTCTAAATCCTAACCATCCCTTGTATAGAGAAGAAAAAAAAAAGCAATTCCTCTTTTTCTCTTTTTCCTTTGTCTCTTAACTTTTTTTTTTGTTCTTATTTATTCATTTATCACACAGTTTCTAGACCGTGCTATCCCAAGTTCTAGGTGGTTTACAAAATAAAAACATTCATAAAATAACACAGATTCAATACAAAGACAGTTCAAAATCTAAACTAACATAAATCTAAACTAACATAAATCCAGCAGCACAAATATAACTTATTCCATTAGCTATTCAATTAATTAAAAGCCTGAGTAAATAGATATGCTTTCAGACATTTACGAAAAGCAAGGTAATTATTCATCAAGCATAATTCTTCTGGTACTCCACTCCACAAGCATGCACCTTCAATATAAAATATTTTTGATCCAATATCTTCAAGAGCAACTTGTTTGTAAGTAGGCACTGACAGCAATAACTTTCCAGTAGATCTCAGTGTTTGAGATTGAACATATATTGTAAGTGCAGTAATGAGAGGAATCGGGACCTTGCCATTGATATCCCTATAAATCAAACTAAGCACTTTAATTTGGACTCTATATTTAACAGGCAACCAGTACAGATTTCGCAACATTGGAGAAATGCATTCAAACCTGGATAACCCAACAATAAGTCTAGCCGTTACATTCTTGGCCACTTGCAGGGGTTTGAAAACATAAGCTGGTAAACTCAAAAACAGAACATTACAGTAATAGAATAATGGATTATCAAAGATTGCAACACGGTTCTAAAATTCTCATCAGTTAACAGACCTTTCAATCTTCGCAAGACCATCAATTTAAAGATCTTTTTCACCAAACCCTTCACATGTGGTTGAAAACATAAAGTAGAATCCATAATCATATCTAAATATTTCAATTCTTATTCAATAGGTATAATGTCATTCCCAATAACAAAATTCAAAGGAAACTCTACTGAGATTGAATAAGACAGCGCCAGTACCTGAGTTTTGGAGACGTTCAGCTTCAACCTATTAACTGACATCCAAGAATTAAGTACATAAGCGTCACCATGCCGGGACAGACTGCACCTTCATAAAGATATAAATAGAATGAAGTTGGTCCAAAGGGCAGATGCTAAAATGGTCAGTGGTCTTCGTCATAAAGCATATAGGGACAGACGTAAAGATCTCAATATGTATACTTTGGAAGAAAGGTGGGATATATGATAGAGACATTTAAATATCTATGTGACACAAATGTACAGAAGGTAAGACTCTTTCAATTGAAAGGAAGCTCAAGAACGAGTGAGCATAGCATGAAGCTGAAAAGGGACAGACTCAGAAGTAACTTGAGGAAATACTTCTTCATGGAAAGGGTAGTGAATTAACGGAACAGCTTCCCAGTGGAAGTGGTGGAGATGAAAACAGTGTCTGAATTAAAAGAGAGCTTGGGACAAGTACATAGGATCTCTACGGTAGTGATGAGGCATGGAAGGGCAGACTGGATAGGCCATATGGTCTTTATCTGCTTCCATTTTTCTCTGTTTCTATGTTTCCTTATCTAATACATCCTATCAGGGACACATATACCAAACACAAAAAAGGGGAAAACAAAGCGTTCACAGCAGTCAAACAAGAAAAAATGGGGGTGGAAGACTCCAAAAGGAGAAGTTCTAAGATAACCAAACCAATAAAATACAAGAAGTCCAATGCTTCTAAAACATATAAAGGTTTATTCTCCAATATTGAAAATGCAAGATGCGTAGACAAATCTGACCCAAGGTGCACTAACAATTCTGATCCAATATAGGCCGTGTTTCGGTTACAAGCCTTCCTCAGGAGTCCTGTCAATGACGCATAGGTGGAGTGCAGAGAATATCCTTCCAGTAAAGCAAAGGTGTGCTTTTAAAAAATATGTTTAATGCCGCCACTCCAAACAACATAGTAAACATAGTAGATGACGGCAGAAAAAGACCTGCATGGTCCATCCAGTCTGCCCAAGAAGATAAATTTATATGTGCTACTTTTTTATTTGTACTGTCCTCTTCAGTGCACAGACCGTATAAGTCTGGCCAGCCCTATCCCCGCCTCCCAACCACCAGCTCTGGCACAGACCCTATAAGTCTGCCCAGCACTATCCCCGCCTCCCAACTACCAGTCCCGCCTCCCACCACCGGCTCTGGCACAGACCGTATAAGTCTGCCCAGCACTATCCCCGCTGCCCAACCACCAGCCCCAGCACAGACCGTATAAGTCTGCCCAGCACTAGCCCCGCCTCCCAACCACCAGCTCTGCCACCTATTCTAGGCTAAGCTCCTGAGGATCCCTTCCTTCTGCACAGGATTCCTTTATGTTTATCCCACGCATGTTTGAATTCTGTTACCGTTTTCATCTCCACCACCTCCCGTGGGAGGGCATTCCCAGCATCCACCACCCTCTCCGTGAAAAAATACTTCCTGACATTCTTCTTGAGTCTGCCCCCCTTCAATCTCATTTCATGCCCTCTCGTTCTACCGCCTTCCCATCTCCGGAAAAGGTTTGTTTGCGGATTAATACCTTTCAAATATCATATCACCCGTTTCTTCTTTCCTCCAGGGTATACATGTTCGAGTCAGCAAGTCTCTCCTCATACGTCTTGTAACGCAAATCCCATACCATCCTCGTAGCTTTTCTTTGCACCGCTTCAATTCTTTTTACATCCTTAGCAAGATACGGCCTCCAAAACTGAACACAATACTCCAGGTGGGGCCTCACCAACAACTTGTACAGGGGCATCAACACCTCTTTTCTTCTGCTGGTCACACCTCTCTCTATACAGCCTAGTAACCTTCTAGCTACGGCCACCGCCTTGTCACACTGTTTCATCGCCTTCAGATCCTCAGATACTATCACCCCAAGATCCCTCTCCCCATCCGTACCTAGCAGACTCTCACCACCTAACACATACGCCTCTCTTGGATTTCTACTCCCTAAGTGCATCACTTTGCAATTCTTCGCATTGAATTTTAATTGCCAAACCTTAGACAATGCTGCATTAAGAGCGTTCAGCAAAAAAGTGGCATTCATTATGTTAAATGTATTGATGAATGTGTTGTAGTTGAATATCTTGTATAATTGTTGTATATATGCAAAACTTAATGCCCATGTGACTGCTTGTACTTTTGCTCTGTAAGCCTCTTTGAGTTGTTGAAACTGCAGACTGTAAATGCAAAATTAAATGAAATCTTCAAAAATGTCACTTTTTTCCAAGACCAGTTGAAGCACTAGGCACTATCAGATTGTTGGATTTTCTGCATGGCTTTGAAAGTAAGAGGCCTAAATGTTGATATTAACTATTGTCCTATTTGCTTTCTTTAGGGTCAGTGGAAGTCCATGTTTAGTGATGAAAACACAAAATTGGAGAACTTCCATAAGAGTGATGGCCAGACATGTGCCACTGCAACCATGTACCAAGAAAGCAAATTCCGCTATGCCTCAGTTTCGAATGACCAGGTGCAGGTGCTTGAGCTGCCCTACAAGGGTGATGCCGTCACCATGGTGCTGGTCCTGCCCCGTATGAATGTAGCTCTTTCCCAGGTGGAGCAGCATTTGACGACAGATGAGCTGCATGCCTGGTTAGAGTTAATTACTGAGACCACCATCTCTGTCTACGTGCCACGGTTCCGTATTGAGGACAGTTTCAGTTTGAAGGAGAAGCTACAGCAGATGGGACTGGTGGATATTTTCAACCCAGAAACTGCCAGACTCCCAGGTACTAAGAGAGTAGGGACTAGAACTGAGATAGAAAAAAAAACCCCTTATTGTATTGTAATATAGTTATTTATATATTTAGAATGTTTTATTCCACTCTATCACCAATTCTCTAGGTGGATTATACCATCAACATACATAATAATTTTATATATATATATATATAGTGTGTGTATATATATATATATATATATATCAAACATATAAACGGCGAGTGACCGTACTCACTGCAAATGCGCAGTAGAGACTTCCCTCTCTGTCCCGCCCCCACGTCAATACGTGATGACGGGGGGGGCGGGACAGAGAGGGAAACTGCGCCGCCGACGTTGCTACCGCTCCCCCCCCCACTCGGAGTCGCCGCCACCACCCCTCCACCCGGCCCGGGCCCTCTCTTCCCTTCTGAACTTACAGATCCATTCGCCGAACGCAGCAACGCACATCAGCTGAGCTGCAGTGAGCCCTTCCTTCTTTGCCTGTGGCCCCGCCCTCCTGTGACGTAACGTCAGTGAGGGCGGGACACACACAGGCAGAGAAGGAAGGGGCAGCTCAGCTGATGTGCGTTGCTGCGTTCGGCGAATGGATCTGTAAGTTCAGAAGTGAAGAGAGGGCCCGGACCAGGTGGAGGGGTGGCGGCGACGACTTCGAGGGGGGGGGAGCGGTGGCGACTTCGCGGGGGGGGAGGGGAGCGGTGGCGACTTCGCGGGGGGGGGGGAGGGGAGCGGTGGTGACCGCGGGGGGAGGAAAACCTCTATACCAGCCCGTTTTTACGGGCTCAACGGCTAGTATATATATATATATATAGTGTGTGTGTGTATATATATAGTGTGTGTGTATATATATATATATATATATATATTCACACACACACACACACACACACACACACACACACAAAACAACACTCACACTACATATATCATATATTTATACTGTAACATTACCTCCCTCTATAGTTCCTGCCTCCATGTGCTATATACAGGAATACATATAAAACAACCTCAGACACTTAAATAGAAACAAATGTGTCTTAATGGGGTACTAATATCTTTTATTGTTCAGAAACATTTTTTCTCCTTTGTTCCCATTTTATTTAAAAATTATCAAAGATCATACAATTGTAGAGGTATACAAAAGATGTCAAAAACAGGCATGACAAACAGTATAAACAGATAATATCCAGCTGGTGGTACTAGTGCTGTAGAAATATTCAAGATATGGGGACGAGAAAGTTATAGTGAGGTAAGAAATGGACAGTAAACAATAAATATGCGTGCAGACAATTAGGTCATGAATCGGGAGATTGAGAGCAATAGTTCTCTAGCAGAGACCAGGACTTGAGGAATAATAATAAGTGCCCTCTTTTAAGAGCCCCTATTTCTTCAAATTTCCTATAGGCATATAAGGCTGGAGTCTATATATGGCGCCTGAAAATTTCACGTGGGAAAAAAATATGCCTAGGCGTATTCTCTAAAGTATGCCTAAATTTTATAGAATAGGCTTAAATATCCGCACGGTATACTGAATACTCTGCGCACCTCTTCACGCGACCAAATTTAGTTGCAGTCATTTATGCCATGTTTTACTTAGCGTAAATCCTGATGCCTAGATTAGGCGCAGATGCCCGGATTCTATATAGCACGCCTAGAGTTACATGCGGTTCTGCGTATAAGCCTAGGCGTATTCTATAACTATGCAAGTAGATTGTTTTAATAAGCTGTTAAGCATTGTTAACAGCTTTTAACAATAATGAGCGTTAATTGGCAAAAATCAAAATTCACATGCATATATTGCTAAACATATTCTGTAACATACTGTGTCTAAGTTCTAATGTACGCAGGCAAAAACAGGCATGCTTAGGGGCATGGAAATGGGCGTTTCATGGGTGTTCCAAAATCTACACACGTTGTTATAAAATATGGGTCAGTGCGTGTAAATCCATATACAGGGATTTACACCAGTTTTTCGTTGGTAAATGGATGTGCGTAGATTTAGTTGCATGAACTACGTGTAATTGCCTAACGCGTGTTAATTTTAGGCGCCATATATAGAATTGGGCCCACAGCGGGTGTATTCAATAACAATGCGCATAAATTTTAGAAATGCCCATGCCCCACCCATGGCCATGCCCCCTTTTCAGCTATGCAACTTAGAATTTAAGCGCACATTACAGAATATGCTTAGCGAGTTGTGCGCGTAAATCTTAATTAATGCTAATTAGTGCTAAGCGCTTAACATCCCTTTGACAGTGCTGATTAGCTAGTTAACCAATTACGTTACGTGCATTGTTATAGAATACGCTTTGATTTCCATGCGGAAATTAAAGTGCGATATATATAGAATCCAGCAGATAGTGTGTTCCACCATTTATGATAGAAAACATGCTGGTTATTTTTCCAGTGAAGCACATTGATATGACTAGCTATTGCAATCGTAATGTTGAATAGTTTGGTGGAGTTTGTACTAACTAATAGGAAAGCCTGGGGAAGAGGTGCGAAAAATAATAATTTTGTAGGACAATTGGTCCATTATGAAGAAGATCGAGGATATCCTGCCCCATACCTGTGACCTGTGTATCTTCAAGTTAGAACAATAAAGGTTTCACAGATTGTTCTAATGGGACATTAATAATTGTTTTAACTCAGTTCAACCTATTTCT
Organism: Microcaecilia unicolor; assembly: GCF_901765095.1. Taxonomy (NCBI): domain Eukaryota; kingdom Metazoa; phylum Chordata; class Amphibia; order Gymnophiona; family Siphonopidae; genus Microcaecilia; species Microcaecilia unicolor. Next base: position 85,307,872 of record NC_044036.1, read on the forward strand.
ATAACCTTTCAAACAGGGGCGTATCTGACTTTCTCTGGTAGGGGGGGCCAGAGCCCAAAGTGCGGGGGCTGTTTCCCCCCCCCCCCCATAGGCTTCCATTGGCGGCACGGGGGGGTTGGCGGCGGTAGCGGGGGCCAGGGCCAAATGTACGGGGTCCAAGCACCCGTTGGCCCCATTACAGATACGCCCCTGCTTTCAAATCTCCATTTCTTCCTCTCCCTATTATGACTGCAATGTAAGAAAAACAGATTCCCAATCAAATCTTACATTCAAGAGTGGAGGAGTGGCCTAGTGGTTAGGGTGATGGACTTTGGTCCTGGGGAACTGAGTTCAATTCCCACTTCAGGCACAGGCAGCTCCTTGTGACTCTGGGCAAGTCACTTAACCCTCCGTTGCCCCATGTAAGCTGCATTGAGCCTGCCATGAGTGGGAAAGCACAGGGTACAAATGTAAAAACAAAAACATAGGAAATTACAGCAGATAAAGACCTGAACAATCCATCCAGTTTGCCCAACAAGATAAACTCATTTTACATGGTATGTAATATTTTATATGTATACCTGAGTTTGATTTGTTCCTGCCTTTCTCAGGGCACAGACTGTAAAAGTCTGCCCAGCACTGTTCCTGTACTAAAAGTTCTGAAGCTAATGTCGAAGCCCCTTAAAATTTACAACCCAGCCCCTCCATATCTATTCAGTCACGATCAGGGCACAGACCGTAGAAGTCCGCTCTGCACCGGTTTTATTCTCCAAATACTGGCGTCGCCACCCAATCTCCATTAAGATTCCATAGATCCTTCACCTACTGACCCATCAAACTTATTTCAAATTTATCCAGTTACTTACTTCACCAAAACTAACTACTTCAACCTACACAGTGTGCAGCCCTACATCTGCCCGAAGTCTACATGAGACAAAGGACTGCTCATTTGTGCTCTTTCATTGGCATAGGGCCTCTCCTTATATCCCTCGATACCCCCCGACCAAGTTATGGGTGGGTGGAGAAGTTTCTCTGAAGCTGGCTCCACACAACGCAGGGAGCTGGGCAAGATATTCTGCCAACTCCAGATGGTAATAATCCGCAGTAGAGATCAGGAGGTGGTGAGAGCTAACAGCTAACTGTAGAAAGAGTTTCTGATGATAATTGACCTCAAAAGGGATCTCTTGGGCTGATGAATGATATGGGCTATTTCACTGCCAGTAAATCTACTCACACAGCTAGCTATGCAACCAAATGTAAATTTGAATCACTGTAAACTTTGATTCTATCTTGTGCGCATGTACTAAGAAAAACACAAATATTGCCTGTGTATGCTTTGGATTGAGTATGTGTTAGAGAAGGAACATGTTCCTCTAGTCAACTGAGGAACAATAACAGTACAAGAATCCATCTTGCCTCTTCCCCTTTGCTAAGCATTCATCTATTCCTGTGTCTCTTTGTCTCTTCTTTCCCCTTAAAAATAATAATAATAATAATTGCTTAGCATTTTTAGCACTGCCAGGCATATGCAGAACTGTACACAAGTGATGAGGATTCAGGTAAAACATGCCCCTTTCCCACAGAACTTTCTAATAAGGTGCCTGAGGCAAATGGAGATAAAGTGACTTGACCAATGTCGCCGAGTGTCAGCGGCAGAAGTGAAAACTGAACCTTTGCTTCCCTGGTTTTCAGCTCATTGCTCTAACCACTAGTTCACTTCCTGCCTCCCTCTCACTCCAACCTAATATCTGGCCCTTGCCTGCATTTCTCCCTTGGGTTAACTGAATGTTGGAAGCCTGTGCTGCAGTTCTCTACCATTCCTCCTCCTCCTCCTCAATCCTGGCACCATACCCACATCAGCAGCAAGCAGAGCTGGCCCACAACCATGAGTTGTGAACATGATTGCAGGGCCGGCATTGAGGAGAAGGAAGGGCAGTAGGAAACTGTGACATAGGCTCCTGCTGCTCCATCCAGCAAACTCTGTGCTCATATCAGCAGAAGGGGTAGATGCTAGTGATAAGAGTAGCGGTGGTCACGGGCTATGTGGTCATTGTGTTTATTGTAAATTTGCGATGCAAGTTCAATCTGTGGAAATCCCTCATTCTAATGGTAAGAAATACATACTGAGAGAAGCCTCTGATTGTGACACAAAAAATTGCATTTATGGTATTCAGTGTCCATGCCAGCTTTGGTATATTGGACAAACAACTCAAAATATTAAAGTAAGAATTGCTCAACATTTGAGCAGTTTACGTACTGGTCGCAAGGAGGCTCCTATTGTCCAAAAAATGGCACAAAAGGCAGATGGATGTATTTCTTGCCAAAAAATGTCCAAAGTGTATAATCAAACAAAAGAAAAAACAACGGTCCAAATTGCTAGTACATTTACATCAGGATGTCTGCAGAGGGGGCTTTCAGAGGCATGATGTGGGCGTGATATAGGCGGTCTTAAGAGAATCAACGTGTTTGCTGTTGCTTAGAGAGTGCTGTGTGCTGCTGCTGTGTGTGACTGCATTGTTTGTCGGTGGTGGGAGAGTGAGTAATTGCTGCTGCTGCTGCTGTGTGTGTAAGGACTGTGTGCTGGTGGTGGGAAAATGAATGCTGGGTGGTGTTTGTTGGTGGTGGGACTCATTAGGTAAGTAGGTAAAGGTGTGCACAGTGGTATGTCTGGGGTTAGTGGGTTGCACCTGTGGTGGTGGGATATGGATGCACTGTATGCAGTGGTGGCTTGCGCCATGGTGGACGATGAGGAGAGTTTGGAGCGGAGGCCCCACAGGAGATACCCACATCCCAGAGTTTTCCAGTCCTGTACCCATTTCCTGGACCTTACTGACCAGCAATGCCTCAATAGGTACCGTTTTGACAGGGCTACCATCTGGCAACTGTGTGACCAGCTCCAACCCCTCCTGCAGCCCAGGACCCATAGGAGCAACCCCATCCCTGTCCACCTCAAGGTCACTGCCTCCCTTGCTTTTCTGGCCACTGGTAGCTTCCAGTCTATCCTAGCTGTGAACATGGGACTGACCCAGCCTGCCATTTCTAATTGCCTCACACAGTTCTTTGATGCCTTCCTTACCCACATGTCAGACTATATCACCTTCCCCACTACCCCCATGCCCTCCAGAACAACATGGCAGAGTTTTACACCGTAGACCACTTCCCCTCGGTCATAAGCCTCATCGACTGCACACATGTTGTATTCAGAGCCCCCTGGGCACATGAGACCAGCTACTGAAACAGAAAAGCCTTCCACTCCATGAACATGCATGTTGTGTGTGATGCCCAGGGGGAGATTGTGGATGTATGTGCATGGTACCCAGGTTCAACCCACAACTCCTACATCCTCCAGCATTCTGGAATCTACAGGAGGTTCCACCGAGGGGTGATCACTGGTGGCTGGCTCCTAAGTAAGTGCTACAGGTATTCCCCAACTTCCCACAAACTGTCTATAGACTCCCTCCCTCCCTCTTTAAGTCCCCACAATCACCATCCCACTACCACAAGGTCACCAGACCTGCCAATACACACCCTTGTCTCCTATTCTGCTTTCCCCCACATGTGACAAAGGATACCCCCAACAAACCTGGCTCACAACCCCCATTGTCCACCTCCAAACTATGGTGAAGGAGGAATACAACAATAGACATCGGACCGCATACAGCATAATTCAGCAAACCTTTGAACGGCTGACGAATTGGTTCCAATATCTCGACCGATCTGGAGGGGAGCTCCTCTACAGCCCAGAAAAGGTAGCCAAGATCTTCATGCTGCACAATCTGGCTCTCAGAAGAAGATAGGCCCTGCCAGAAGAGAGACAACAACCCCAGCAACAGGCCGAAGATGCCAAGGATGAGGAGCCCTCCCCCTCCCTACAGAGCTGAGCAGAGTGCCCATCAGCTGAGGGTCTGAGCAAGGGAAACACTGATACAGACACATTTGTTTCTATCGAAGGCAAATAGTATTTATTATGTAAACACATCAACTCCCCACCAACCACCACAACCCTCTCTATGCACATACCCATCACATCCCTCCCCATCACACCCTCCTACCCCCTCCCCTGCACTTCCCCATCACACACCCCATCACACACACACCCTCCCACAGCAAGCTAAGTAGCCGGTCACTCAGCCTACTTCCTCTCCTGAGCCCCTACGTCTTGCCCCATCCTTGACCATCTTTAAATCTAGATTGAAAGACCACCTCTTTAACATTGCTTTTGACTCGTAACCACTTGTATCCACTCACCTCCACCTACCCTCCTCTCCTCTTTCCTCTACACATTAATTGATTTGTTTGCTTTATTTTTTGTCTACTAGATTGTAAGCTCTTTGTTTGTGCAGCACCGCGTACACTTTGTAGCGCTATAGAAATGCTAAATAGTAGTAGTAGTAGTAGTCCTCCTCCCCATCCATATCTCCTCTGGGATGTACCTCTTCCCCTGGCTACGAGCAGCTACAGGCATGCTGGCCCTCCCAGCTGCAGACATAGTATCATCACCCTCCCCTGTGGGGCTCCCATTGTCCTCACTTGACACACTTGCTGCCTCTGCTGCCCCTTGAAAATCTGGCCACCTGATGGTTAGTGGCCTGAGATCTTGTGCTAGGGGGTCCAGGCTGGCACATTTTGCTGGTGTTTGGCCATTAGATGATGCAGCATTTATAAAGCGCTACCAGACGCACGCAGCACTGAACATTTGGCATAGAGAGACAGTCCCTGCTCAAAGAGCTTACAATCTAGGTACCTTACCTGCCACTGTGTTGCAACATTGATGTACATATCACTCTATGTGCACTGCAAGATAACAGATGATGAGGAATGTCATTGTCACACAACCCAAAGATGTGTGTCTCTGTATGCAACACCGCTGGAGCCAAGGAGTATGGTGCACTGTGTACTTAAGAAATCAACATGACAGCCACACAGGCAGGTGGTTAGAGAAAGAAGGATTGTGGAAGAGTTGCAGAGGGCACAGTTACTGGAGCACAGAGGTGTGGAAAGAAGACATATGAACTGGTTAGTGATGGTTCAAGACGGAGGGGGGAAAGAAGGCACTAAAATATGACTGATACTGAGGCCCTCCACTCACCTAACTGAGTGGCCATGACTTACACATTAACTGCTTTTCCCTGTTGAATTGTTGGGTCATGGCCCCTGATAACCAGCTTTCCACCATGTCTTCTCACCCCTCCCCCACCTACCTGAGAACCTGGGCTACACATGGGAGTGGTATCAAGGAGGTACCCCACACTGTCCCTGTTTGTGGAAAGGAGAGTGAAACAGAGAGAAGAGACAGAACACCTTTCATGTCCCAAACATACCAGACTCCTCAGGCTTCCAGGGGGAGGAGAGTGTGCACCATCCGGTCCAGGGGAATGAGGTTGCTGGTATCTCCAGCTTTGTGCCAGACCTCGTGCTTCAGCTGGCGCCATTTCTGCTTACAGTCCTCCACCTCCCTGTTGTTGTGGTGGACTGTATTTATCCTTGCGCATGTGGCCCCGCCCCCACTTTCTCCCCTTAGTGGAGGTAGATAGCCTGTGGCCCCTGGTCGCAAACAGGTTGGCTTACCTGTCTGAGATCTCCTTAACCAGCAGCTCTATCTCAGCATCTGTAAAATTACTTTTCCAGCTTGAGGCCAGTTTTTTTTTGAGCCATAATGAAACAAAAGTGGACATTTATATAGGCTGCCGCAACCGTATTGGGCGGTGTGGGCTAGACATTTGGGAGATGGATGGGTTTTTATTGATTATAGACCACACCTGAAAACGTCTCCAGGAAATTGTTGACATGATAGACGTAATTTGATTATGGCCTGTTTGTGAAGACGTTTGGGGGGATTGCATTTCTGTAACAACTCTTTTGGTAATTTCCCCATATAACAGAGGTGGCTGTTCACCTGTTCGGTGCTTTCCATACCTGACTCTTTTGCCCTCCATTCTCTCCCCCTAATATTAGCCAGCTGCACCTAGGAAGCCTGGAGCCAGATGGACTCAGCTTTTGCCATAGTCTGGAGGTAAGCACAGACCTCTCATCCAACCCTTCCCCTTCTAGGAAGCAGACCTGAGACATGCTCTGTCCTATGTATCTGCTAACCAAGGACTCCTTGCTTTTTTCATGACCTGTTTGCAGGACAGGATAGACCACAACCACTGGTCAGCAGGAACACAAAGGGCAGCAGTGGACTGTGATACTGATACAGACTGTTTCCAGCCTATGTATATATGTCTCATTCTCAACTGGACACACCCAGTTGAACGGATCTGTGTACTATCCTCTCCACTGGACTCAGGGTCAAGGGATCCCCATCTGTGGCTTTTCCCCAGCTTTAAATCTCATGTCTATCTTCACCTGTTTCACAGAGGTCCACATCTGGTGGCTGTTCTCCAGCTTTGCACTTCACATTTCTCCTCAGTTGGCTCCATCTCTACTGTATATGTGTGTTGAACCCCGTTCACCTTTCTTCATGTGCCCACCTGTTCCCAAGGTTCAGGGGGGGGGGGGGGGACCATTGTATTGTTTGTCATTTCCAGAATAGTGACTCACCTCCTTATTTGTGGAAATTCAAATATTCTCTCTAGTCCTGCAACCCATATTCAGTAAGGCCAGAGGTGGGGCCCCTCACCTTCTGCAGGTCCATCAGCATATTTCAGGGGGGTGGAGGGATTCATCCAGTTACAGATCCTGCTCTTCATCCCCTGCAGGCACCTCTAGCCTGGTGCCTACACTGTTCCTCTGGCCTGTGGCCTGCTGATTCCAGATTGAGGCTAGTTGCTCATATGGGCAAACTCTCCTGCTGTGTAGTGCCTGATTGCAGTGGCAGCCCTAGCATGAGGCCAACTGAGGCAGGGGCCTCAGGCAGCACTCTTTTTGGAGTGGCATCTTTTCCCCTTTCTTCCTCAACTCCCCTCCCCAGCCTACCTTCTATTTTTGTTTTTTAGAAGTTGGTAGCAGCAGCAATCTCCATGTGCTGCCCTGCTGCTAGCACTGGCATCTCTTCTGTACTATTTTTATTTTTTTTTTATTTTTGTTACATTTGTACCCCGCGCTTTATTTATTTATTTATTGTTTGCATTTGTATCCCACATTTTCCCACCTCTTTGCGGGCTCAGTGTGGCTTACAATAAGATATGAATAATGAAAATACATTTGTTACAACTTGGTTATGGGTTATATTGTACAAGTTATGCGAGATAATCGAATTATCATTAGGAATATCACAATGGGACATCAACATTGAGACATTGGGAGGAGTCAATGGGAAGCTTAAGGGCAGTGTTAAGACACAAAGGCACATGGTGTACATATTTCTGTGAGTAAATGTATGAGTAATGTGGAATTATGGGGGATGAGAGATCATAAGTGGATGTATGATGCATTGATGAACAGTGAGTGTGGACTCTATGTGTTTTGGTTCTTTCCGTAAATTGTCTCAAATAGATGGGTCTTCAGTAATCTGCGGAAGGATGCTTGTTCGTGGATCGCTCTTAAGTTGCGCGGCAGTGTGTTCCAAAGCTGCGTGCTCGTGTGAGAAAAGGTTGACGCGTATAGCGTCTTGTATTTCACGCCCTTGCAAGTAGGGAAATGGAGGTTGAGGTATGTTCGGGAAGATCTCCTAGCATTTCTGGGTGGTAGGTCAATCAACTCGGACATGTAGGCTGGGGCTTCGCTGTGAATGATCTTGTGGACTAGTGTGCATACCTTAAAAGTGATGCGTTCCTTAAGTGGAAGCCAGTGTAGTTTCTCTCGTAGTGGTGTTGCCCTTTCATACTTTGGTTTTCCGAAGATGAGTCTGGCTGCTGTGTTCTGGGCTGTTTGAAGTTTCCTCAGTGTTTGCTCTTTGCAGCCTGCGTATAATGAGTTGCAGTAATCCAGATGGCTGAGGACGAGGGATTGCACTAGGTTACGAAAGACGAATCCTGGGAAGAATGGTCTTATCCTTTTCAGTTTCCACATACAGTAGAACATCTTCTTAGTTGTGTTGTTTGTGTGGGTTTCAAGTGTTATGTGGCGGTCGATAGTGACTCCAAGGATTTTTAGCGTTTTTGAGATTGGAAGGTTTAGGTTTGGTGTATTTATCGCGTTGAATTCGTTAGTGTTGTATTGGGAGGTGAGTACCAGGCATTGAGTTTTTTCTGCATTTAATTTCAGACGGAATGTGTCTGCCCATGTGTTCATGATGTGTAGACTTTGATTGATTTCGTTGAAGATTTCTTTGATGTCTTGTTTGAAAGGGATGTATATTGTCACATCATCGGCGTATATATATGGATTGAGGTTATGGTTTGATAGGAGTTTTGCTAAAGGGATCATCATTAGGTTGAAAATAGTTGGTGAGAGAGGTGATCCTTGTGGAACTCCACATTCAGGTGTCCATGCCTTGGACGTGGTTGAGTGTGATGTGACTTGATACGAGCGCAGAGTTAGGAACCCCTTGAACCAGTTCAGGACATTTCCTCCAATGCCGAAGTATTCAAGTATGTGTAGTAGGATTTCGTGGTCGACCATGTCGAAGGCGCTTGACATGTCAAATTGTAGGAGGAGTATATTGTTCCCGGTTGCTATTATTTGTTTAAATTTGGTCATAAGGGTGACTAGTACTGTTTCTGTGCTATGGTTCGACCAAAATCCGGATTGGGCATCATGCGGTATTGAGTATTTGTTTAGATAGTTTGTGAGTTGTTTGGTTACCATTCCTTCGGTTATCTTGGTTATTAGTGGTATGGATGCTACTGGCCTGTAGTTGGTAATTTCGCTCAAGTTTTTCTTTGTATCTTTAGGAATTGGGGTGAGTAAGATTTTTCCTTTTTTTTTGGGAAGAGTCCATTTTGTAGCATGTAATTTACATGGTTCGTTAGGTCAATTATGAATTGTTGAGGGGCTGATTTCATGAGGCTGTTTGGGCATGCGTCTAGTTTGCAGTTGGATTTGGCATATCTTTTGAGAGTTTTAGAGATGAGGTCTTCTGATAGTGGTTCGAACTCGGTCCAGGTTCTGTCTGCTGGGTGTGTTCCTTCTTCTGGGTCTAGACAGTCTAGAAGAGTGGCGTACTCTATGGGACTGGCGGGTATTTTGTGTCGTAACAGTATAATTTTCTCCTTGAAGTACTTCGCAAGGCTGTCGACGTCTGGTATGTTTTTACCGTTGTTTGTAACTGGTGTGGTATCTAGCAGTTTGTTCACGAGGTTGAAGAGTTTATGTGTGTCTTTGTAATTTGGTCCTATTATTGTTTTGTAATGTTGTCTTTTTGTCTGTTTTATGGTGTATTTGTATTTTCTCCGAAGTAATTTCCAGTCGTTTAGTGTTTGTTCGTCTTTCTTTTTGTTCCAAGCTCGTTCTAGTTTCCTGACTTGTGTTTTAAGTTTTTTCAGCTCTTCGGTGAACCATGGGTTTGCTTTTTTCCTGTGTGATGTTCTGGTTTGGATTGGGGCGATTTTGTCTAATGTTGTTGTACGTAGCTCATCCCATTCTTGGAGGAATTGGATGGTGTCAGCGTTTGTTGTCCATTCGTACTGGTAGATCTGTTGCCAGAATGTTGTGGAGTCTATTTTTCCTCTCGTTGTGTATGTTGTTCGCTTGGGCTTATTGGTCGTGTTTAAGTGTGTTTTTCACCAACAGAGAGTGACATTTGCTTTATGGTGGTCTGACCATAGTGTAGGTGTCCAACTTGTGTCAGTGAGTATGATAGTTGAGTCCGATTCGAATTTGTTCATTATGATATCTAGTGTGTGTCCTTTTTCGTGAGTTGGTTGCATGTAGGGTGCTTGCAGATCCCAAAGTTTTAGGAATTCTTTGAACTCTCGTGTGCTTGGTGAGGTGTCATCTTCTAGGTGTAAATTGATGTCTCCTAGTATGAGGATGTTTGAGGAGGATACGCAGGAGTTCGAGATGAAATCCATGAGTTGTGTTTGGGAGTCTTTCCCACTCATGGCAGGCTCAATGCGGCTTACATGGGGCAATGGAGGGTTAAGTGACTTGCCCAGAGTCACAAGGAGCTGCCTGTGCCTGAAGTGGGAATTGAACTCAGTTCCTCAGGACCAAAGTCCACCACCCTAACCACTAGGCCACTCCTCCGCTCTATGGGCTGCCTCTCTGACGTAACTTCTTGTTTCCTCGGAGGCGGGCAGCAGTATAGAGGAGACGCCAATGCTGGTGGCAGGGCAGCGTATGAGGATCGCTGCCACCACCTACTTTTGAAAACAACAAAAAAAAAGAAGGGAGGGTTGAGGAAGGGGGGAGATGCCAGACCATGGCCTGTGGGGCAGGGATGGAGTTGGCAGAGTTTAGAAAGATGTTGGACTTGGGGAGGGGGAGGGGTGCAATACCAGAGTGTCATCTTATCCCTGCCTTGGGCTACCCCTGCCTGACTGGTTGTAATTGTGATAAAATAAACATGTGTCTGACTGTTCCTTTGCCTCCTCACTCATGTATATATCCCTCATAGTTGTACATGGTTGATGTTTCTTTTCTCCTCACCAATTTATATCATTGCAGTAAATGTGTACATACCAAGCAGCTGTTTGCATGTCTTTCCAAGCCTTCAACCATGTTGCTTGTGGGTAAGGAAGCATGCAGAACAGAGTGTAAACTGTAGTCTAGGCACTGCCTCTGCATATCTGCTGGTAGCTACCAGCCAGGTTGCTAGTGCAAGACAACATACCTTTACTTTGAGCTGCTCTATGCTGTGTGTCAAAAGGGTGTGGGGTTGCAGGTTCAGGGGGGTTAATGGGGCTGGTCTCTTGATGCAAAGACACTGAAATGCTTCGGGTAGGCTAATTGTAGCCCACATCAGTACATGTGAACCTCTACCTGCAGACAGCAGGGCACCAATATATCTGGCGTGAGATAGCTGTGATGCGACCCAGCTTCCAGAATGGAGCTGGACTTGGACACCAGCATGACAAGTGTCCGCAGGCTGGCTGGCTGGCTGTGTGCCAGAATCCACAGCAGATGGCTGTGGTGTCAGCGCTGGGGAAGGAGGATGTTGGTCCTGCTGCTCCTCCTCTTTCCCCCTTCAAGGGGGGGGCATATCTCTCTATTTGTCCTCCTCCTTGTCAACCTTCACTTCTGCCACCACCTCCTCCCATGGCATCTCCAGGCACAGCTGCTGCCTCTGCCTCCTGAGCTACTTGCAATGCTGCCTGCTGTGCAGCTGCTGCAGCCTCAGCTCCTGCCTGCTGTGGGCACTGCTGGCTTGTAGTTGTCTGCCTCCTGTTCACCCAGAGGGTGCCGTGTGTGTAAAAGGGTGACACTTGAGATCAGCACATTCTACATGGCATCTATAGTGAGACAGCAGGCTGTCGAGGCTGTGGGCAGTTTCTGTTACCTGGGGGGATATATCTGAGGTGTGGCATCACTGAGATGACATAGCAAGGAGTCTTGGAGAGTGGTCTGGCAATGGGCGTGCAGAATGCATTGGTGGTGCCAGTTCTTTGTCAGCTGTGTGTTTGGCATAGGGGTTAGGGCAGTGGTACCTGAATACAAGGGTTGTGGGTTAGATTCCCACTGCAGGGATTTGTGGTAACTCTTTTATTTCCCCTGTTGTCGAGGCTGCAGTGTACTAGGTAGGTGTTTGTACTATGTAGAGCCCTTTTGTTTTGGTGGCTATTGGATAGTGAGCAAGGGGTTCCCCCTCCCCCATTCCTTTCCATGTCATCTCATAGGTTGGGGGCTGGGTGCAACACATATGGGGGGTTGTGGGCACACTCTAAGGAGGGTAGCTGCATCCTCAGCCCTCAGTCTGGGACAGAGGTTTTATAGGGGTGCTCTGTTTGTAATACTTACATGGGGTGTGGAGACGCTCCAGCATGCTCTGGATCAGAGCTGGGTTGTCCCTCCGGCGCCTCAGGGCCTCCATCTCCCTGTGGATGCCATACCACCTGCAAAATACAAGTTGGTAGTCTGGAGTTCAGGTGATGGGCCTTACCTTCACATGCATTATTAATCTTGAAGCCAAGTTGTGCAATGCTCCTCACATAGGCTGTGACAGATAGCAACAGGAAGATGAGGGTGGGGAGGAGTATGCATTACACAAGCACAGGTGATATGTGAGCTGTGTTGGACATAGAGGCAGAGAATGGCATGGTGGCCTTTTTGTGCAGCATGTGCAGTATTGCAGGGATATGGGGATGGGCAGTGCGGTAAAGATGGTGCTCCTTTGGGCATCCGCATGTACTTTAGAGAGCTGCTGCCAGTGTTCACATCACCATGTAGGTGGGGGCCAGGAAAGTGGGGGAAGGGGTGCAGGTCTGTGCGGTCCCTCATTATAGCTACTACTACTATTTAACATTTCTAAAGCACTGCTAGGGTTACGCAGCACTGTACAATTTAACAAAGAAGGACAGTCCCTGCTCAAAGGAGCTTACAATCTAAAGGACAAAAATGCATTAGTAGTAGATGGGGTGGCCCCATACTTTCTGGGCATTGGATTGGGTGTACATTCAGATTTCAGCAATAGCTGTTTTTTTTTTTTTGTATTTCATTTTGTATTTATGGATGTGCACATTTACAACCATGATTACACTTGAATGAGGAACTACAGTAAGAAATTGGAGTGGTGAGGGAGCTATTACATGTACTGCAACAGGAAAGAGACCTCAGTGCCTGTACCATGTCTGGTGCTTGTACATGAAGGGTGTTATGATCTGGGGAAGGGTGGGGGCAATGCTGAACACTTACCTTGCCAAGATGACTCTTTTGTATCCAAGCTCTTATACAGGAGCTATATCTCCTTGAGGGAATAATTAGGCTCTCTCCTAAGAGACATCTTTGCACAGTGTTGGATGTTCCTCCACATGCAGAGCTATGCATAGGCGCCCGGTATAAGAGGCTTGGAGAGGCTAAGCCTCCCCTGCTGTGCTCTGAGGGGTTTAAATTGTTGATTTACCTCCATCCTCACAGCAGGAGCTGCATTGAAAGCCCTCTAGCCTTGTGTAACCAGTTGTAGAAATTGGTTTATGGTTTAATTTGTTTACCTTACTGCTGGGAGAGCAGGGGGGGGGGGGGTTGGCTGGAGGTGTCCTGGGTTGCCAGGGAGATATTTAACGAGGATGACTTCCTGACCTGCACTGAGGACAGATAGCAGCAGAATCGGATACTGGGCCAGCATGATCAGAAAAAGTCACCAGACAACAAAGGTAGAAAAAATCATTTTATTTTCATTATAGTGTTTGGAATATGTCCACTTTGAGAATCAGGTGCTCAACATTAAAAGTTTATATTTATTTACTTATTTATGGTATTTTAACCCACATTAAACATGAATTAGGGTGTTTTGTGGCTCAACATGAGAATTGTGATGATATGATCCCTTGTTTCATATTGTTGACGGTCTGCATTTTCCATATGGGTGATATATTGGTGTATTAGGTTCTGCCCAGTGTAATATTTATGGTACAGTAAGGTTCTGAATGTGTTTTTGCACAAAGTTGTGCATAGTGTTTTGCAGTTGAGCGATTGTGGTTAGAATATGCTTTGAGCAAAACCACTTTATTCTTTTACATATGATACATATCTAATATCTAAATTTAATAAAAGGTATTGTGACTTTTATTTTTATTTATTTATTTTTTTCTGTGTGTTATCAGATAATTATGGATTTAAGCTCCACCCCTGGTCCCACCCCTAACCCCGCCCCCTTTAGCCTCCCCAAACAGTTGGGCCACCGACCGCCTATGGAGCTATGTATGGATGTGTTGCATGTGAAGATGTCCTACTGTTGCCGCACACATTTTCTGGGACATGTACTGACAATGGACATTTTGCACAGTATATTTTTGAATGCCGGAGACGTTTTTAGCCACTGGTTGGGGATGTATAATTTCAAGATGTATATTTCACCTATTTTTGTGTGTCTGGAACTTTTATCTTTTTTTCAATTATGGCTGTGCAATTTTGGATTTTTTGCAATAAACGTCTCTGGCATCATTTAGATGTATCAAAAATGCCCCTCTTTATGTACCAAACCTCAAAAGCTCCCAAGGGCGACCACAGCAAAATCACTCCTCTATTATGGAGACGCAGTTCTTATCATCGGTTTGGTACATCTAGTAATGAAATAAAAGCCAAAAAAACTTGTTTCACAACTGCTGCTTCAGGCAGAAGAATTTACGCCTGCTTCAGGAAGAACTTACGCCAGCCTTAACCAGCAAAAGATGGTGCTGAGGACTTAAACAAATGTTACCACTTCACTTCTCTCAGTCAATCACGTACCTAATATAATTTAAAGGGACACACACTAAAAAAAAATACATTCCACTCAATCGCATTGTTTACTCCATTAGGCTCTACAGCCTAATATATTAGGTACATGATTGGTTGAGAGAAGGGATGGTATTTGTTTAAGTTCTTGGCACCATCTTGTGCTGGCTAAGACTGGCATGAGTTCTCCTTCCTGCAGTAGACGTTGCAAAATAAATTGGCCTTTGTCGAAGGTCCTGACCATTGAATTAGAAGAATATCAGGTGATGCGTGGTGTTTGAACTCCTGGATAGTGGCATACATATTGGATTACCATTGGAATTATAGTGACAGATTGAAAGTGTGGTTGATGAAGAGGAATCCAAAGGTCCCCTAGGGCGTAAGTTGAAAGGCATGCTAAGAGAACACCCAGATAAGTTGTTTGTTTTCCATTCACATGTGTTTGGTGTTTTTTTTATTTTAGTTTTTGAACTCCATTTTTTCATCTAAGCCATGTCTTTGGGTTTCCACATTGATATATGATTGTGTTATTGTATTTTGCCATGAGGTTTTTTTCTCCACAAATTGGTTGAGTGGAGTTTTTTTTTTTTTTTTTTTACCTGATTGGCTTTTATTTCATTACTTGATGTACCAATCCAATGATAAGAATTTAGTCTCCATAATAGAGTAATAAATTTGCTGTTGACTCACATGGGAGCTTTTAAGTCTTTTAACATATAATGTTAAAAAGTGTATAAGGGGTGGACCTGAGGATGGTTTGGATGTTTTAACCATTCTGCGCAGATTAACGCTGGTGCTAGTTCTGTATTAATTTAATGCTGTCCCCTCAGATTGTGTGCCCACTAGGAACAGAGAAAGTACCTGCATATAATATATGTAAACCGGTTGTATCAGATCCATGACCCTTTACCCTTTAATAGTTTTTATCTCAGTAAGTCACATTTATGGGAGACTTTGTTTATTTTCCTAATTTTCAGGTATAGTTTCAGGTGGCCGTACAGATCTGTATGTCTCTGATGCATATCATAAGGCATCCCTGGAGGTAAGTTACTTCCCACTACCTATTGATAAAGATGTCCTGGCCCTGAAAACATCATACTTAGACATTTGACACGATTGCCAAAACGTAGTAATTGACAGTCTAATGTAGCTAGCTGGGTGGCTGGTGGACATGAGGATCACTTGGTTAATTGACTGCCTGGTGGGAAGCTGGGGGACCTCACATATCACCAAGATAAGATTTTATACAGTGCTGGGGAGGAGCCGGCTGTCTTGGTACATGTGGGTACCACAGATATAAGAAAATGTGGGAGGAGGGTTCTGGAAGCCAAATATAGGCTCTTAGGTACAAAGCTAATATCCAGAACCTCCAGGGTAGCATTTTCAGAAGTGCTCCCTATTGCACACACATGACTAAAGAGGCAGGTAGAGCTCCGAAGTCTCAATGCGTGGATGATGGTACAGGGAGGAGGGATTTAGATTTGTTAGGAAATGGGCAACATTCTAGGGAAGGGGGGGAGCCTACTCTGAAAGGATGGACTCCACCTTAACAGGGATGGAACCAGGTTGCTGGAACTGACATTTAGAATTGGAGGGGGGGGGGAGAGAAGCCAACAGTTACTCAGGAGTGCATGGTTCGGTGTGAGGTATCATTGAAGGCTACTATTATAATAGGACATTTAGGGATTTAGGGAATCGCAATAGAGAAGTTTCAACAAAGGTGAAAGAAAGCCAGGAGTTTTTAAGGGTAGAATAGATCAAATGTTGCAAATTATCCCTGTCAACTTCTAAGCAGCTTGTAGATGCAAGGAAAAAAAACACACTTTGAAGTGTCTGTATACAAGCGCTAGAAGCCTAAAAAATAAGTTAGGAGATTTAAAGTATATAGCACTAAATAAACAGATAGATATAATAGGTATCTCTTGAACCTGCTGGAAGGAGGACAATCAATGAAGCATTGTTACCAGGGTAAAAATTATATTGCAATGATAGGGTGGGTCAAATTGGATGGGGCAGGGTTGCACTGTATGTTAAAGAGGGAACTGAGTAAAAAAAACATTCTGCATGCAACAGACAAGTAAAAGCGGTGAAATACTGATTAACGCCGCTTTTTTTTCCCATTATCCGCAAAAGCCAGCCATCTGGTAGCCATGCCTATGCCCGCCCATGTCCCGTCTTCACTTCGCCGCCGACACGCCCCCTTGAACTTTTGCTGGCTCGGCGACGGGAAAGCAGCGATGGTGTAAAAAAAGCAGCGTTAGATTACACCAATTTCGCCGCTTTTGCGAGATCACCGGCCATCTCCCGATTTATGTCGGAAGATCGCCGGTGATCACTTTCAAAAATAAGCCTGATAGTAACATAGTAGATGACGGCAGAGAAAGACCCGCCCGGTCCATCCAGTCTGCCCAACAAGATAAACTCATATGTGATTCTTTATGTGTATACCTGACCTTGATTTGTATCTGTCGTTTTCAGGGCACAGACCATAGAAGTCTGCCCAGCACTAGCCCTGCCTCCCAAACACTAGCCCCACCTCCCACCACCGGCTCTGCCACAAAGTGATGCACATTGGGCAGAATAATCCAAATCATAGGTGTTATCATGGATAATACAATAAAATCTTTTGCCCAGTGTGTGGTGGCAGTCCAAAAAGCAAACAGAACTCTAGGAACTTTTAGAAAAGGTATAGAAAATAGGACAAAGAATATTATAATGCCTCTGAATCGCTCCATGGTGTGACCACACTTTGAATATTGGGTGCAATTCTGGTTGCCGTATTTTTAAAAAGATATAACAGAATTAGAAGAGGTTCAAAGAAGGGCGACCAAAATGATTAAGGGAATGGAACTCCTCTCATATGAGGAAAGACATAAAAAGTTAGGACTCTTCAGCTTGGAAAAAAAACAGCTGAGGGGGGCTAAGACAGAGGTCTACAAAATACTGAGCGGTATAGAAAAGGTAAACGTAAATCACTTTTTTACTGTTTCACAAGTAACAAGGAAGTTACATGGTACTACTTTTAAAATGAACATGAGGAAATATTTTTTCATTCAATGAATATTTAAGCTCTGGAACTCGTTGCCAGAGGGTATGGTATCAGCAGTTAGCGTATCTGGGTTTAAGAAAGATTTGGAAAAGTTCCTAGAGGAAAAGTCCATAGTTTGCTATTGAGATAGACAAGGGGAAAGTCATGGCTTGTCCCTGGGATCAGTAGCATGAATCCTGTTACTATTTGAGATTCTGTCAGGTACTTCTGACCTGAACTGGCCACAGTTGGAAGCAGGATACTGGGCTAGACGGACCATGGTCTGACCCAGTACGGCTATTCTTTATGTTCTTTACGTAGCAGAAAAACTGATATTACAAATAATTTTGTGAAATACAGTGGGGGAAATAAGTATTTGATCCCTTGCTGATTTTGTAAGTTTGCCCACTGACGAAGACATGAGCAGCCCATAATTGAAGGGTAGGTTATTGGTAACAGTGAGAGATAGCACATCACAAATTAAATCCGGAAAATCACATTGTGGAAAGTATATGAATTTATTTGCATTCTGCAGAGGGAAATAAGTATTTGATCCCCCACCAACCAGTAAGAGATCTGGCCCCTACAGACCAGGTAGATGCTCCAAATCAACTCGTTACCTGCATGACAGACAGCTGTCGGCAATGGTCACCTGTATGAAAGACACCTGTCCACAGACTCAGTGAATCAGTCAGACTCTAACCTCTACAAAATGGCCAAGAGCAAGGAGCTGTCTAAGGATGTCAGGGACAAGATCATACACCTGCACAAGGCTGGAATGGGCTACAAAACCATCAGTAAGACGCTGGGCGAGAAGGAGACAACTGTTGGTGCCATAGTAAGAAAATGGAAGAAGTACAAAATGACTGTCAATCGACAAAGATCTGGGGCTCCACGCAAAATCTCACCTCGTGGGGTATCCTTGATCATGAGGAAGGTTAGAAATCAGCCTACAACTACAAGGGGGGAACTTGTCAATGATCTCAAGGCAGCTGGGACCACTGTCACCACGAAAACCATTGGTAACACATTACGACATAACGGATTGCAATCCTGCAGTGCCCGCAAGGTCCCCCTGCTCCGGAAGGCACATGTGACGGCCCGTCTGAAGTTTGCCAGTGAACACCTGGATGATGCCGAGAGTGATTGGGAGAAGGTGCTGTGGTCAGATGAGACAAAAATTGAGCTCTTTGGCATGAACTCAACTCGCCGTGTTTGGAGGAAGAGAAATGCTGCCTATGACCCAAAGAACACCGTCCCCACTGTCAAGCATGGAGGTGGAAATGTTATGTTTTGGGGGTGTTTCTCTGCTAAGGGCACAGGACTACTTCACCGCATCAATGGGAGAATGGATGGGGCCATGTACCGTACAATTCTGAGTGACAACCTCCTTCCCTCCGCCAGGGCCTTAAAAATGGGTCGTGGCTGGGTCTTCCAGCACGACAATGACCCAAAACATACAGCCAAGGCAACAAAGGAGTGGCTCAGGAAGAAGCACATTAGGGTCATGGAGTGGCCTAGCCAGTCACCAGACCTTAATCCCATTGAAAACTTATGGAGGGAGCTGAAGCTGCGAGTTGCCAAGCGACAGCCCAGAACTCTTAATGATTTAGAGATGATCTGCAAAGAGGAGTGGACCAAAATTCCTCCTGACATGTGTGCAAACCTCATCATCAACTACAGAAGACGTCTGACCGCTGTGCTTGCCAACAAGGGTTTTGCCACCAAGTATTAGGTCTTGTTTGCCAGAGGGATTAAATACTTATTTCTCTCTGCAGAATGCAAATAAATTCATATACTTTCCACAATGTGATTTTCCGGATTTAATTTGTGATGTGCTATCTCTCACTGTTACCAATAACCTACCCTTCAATTATGGGCTGCTCATGTCTTTGTCAGTGGGCAAACTTACAAAATCAGCAAGGGATCAAATACTTATTTCCCCCACTGTAGCATTGTAAAAAATTAATTACACAGATTTTAAAAACTAATATTTATATTAATTTGCCTCAGGACTCCATCTTGTCACTTCTTTTTTTCAACATCTTTTTAGCCTCTTTATATAAGTTTTGAAGTTAAAATTACACAGGGGGTCTTTTACTAAGTGGCGGTAAGCCCAATGCGGGTTTACCGCTTGCTAAAACGGAAGTACTGCCGGGCCACTGCAGCAGCCCGGCGGTAGTTCCCACCCACAGCGCATGCCATTTCCGGCGTTTATCCAGCGTCCCCTCTGAAACGGCTTCACTTGCTGCATCGTCATTCTTTAAAAAAAAAAACAGCAGCCTTTTACCCACTGCGGTAAAAGGGGGCCTCAGCGTGCATCATAAACAGGTGCCGACACCAGCTCAGGCCCCCTTTTGCCACAGCTTAGAAAAAGAACCCCACAGTTTGCAGACAACATTCAGATTTTTATTCTGTTATGGCAGAATTGAATGGAGAAAATTCTGCTGCTCTCTAGAAAGTTGGACTTCATGGTGGGCTGGCTTGTAAAACAGAAAGTAGTGCTAAATGATGCCAAACTAAGTCTTTGTGGATAGGTAGAGATGCTTTAGAAGATGACTTTGCGTTGAAAATCAGAATACTGAGGGTGCAGTTGCAGAGAGCAGTTAGAAATGTAGGCGTCTGGTTTCATAGAGAGATGTTATTTGCAGTTCACTTTTCAGAACTGACTCAATCAGTCTACCTCTATTTGAGAATGATTTGTCAGCTTTGACCTCCCTTGACAATGGATCAGTTGCAGATTGTTGCTCAAGCCTTAGTTATCGCTAGATTTTGGAAATGTGGTGTTTAATGGGCAACCCCAAATTGCCTAAGCAGCTTCAATTACTGCACAGTACTGCTGCACATGTGGTGTGAGGTTTGAGATGTAGAGCTCATGTTATTTTAAAGATTTAACATCATGAGGTCAATATTTATTGGAAGAGCCACAGCATGAATGAATGACTTTCGTCTCCTTTCTTTATACCAGATTTTCAGATAGGTCAGAAATGTATGCACTCCTATTTTAATCGATAAAGACAAGCGGATAGTGAATATCTGCTTATCTTGTAGCCCTCCTGGGATAACACCTCTAAGCCCTCCTATTTTTAAACAGGGGGCAATTCTATAACTGGGTGCCAAAGTTGGTACCTAGATTCAGTGCGCCGAGTGCAAATTCTATAATGCCATCTGGGACAAAGATTCCACTATAGAATACTAGAGTAAGTTAGCCTTTATATGCCTACATGTATGTGCGTCCATTATGCCATGCCAATAGCAGGCGTAAATGCGCACACCTAAATGCAGCACTTCAGTGTGTGATCTTTCAGTATTCTGTAAGTTATGGTCCCACCCAAGCTCCTTCCCTGTGAACAACCCCTTGCATTTATGTACCAAGTAAATTGCACACTTGCCCTGAAATTCTATAAATGATGTTTAAAATAGCATTTGCAAGTTTAGGCGTGCACTCAATTTGCACATGCAATTCAATTGAATAACAAGCCAATTACAGCCAGTAGTTGGGTGTTAATTATCAACACTAATTGGCCTTAATTGAAATTTACACATGCATTTTTAATTGTGATGATCCGTGCCTAAAGTTTATGTCTCCAAAAATGGAGCGCGATGATAGGAGGGGCATTCCTAGAGTTTATGTATGCTGTTATAGAATAAGAGGGATCCACGCCTAATTTCAAAGCAAGGATTTACACCAGGGTTTATGTTTATGTTACTACTACTACTACTACTAAACATTTCTAAAGCGCTACTAGGGTTACGCAGCGCTGTACAATCCTCAAGTCTACAGTTAGGTGCTGATCTTGGCGCAAAGAATATTCTATAAACAGCACCTAATTTTCAGCCCCGTTTATAGAATTGCACTTAATGTGTTATATTTTTTGGCAGCAATTTTTTGGTCCTGTTTATAGAATTTGGTTCATGGTGCTTAAATTTAGGCATGGAATTATAGAATGAGAGGATAATGTTTGACCAGATTATGAGATGTTCAGTCAAAATGTTTGCTTTCAGTGTGAGAATTTGCTTTCTAGGCATCCTATGTGTAAGCATGCTATTACAGAATCTATTTCCTTTGGTTGGCAGGTGAATGAGGAAGGCAGTGAGGCTTCAGCTTCTACAGCAATCGTGATCACCGGGCGCTCTTTTCCTATAGACCGGGTGGTCTTCAGGGCTAACCACCCATTCTTGGTCTTTATTCGGGAAGTAGCCATCAACAGCATTATCTTTATGGGTAGAGTATCTGACCCCTGTTCAAAGTGAGCTAGTCCTCAAAACATGTCCCTCTTGTCTCCCTGGTGTCACCCTATTTACATATTCAAACCCTCCTAAAATGTCAAACTCCCAACTGCTGTTTCTTCTACACAGAGAACATGCTTTTCAGAGACAAAGCTGAAGCTGATTTTTCACTGGCACAGAAACACCTACACTGCCACAGGTGTTCTTATACTTTTCCCTTCCCATACTGTGCACAGTGTTAGCGCACAGTGACAGGTGTACTATTATCAGATGGCTCCATTTTGATGCCCGCCTGCCCTGCTCCACCTGGTTTTATCCAAAGTATACATAATGTTGTAGTCCTACTTTATCAGAGAAATCAGAGCTATATCTCCTTGTATACAATAAGACAAAAGCAGAACTGGAGCATCCTGTTGGGGATCAATGGAATTAGCTGGAAGCCTTAAACATGAATGCCTCCAGCCAGTCAATAAATGAAGCAATATTGATATATTCTGCTCCACACCCACCCTTTCATCTGGAAGCAACTTGCTATGAATAGGAAGGGGATGGAAGTAGGTGCTCTCCTGGGGTGGCAGTTTAAATGACCCTGTGATTTGTGCAGAAGACCTCTGGGTGTGATTTTATTTGTGCCAAATCTTCCATTATTATTTTTAACCATTTTCTTAATAAATGAAATTCCTAAAATCTTTGTCCTGTTATGTTTTTCTTGACTAGGTTGTAAGCTCCATGGAACAGGCACAGCCTCTTATATGTAACTGTGCAGCATTGTATACATCTAGTAATACTATACTAATAAGTATAGGAAGCTTTGGATTTGGACTTCTGTTGTACACATATATTTCTGATCCATCATAGGAAAAGGAAATCTAAAGGAGGCTAATAAGTGGGAAAAGCATGCATGACTGGTGCTACCTGTTTTGCTCCCCTGAGCAAACAATTACTGTGCTACCCTCCACCATCCTCCCCGAATCCTCATGGATTGTAATGGAGCCCTTCACATGCTTCTCTTACATATTAAGTTATTGCCGACAACGAGAAGCATATGAACACATTTTACATGTGTGGTGAGTTAGTGTAAATCTTTCAAATTTCTGCTGAGTGAACCTGGGACACTTGTTCCCTGCAATGCTAGTAGTGTGCAAACAATTCATTTTTGGGTATGAGAGGGGTGGCTGACCAGTGAACCTGTTCCCATGCAAAATTCAAGTTTTGGATTTATCTGATATTTTGCCTAATTACAGCACTATCTAGATTGTTTATAACAGAGAAAACAAACAACTCATATCGCAAGCATCTGCTTAAAAGAAGCAAGCAAGAGAAGAAAAAGGAGGAGAAATTACAATCATTTACTAGGAAAGAAAAGACAGCCTAAAAAGACAGTGAGCTACTCTTAAAAAAAAAAAAAAAGCACTCAGCCTAATATCCAGCTGTCGTGGTCAGTGTGTTTTTAAATGGCTGCTGTGACAGTTAAAGAAAATTCAGATTTTCAGCACCACTATCTAGATTGCGGAAAGCACTAAATAACTGAATAGGATGGTGAATGCTGCCTCTACCCATATATCAGTGATATCCAGTCACAGTTAGGAAAGCTTTTTTTTTTTTTTTTGCTGCTTTAACTTTATCCAATAAGTCATCTGGAGAGTGGTTGGAAATCAATCATCACATAACAGATAACTTCAGATTTCACTCATGCATGACCCTAGGGTGAGGGCTGATGAAAGGCTAGTGGGTGCCCTAGGTGAACCTTCAACATTACATCCCTCCCCCCCCCCCCCCCCCCAATAAACTTTCAGACATCCCATTCCCTCTTTGAAGGTAATGATTTTTAACATTCCTGTTCTGCCTGTTGATTCATTCCTCCATCTTAGCATACTTACTGATTCTTACCCGTCATTTGATAAGCAAATTTTGCAGGTTATTCAGGTCTGTTTCTTCTAGCTGTGTCATCTTCATTCTATTAGCAAATTCATTGAGTCTTGCACTGATTACTACAATACCTCTACTGTGGTATTACTTATTCTCAACTGCATTGATTCCAAACTCTTCAAATCTTGGCCATCCCTCTTTTATGTATTGCTAAGAAACATGACCATGTTACCCCACTTTTAAAGCAGCTGCATTGGTTACCTATTAAATATCACCTTTGGTTTTAGATGCTCTGTATTACTCATAAATCTCTGCACTTAGGTGTTCCATCCTGTCATCCTTAACAATCCTTTACACGCCCATCCATGCATTGCGATCCCTCGACACTTACTGTTTCTCCCATCTCCTAAATTGCCCAGTTTTGAGTCAACAGATAAGTCAGCGTTTTTTCTTCTTATCCCCATTACTCTGGAATAATTTGCCATCTTACATCCGTTCAGAGCTTTTGTTTCTTAAGTGTAAAGTTATTTTAAAATTCCACTGCTTTCAGTCTGCTTTTGGAGTTCTTGAACAGTAGAGTTTGGTTGGACTGGGGACTAATGCATCCTTGGGTTGTGGCTGGTGTTTTAACTTTTCTTTAAGTGCATAATTGTACTTCTTTCCTATCCTAAATGGAGTTCTTTTCTATTAACTGTTTTTTTTTAAATTTGAAACCGCTGTGACCTGTACACAGAAATGGCTGTACATTAAATTGTTTTAATAAACAAACATAGTCCATCCCCTCTCCCAAGATTTTGATAATTAAACTGAACCAAGAATATTATAATGCCTCTGTATTGCTCCTTGGTGCAACCTCACCTGAGTATTGCGTTCAATTCTGGTCATCGTATCTCAAAAAAGATATAATGGAATTAGAAAAAGTTAAAAGAAGAGCAATCAAAAGAATAAAGGGGATGGAACTCCTCAAATATGAGGAAAGACTAAAGAGGTTAGCGCTCTTTAGCTTGTAAAAGAGAAAGCTGAGGGGGGATATGATTGAGGTATACAAAATCCTGAGTAGTGTAGAATGGGTAGAAGTGAATGGATTTTTCACTCTTTCAAAAAGTAGAAAGATCAGAGACATGAAAATACTTTTAAAACAAACAGGAGAAAATATTTTTTCACTCGAAGGTTAAGCTCTGGAACTCATTGCCAGAAGGTGTGGTAACGGTGGTCAGCATATCTGGGTTTAAAAAAGGTTTGAAGAAGTTCCTGAAGGAAAAGGCCATAGTCTGTTATCGAGATGGAAATGTGGGAAGCCACTGGTTGCCCTGGGATTAGTAGAATGGAATGTTGCTACTAACCGCGCTTCTGCCAGGTACTGCTGCTACTGCTGGAAGCAGGATAATGGGTTAGACGGACCACTGGTCTGACCCAGTATGGCTATTCTTATGTTATTAACATCATGATTATCCCACAACAATCCTGTAGAAATGCAGCACTGGAAATCCTATCTTTAAATATTAAGGGACCCTTTCACAGAGCAGCGGTAAGCCCAATTTGTACTGGTGGTAGTTCCAGCTCTGGAATGCGACATTTGCCGCAGTAGGGGAAATAGCTATTTTCCAGCATGGCACTAACCCGGCGGTAATCGGGCAGCACCATGCGATACCCAGTCACCACAGGGTTAGCATGGGAGCCCTTAATGCCACCTCAATGGGTGGTGTTAAGTGCACCCCCTGCATGGTCACGCAGTAAGTGATATCTTACCGCATGGCCATTTTTTTTTTAAAAAGCTGTGGTAAAAAGGGGCACAGTGCATAGCAAAAACAGACCCTGCCAATAGCGCAGGGCCCTTTTTACCAGAGTTTGGTAATAGGACCCCTAAATGTTGCTGTGTGGGGGCTTGTATGCCCATCCTTCATGCAGGTAAAAGTATGCATCGATGATTCTTTGAATTTGTGCAGCTCTCATGACATACTATTTGCTTTGATTACATCAGCTCTTTGCTGCCTCCTCAAAAGCTGATGCCCTAGGTGGCTGCTTAGTCCTATCTGGATAGGGCTAAGGTGCTCTGCAGAGATAATCAGTGGCCCTATCCCCAAGATTCTATAAAGAGTGCCCAAATATGGGCATAATCCAAAGCAATGCCTGCAATCTAGTTGATTAACGAGCCAATTAGCAACAACTGGATGCAATCAATTATTGATGTTAATTTGTACCAATTAGGGACTGCATGCTATTCTATAAGCCTGGGCTCCCAAATCCCATAGCGTTCAACCCAAAAGAGGGTGTGGCCATGGGAGTGCCATGGGCAGGTCAGGTGTTTGCAAAAGATGTGTGCAGTTTATGGAATTCTGTGGATCTGTTCTAACCCGCCTGTCAGGATTTACAACAGGCTTCAGCTGGCATAAGTCCATGTGCCTAACGTTGGATATGGGAATGCTATTTTATAAAGGATGCACATTTTGGAGTGCCCTTGAAAGAATAATGCTGAGA
The DNA here is from genome assembly GCF_901765095.1 of Microcaecilia unicolor. Classification (NCBI taxonomy): domain Eukaryota; kingdom Metazoa; phylum Chordata; class Amphibia; order Gymnophiona; family Siphonopidae; genus Microcaecilia; species Microcaecilia unicolor. Next base: position 85,333,652 of record NC_044036.1, read on the forward strand.
GCTGGTTTTTCAAGCTGCCTATTTTTCAGTGCCATGTACTGAATCAAGTACTAAGCGGATTGTGCTGCTGAAATCCCTGGCTAGCTGAGGTGAAGGGAAGTATCTGGATAATGACATTCCACCTTTGAATACTGGACCCACTTTCTTTAAATTTATTACTAATATGGTAGGGTCATTTCCTCTGAACACAACTTATGGGGGTTGCCACAAGTATGGTGGTACAGCACTTCACAGAACCAGGACACTGTACCAGTGATTTCACAGTGAGAATACTGAAAGGTAACTTTAAAACCATACAAGAACGTAAGACCTTTGAAGTCAGAATGATTGAATATTTTAACACCCAACAGAAAGGACTTAACAAGGATCTGGGGTTCCTGGCCCATTATAAACCATAAAGCTGTATGTCTCTGTTGATCACCCCACTCCTCACCTATCCACACCCATCCTGTTAGAATATCAGTTATATGCTTTGATGTCCCCATGCATACCTTCTACCCACCCCCATCCTCCCACCCTGTCAGACTGTCATAGTAATGCTTGAATGTTTTCACTTATATACACTGTCAGCTAGCACATTTGCTTATTTCCGATCTGACGAAGAAGGGCAACCTTCGAAAGCTAATCAAGAAATGTATTATGTCCAATAAAAAAGGTATCATCTTATTTTCTTTTCCATGTTTTATTTTGTTTGATTTCTATTGATAACCTATAGCAGGCCATGAATGGAATGATTTGCCAGTGCTGCCCTTAGCCATCCCAAATTAATGAAGGGTAAGGTGACTACCCAGGACCACAGCTGCCCTAACCATTAGGCTACTTCTCAACCCCTTTACTGCCAATCAATATTTCAAACTCCATACAAAATTCCTCAGAGCTGGAGTTACGAATCAGAAAAATTCCAATTAGCCAACAAAAGCCACGTTCTCAATATATAAGTGCTGTGTGAGAGAGACATTCCAATCTGAGGCTTTTAAGTGGGTTCCAGAATATCTTCCATTGTAGCTATTAATATTTTGTATAAAGGTACTAAAATAGTTGCCAAACGTTGGTGTATTTTTTTTCTGTTTGAGTTATTTGATTTCTTGGGATTTACTAACCACCATTATGAAGAGATTCACCCAAGGCGGTGTACAGCATTGTCTGTCTCTTTCCTTTAAAGAGGATACTTCAATATTTTCTGTACCTTACTTCTGTCTGCTGTGTTCTCCTGCTCCCCTCTTCTTGACTGCCTTTCCCAATTCCTCCTCCTCATTCTCTTATGGACCCTTCTCCATTAACATCCTGAATTCTCTCCCTAATCCAGAATCCTCTCATCCCCATTCCTTTCCCACCACTCCTAATCTTCTGTCCCTTACAATCAACTTTCCCCTTTCCTCTCCCTCCCTAGCTCCTCTCCTCATTATTATTATTAAAATGTACTATACTGCTTTAGCTGACAGGCAGGACAAAGCAGGGTACAGACTATGTTAAAAGTAAGAAATAAACTACACACAAAAAAAAAAAAGATGCAAAAAGGATTCAATTCATTATCACAGAAAATCAGTCACAGCAAATAAATCAAATGTAAAAATTGCAGGATTGTGATCAAGGCCTAGCAGGCCCCACCCGAACTACATGCTGTAAGCTTGTTGAAATAACCAAGTCTTAATAGCAGACAAAGCATTTTAGATGTCATTGTGATATGTTGAAACCAGAGGCATAGCTAAAGGGGGTGCAAGGGCAGTGGCCACTCCTCCAAACAAATACTGAATAAAATGGTGCTTATGGAGATAAACCTTTCAGCTGCATATTGACACCTCTTTTACAAAAAGTCTGCTACCCCTGTCATCAAAACCTGGCTAAATTTCTGGTTGAAACTCTTTGTTTAGTGTGCGGCGGCAGCTAAGAAAGCAAATAGAATGTTAGGAATTATTAAGGAATGGCAAACAAAAACAAGAATGCTATAATGCCTTTATATTGCTCCATGGTGCAACTGCACCTCAAATGCTGTGTGCAATTCTGGTTACCATATCTCAAAAAAAGATATAGCGGAATTAGAAAAGGTACAGAGAAGGGTGACAAAAATGATAAAGAGGATGGGATGACCTCCCTATGAGGAAAGGCTAAAGTGGCTAGGGTTCTTCAGCCTGGAGAAGAGACAGCTGAGGGGAGGTATGATAGAGGCCTATGAAATACTGAGTGGTGTGGAATGGGTAGACATGAATTGCTCGTTTACGCTTTCCAAAAATACTAGGACTAGGAGGCACACAATGAAGCTACTAAGTAGTAAATTTAAAACAAACCAGAGAAAATATTTCTTCACTAAACGTGTAATTAAACCCTGGAATTCATTGCCAGAGAAAGTGGTAAAAGCTTACCAAGGTTTAAGAAAAGTTTGGATAATTTCCTAAAAAACAAGTCCATAAGCCATTATTAAATGGACTTGACAAAATCCACTGCTTATTTCCAGGATAAGCAGCATAAAATCTATTTTACAGTTTTGGGCTCTTGCCAGGTACTTGTAACCTGGATTGGCCACTGTTGTAAACAGGATACTGGACATTCAGTCTTTCTCAGTATGGCAACACATATATTATGTTATGAACGATGATCCCCAGTCACTCCTGCCTGTGCTGGCTCCAATCTCAAAATAGTTGTCACAACCATGCCTTGGAGTTCTAGATCTATTTTTAATCCATCTTGTAAACCATGTTTCTGCTCCTACAAAAAGCAATAAAATTAAGACGCATGCTTCCATTGTAATTTTGTACAAAGCTGTCTTTTTTTTTTTAATTTTTAAATAAGACAGTCTACCTCTATTGGCTATTCTGTCACAGCAATGCTGGTTTTCTATTCCATTAAAAGAAAAACATAGTGCAGTAAATTGCACACAGAGGACAGATCCATGAATACTGTAACAAACATGGATCACATATTTATCCTCAACAAGCCAAATTCTTTGAGAAAACAGAAACCAGTCAAGAAAGCAAATGTACTGATTCTCTAGGGTTTAAGCTTTTTCTTAATAGTTTTCTTAACTTATTAACTTCACAAAAAATATGTTCTTTATGTGACAGTGAGGGAAGATCCACTAGAAGGTGGAAAACTCAAGCACCCCACGGTAAAAACAACAGTGTGCAAAAAGTGGGAGTACGACCAAGGAAACCAGACACTGGAAGACGTTCTTAAATAAAAAGACTTTATTAAAGATTTGAAGACTCGACACGTCGTGTTTCGGCCGTCAGGCCTGCATCAGGAGTTCAAAAACTGATATCGTATTTGTTGGCAAGACTGACCTGCCGTGCAGAGTGCTACGGAGCAATGGCGATGGAAATGCACTGAGAATTTTTCAGCAGTCTCTTATACGGAGAGTTGCTATGGAGTGATAGGGTTAAATCTTCAAAAATGGCTTGGTAGTCTTAAAAAAGACTGTTTTGAGAAAATTCGTCAAAAGCGCTGCTCGCACTATCTGTAATGTAATCCGTATAAGAGACTGCTGAAAAATTCTCAGTGCATTTCCATCGCCATTGCTCCGTAGCACTCTGCACGGCAGGTCAGTCTTGCCAACAAATACGATATCAGTTTTTGAACTCCTGATGCAGGCCTGACGGCCGAAACACGACGTGTCGAGTCTTCAAATCTTTAATAAAGTCTTTTTATTTAAGAACGTCTTCCAGTGTCTGGTTTCCTTGGTCGTACTCCCACTTTTTGCACACTTTATGTGACAGTGTCAGATATATCTGTTGGTATTTGATAGATGGTATCTCCAAAAAGAATGCAACAGAAGTGTCATATGTTGGCTTTCACTCTGGCACCAGCACCACAGGGGCGTTCTCTTTCCAAACGGTTTTCCATTCTGGGCAGGTATATGGAAACACATGCAAATATGCCTGGTTAAACTGTGTAGTGATAAATGTACTGAACCAGTAAATTACACAGAAATGGCCTAGTAACTGTAGAGAAATTAAAAAGTCTCAATTTTTAGTCTAACGTCAATTGGAGATAACTCTAAAGCTTTGTATTGGGTGTACTGGTTCAGATAAGCATCTCCACTTTACTAGCCATACATTAATAGAAGCTTCTTATCTGTTTGGCATATTCAAGGTCATCAATTCATAGATCCAAACAGCACTGTTACTTTTAATTATGTTTAAATGCAAATTTTGGCCTACGCTATTTAACTGGGTATTGCATATGTGAAATATTTTAAATATTTAATATGGGGCCATTATTGTAGATAAGCAGAAAATCTATATCTGAATTCTCCTTCAGTGGATGCAATACTGGGCTGCTGAGGAAGTATGTTCCTCCTTTGAGGGCTGGCAGCTGAATGTGGCTTGGATACTTCTAGTTGATTCAAGAATGGTGGCTGTATGTTTGAAAAGGAAAAAAGATCTCTTATCCAACCTTCTGTAGCTAGGAGATACATATGCCTTTTTACATAGATGTCAAAAGATCGGATATCATCAGGAGAAACTGTGCCTAATGACGATCTGCTGCCTTACCTGGAACTTTCTTGCTGCCCAGATCTGTAATTACACCTTGCACTGGTACCAAGGGCTGCAGGGACCCTTGGAGGTGGGTGTGTGAGGATCAAGAAGTAGCAAACTGGAATGGACTGTAAAAAAAGAATAATGATAACTTCACATGCTCAGAAGGATTAATCATTCTGTATTTTCTGTATCTAAGAATGTAAGGATTTATACAACACATTGGAGTAAAACCCCAAGGTAAATGGGTTTATTTTTGTCTCACATGCCTACTGTGAAAGAGTAGATGATATCTTCACAGTCTGTATGTATTTTCACAGTATATTAAAATGCTACAAACCACAATAAAATGCCATATAAATCAAATCAAAAGACATAACACTGCTGGTGCTTTCAAAACTCAAAGTATACACACTCTGTGCAGTCCATTATTTGTCCTCACCCAGCTTCACCAACACTGCTCTTTGTGCAGTATAATGAAATCCAACAATCCTGCTTTGTGCATACCAGCAGTTAGCAATGCATCAAGTTGGGGCTCCTTTCCACCCTTCCCCTTCCAGGAGGAGTCCATTTGCTGCTGGTGAAAGAGGCAGAATGGAGGAGACTTCCGATTACCCCACTCCCTGAATGAATCCTGATGCTGCAGAATGGATTCTCTCATGAGGTAGCTGCCTGGCATGCCAAATGTCGGCACAACATATGGCTGTAAATGGTGGCGCTGCAAGCATTTTCAAAATTCACCAGCTGGGTGTGCCCATCTCATAATCATAAGATTAGCACTCTAACACCACAGGTTTTAAAAAGTTTACAGGGCAGCACTACAGCAGCACACAGTGTGGACATTTAGTATCCTGGTATGGATGCTGATGGATGATGACCTTTGATCTACACTACTTCCAATTCTCTGTCTCCAAGTTCTCTGCCTCATGCCTTCATCCACTAGGGATCCTCAAACTCTTTTCTCTCTTTGGTTTATTACAAAGAACAAAACAAACTGTGATATAGAACAGGACTGCATCTTAAAGTTCTGTTAATGATGACAACCTAAAATATTAGGCTTCCTTGCATTTTTCTCCCTCTCCATTCAGACGTGACCGATCATTCAGCCATTTAAGGCTGCCCATCAAAAGGAACGATGAAATGCAAAGAAAAAAATTCAAATACTTCTTACCAGCAATGTTATGCCACATCTATAACATATAGTGTGTGTATGCTTTAAAATGTATACAAATTCAGTATTTTTAATTTTACGAGGTCATGATTGGTTGAAAAGCTGGTCAAATGACCAAGAGTAGACTGCACTATTGCCTAAATACAAATTCAGAAGGTGATGCAAAAGGACAATACATCCGTGCCCATATGTTAACCTTCACTGGTCTGATGAAATGGCAGATGCAGCAGCATCTGGATTTGGTGAAAGCAAATACACATTTAAATAAAAAATAAATAGTGATTAATTATTTTGGATAATAGCTGTAAAATCTTGCCACCGGGACAGTAAAGCCTTTGGCTCCAAGTACTATATTCTGCAATCCCAGTTTTCTGTCTCCCGGTCACTGTTTTACTGATATTATCTTCACTCACTATTTATACTTACATTCATACAATAACTCAGATAAAAGAAATAAAAAAAAATCCTGATTGGATAATATACTTTTCGTCTATGTTATAACTATTATGGAATTAATTCTGCCCATCTGGGATTAACAGACTCATAGTACAGGAGACATGTGAGCCATCTACTTCCTGCATCCCGGAGTAGCTACATTCCAAAAGCATTTTAGTGTAAGCATAGACTTTCACTGTATATGGAAAAGTTAGAAGATTGCTTTAGCCCTACTTGAAACATATGCCCTTCTCAATTGTTTATATATATAAGTGTACCGCTACAGTATTAAAAGGTGAAATACACTTAAAACCCTGTTATAACATTACTTAGTGGGCTACACCGAAGCTCTGTACATTCCTTATTATCTTTTTAATTAAAAACAGGGGTACTGGCTCTTAGGAATCCATTACCTAGAGCAAGATACATGTTTAATTATTATTCCTCAGATAACATTGTTGCTTAGCTGTAACAGACGTTCTCTGAATGCAACCACTGAAAGCATATGGATAAAATCATCTGACGGTACCAGTCACAGAACACATTTCCAGAGCTTTCTAGGAAAGGACATTCCAAGAATGTGCAGCCAGTCCCATGCCTGATGCAATGTGCCTCAAGTCTGTAGTGAAGCAAATAAAGTCAACTTGGAAAGAGGAGGGACGGGAAGGCCTGTGCGACAGGTAAACTGCCGTCTTCAGAGAACATCTCTTACAGGTAAGCAACTTTGCTTCCTCTGAAGACAAGCAGTTCAGAGAGACAAAGGAATCTCTAGCAACGGTCCACCTTCACAAAAAAGAGGGAAACTATCATCAACCTGACAACAAAGAAAACTGTTTTTATTTTCAGAAGGGGGAGGATAGATATTAGAGCCCTATTTTTTTTAATCATAAAAATGAGTCAACAAAAGCTGAAGTTGGGCTATAACTCCAGATAAGTCACTGAATAAAAAAGTGCCCAAACTTGCTGTCATGCTGAAAGTGAATAGCCAAATAGTAATGTAGCATGAATGGGTGGAATGAACTCCAGGTCAGAACTACGCAAATTCTTTCTTTAGAGGTTGACCTTAGGTGGGGCCTCTGAAGCAGCCATAGTACTAATGTGGACATGCAATTGTGAGGTCAAACCTGCTTGGGCAGAAATGATATACAATCTATAATCTAATTAGATAAAGGGGATCATTTTTAAAGCACTTAGATTTACAAAGTTAGACAGTAACCTATAGAACTTTGTAAGTCTAAATGCTGTGAAAGTACAACTCAAAGTCATCTTTCACACAGTAATCTTAGGCTAGTTGGAAAAAAAGAGAACGAAATCTGGGTGGAGATCTTTTATCTACTCTACATAATGGGTGATGGCTGTCTTGTAAATCAAAGTGTGAAGAGCTTACTGGCAAGTGGACTTTAAAAAAAAATGTTGGTGGTCACTGAAATGTGATTAATGCAGAACCATGTCTGGGCTATACTTATACTTGTTCAGGAAGGGCAGCTCAGGATGAAAGGCAGGTGGTGTGGCTCTAGCCCCTAAATTCTATATATGGCTCCTAGTATTATGCACTATTTCTACATCGATTTGTTTGGTGCAGGAAAACATTATAATGAAAGCAAGGTGCCAACACTGCCCAAAAACAGCAGATCCGCATGGAACTACACTTACATGCCCTGTAACAGAATAGCATGTTTTTGCGCAGATTGAAAAGGGGGTGTAATGATTGGAGGGTTGTGGCAGGTCAGGGCATTCCCTTAAAAATGTGTGCACTGTTATAGCATTCAGGGGATCAGCACCTAACATGGGTGTAGATTCCGGTGCTATGCACTATTCTTATAAAGAGTCCTCATCTCAGATCGCCCTTTCTAGAATACCATTCAACGCTGATTTTTTTTTTTTTTGGTGCCATATACTAAATCTAGCCCTAAATGTAAAAAATATCAAAGCAACAGAATTACAGGGCTTACAGATAAGGAGGTCGCTCTGTGGGTTAATCCAGATAAAGGGAATGGGCCATCTATCTACACTAGTGTGATATACAGACTTTATTAGGGTACTCACTAAATTTATTTATGCAAAACTGTGTTGAAGGCTTTGATGAAATCTGAGTACATCACATCTAGCACTCTCCTTTGATCCAACTCTCTGGCCCCTCTAAGGCCAATCTCCATAAAAGGATGAAGGTGAAAAAGGATAGACTCAGGAGTAATCGAAGGAAAGGGTGGTGGATGTGTAGAACAGCCTCCAGGTGGAGGTAGTGGAAATAAAGACTGTAGCTGAATTCAAGAGAGCATGGAATAAGCATAGAGAATCTCTAAGGGAAAGGAAGGAATCGCAGTCAGTATCGACGAGCAGACTCAGTAGGAAGAATGGACTATGTGCTGTCATTTTCTTTGTTTCTGCATTTGACTGATTAAAATGGAAATCTATTACAACCTTACGCAGAAACTGTGATGGTGAAATTTATAGTTTAAGTTATTAAGGCTTGAGGTTATCAGACTGTGTGCCTAAGTTATGGTTCAGAGGTTCAAATAGGACTTTCATCAGCTGTGTTAATATCACATTCAGTTCCTATAATATAGTAGTGTGTGACTTGATGGAAGGATTTAACTAAATCAAGATCCAAATGAATCTTACAACTGAAGGTTGATAGAAATCAATCTTTCTTCTATGTATGTGCCAACTGCTGCACTGAGGTATATTCTGAATTAGTTTTGAATACAGACTGAAATGTGGATAAAGTATTCAAGCTGTTTTTGTATAGAGCAGGAAAAGTCTAGGTTTTGCCTTCACACCACACGGCAAATTTCTTCATAGAATTCAGAAATTCTTGAGACAACAGCTCAGAGAGACCACAAAACATAATACTTTGTTCTCAACATCCAAGCATTAAAAACAAGGGAATGGAGATTCGGGTAAACTGCCGTGGCTCTTGATACAAGGTTTAGAAAAATGTTCAATTTGATTCCTTACTGGATATATAAATCTCAAATAACTGGAAATCACAGTTGTCTTCACCTAGAGGCACCTAAGGAATTCAAAGTCACCTGCTTGCTTCTAAGTTTTATTAAGAGTTTTTGCCACTAGAGGGATCAGAGGATATAGAAGACCTTTTCCTAAACTGAGTTTGACAGAACAACTGGAATTCATAGCTGTCCTTCATACAGTTCTAGATCCAACAATTTTTTTTTCTGCTGTCAGAATCTTGGACCTAGAATCTACAGCAGAGGAAGTAAGGCAGAGGCACCCATCATACTAGGCCACCCTGAGGATCTGGGCCTTACAACCTCAACAGTTCATAAAATTCTCATAGCCCATCTCCATATGAGATATTCAATGGACTTTTAATTCTCAGTGTATCAAGTCACTCGAGGACTCCAGAAATGAATCTGAGTGACAGAGAAGCTCAGAGACTGTTTTCATGGCACTCTGATTTAAATTTGACCAAGAGTGTACCCGTCCACATTCAACCACACTTCACTGGATTCATCCACAAATGAATCCATGCTGGGTTAAAGAGCTTATCTAAATGGACTTGACCACTAGTGGCTCTAAGAAAATAAGTCTACAAATCAATTTTCCGTATGGTAGGGCAAGTCACATCATCTTGGATGGAAATATGTTTCAGAGATTCTTGACTTCAACATCTCCTGGAGGTGAAGCCTTAGTCCAAGACAAGTACCTAAAAGGATCTAAAGTACTGTATAAATATCTTGTTTTGATGTTATCTTCAAAGAGAGGAATAGTGAGTGAAGTAAAATTTGCTGACACAAGATGTTAAATCACAAGAGGACTGTGAGAAAGTACAAGAAGAACTTACAAGACTGGGCATCCAAATGTCAGATGAAATTTGATATGAGCAAGTGTAAAGTGATGAACTCAGGACAGAGCAACATAACCTACAGCAACATAATGCAAGGTTCCACATTAGGAGTCATCACCCAAGAAAAGGATCTAAGTGTCAATGTCAATAATATGTTAAAATCCTCTCCTTAGTGTGTAAAGAATATCATGTCTCTAGATATTGCTCCTGAATAGTGTGTACAGTTCTGATCATAACATCTCAAAAGAGAAATGGCAGAATTAGAAAAGGTATAGAGAAGGGCGACCAAAATGATAATGGGAATGGAACGAATCCCTTAAATGAAAAGCTAGAGCTTAGGGATCCTTGACTTAAACAAGAGATGGATGAGGGGAGACATGATAGAGGTCTATAAAATAATGAATGGACTGGAAAGGGTAGACATGAATTCCTTGTTTACTCCTTCAAAAAGTACAAGGACTAGGGAGAACACAATGAAGTTAAGTAGTACATTAAAACAAATTGGATAAAATATTTCTTCACTCAATGTATAATTAAGCTCTGGAATCCATTGCCAAAGAATGTGGTAAAAGCTGTTAGTGTAGCAGGGTTTACAAAAGGTTTGAACAAGATCATGGAAGAAAATTCCATAAACTATTATTGAGATGGACTTCATTTGCTCCCTATTCTTGGGATAAGCAACACAGAATCTATTGCTCTTTGGAGATCCTGCCAGGCACTTGTGACCTGATTGACCACTGCTGCAAACAAAATATTGGGCTTGATGGACCATTCATTTGTCCCAGTAAGGTAATGCTTATATACTTATTTTATGTACCAGTAAAAGGCACATCAGCAAACTTTTCCAATGTCTTCAAAAAGATCAGATATAAACAACCAAAAATTTCATTCATCTATAGCCATTACTACTACTACTTATCATTTCTATAGCACTACTAGACGTACCCAGCGCTGTACACTTGAACATGAAGAGACAGTCCCTGCTCGACAGAGCTTACAATCTAATTAGGACAGACAAACAAGAGATAATGGAATATTAAAGTGAGGATGATAAAATAAGGGTTCTGAACAAGTGAACAAGAGTTAGGAGTTAAAAGCAGCATCAAAAAGGTGGGCTTTTAGCTTAGATTTGAAGACGGCCAGAGATGGAGCTTGACGTACTGGCTCAGGAAGTCTATTCCAGGCATAAGGTGCAGCAAGATAAAAGGAATGGAGTCTGGAGTTAGCAGTGGAGGAGAAGAGTGCAGATAAGAGAGATTTACCCAGTGAACGGAGTTCCCGGGGAGGAATGTAGGGAGAGATGAGAGTGGAGAGGTACTGAGGAGCTGCAAAGTGAATACACTATAGGTCAATAAGAGGAGTTTGAACTGTATGTGGAAACGGATAGGAAGCCAGTGAAGTGTCTTGAGGAGAGGGCTAATATGAGCATAATGACACTGGCGGTGGTGGGAGGCGGGGATAGTGCTGGGCAGACTTATATGGTCTGTGCCAGAGCCGGTGGTTGGGAGGCGGGGCTGATGGTTGGGAGGCGGGGATAGTGCTGGGCAGACTTATACGGTCTGTGCCCTGAAGAGCATAGGTACAAATCAAAGTAGGGTATACACAAAAAGTAGCACACATGAGTTGTCTTGTTGGGCAGACGGGATGGACCGTGCAGGTCTTTTTCTGCCGTCATCTACTATGTATGTTACTATGTAGTCGTGCAGCAGAATTTTGAACAGATTGAAGAAGAGAGAGATGGCTATGTGGGAGACCTGTGAGAAGCAAGTTGCAATAGTCTAAGCGAGAGGTGATAAGAGTGTGGATCAGGGTTCTGGTAGTGTGCTCAGAAAGGAAAGGGCGAATTTTGCTGATATTATAGAGAAAGAAATGGCAGGTTTTAGCAGTCTGTTGAATATGTGCAGAGAAGGAGCGGGAGGAGTCGAAGATGACCCCAAGGTTACGAGCTGATGAGACAGGAAGGATGGGAGTGTTATCCACAGAAATAGAGAATGGGGGAGGAGGAGAGGTTGGTTTAGGGGGAAAGATAAGAAGCTCAGCCTTGGTCATGTTTAGTTTGCCAACCTTGCTTGACTCAAAAGTCAAAGCAATTCTTCTTAATCTTCCTGAGTGAGGCAGTCAGTGAATCCTTGCATTCTTTACAAGATGGAGAGTGTTAGACTCTTGTAAGTCTGCCAGAGTGTAATGCAGCATTGTAAGATAACATTTTGAAAGATTTCTCCCATAATGGTTTCAGATATATTCCTTGTGTCCTGGAGGAACTTTTAGGCTTGAGTTCCAGGCTTATTGGAACATTTCAGGGAAATTTGACCACACAGATCATATGGCAGTTGGGTTCAGTCAAATCTGCCTCTCTCTTGTCTTCCCTCTTTCCCCTCCTCACTTTATGGTGTGCCCTTTTTCCCTTATCTCTCCTTCTTTCATCTTTTTTTTAATTGGTTTTTGTAAACTGCATTGAACCCTTTGTTAGGCCCCATGTGGTATATCAAGCATGTGAAATAAATAAATAAATAGATCCTTCAGCTAACTGTCTTTTTATTCACTGGGAGTACACTGTGTGAAGTTTTCCATGCTCTTTTCTATATATCTTGGTAAAGAGGGTGGACAGGTATTGTCACCCAATCATTTAAGGCATTGGGTATGAGGAAGCTAAAAAGGGGTACTAGAAAAGACCCGATCATTTACTTATTAAAGGAAAGGTCACTGGACACTTTCTTTTTGCCTGTGGAGCAGCTAAATACTCTTCTTTAGAACATATCTCATGTGATCCATAATGGGCTGTCATGAATGCTTATCACTCAATTTATACTGGAAATGAGTTCTGAGGGTACACCAATCCACAAGCTGACTTTCAGCAATGAAAACTAGCTCTTAGGGCATCAGATCCAAATGTTGCTGATGGCTTGCAGAGGCTTCCCTTTCAGAAGCTACTTTCTGCAACAGGAAAGGCTATAACACGTGGATTTTTGGATGCTACAGAGTTGAATGAGTTGATGGTGTCTGCCCAATAGGCTACATATTCCTGGTGACTGCTACTGCTATTTGCCTCCTGAATTCTCACTCACAGATTTCTACATTGAAAAGCAGATGGGTCTTAGCAAGAGGACTCTGGGATATCCTTAGGGGAGCTAAAAACTTGAATCTGGACCTCTGGAAACTGGTGAAGGAACGACACTGAATGGTAACACTTTCTTCTATGTGCAGCCACTGTGAGGGGAGCACACTCCAGAATCTTCCTGTTGTTGGAGCCTGCACCAAATACCATCTGGGTCAATTAACCTTCTCCTTCAATAAGCCCTCAGAATAGTTCCTCCTTGGCTCTGTGCTGGAAGTTTCAGAGCCAAATGCACAAGATCTGTCTTGACCTTTGAACTTACACTTAAGGCTTCAGTGCTGAATCAAATTGATAGATCCAGACTTTTTCTTCAGTTCTTTAAGATAAGACAGTAATCTTAGCTTGTGGATATCAATGGGTCTTGGCAACATCTCCAAGCAATAGCTGCAATGGGTATCATCATGATGTTTGCTCACTTATGATAGTCGGTGATATACATCTTCTGCTCTGTACTGTGGGCAAAAACTTGAAGCTGCTGGTTGCACCATCAGAAAAACCAACAACGTAAACTCAAATGGAGAGGGCATTTTTGGAAGACATCCAAAAATGAAAAGAGCACCATCACATCACTGGTCGCCACATCTCAAGAAAGATATAGTGGAATTGGAAAAGGTGCAGCGAAGGGCGACTAAAATGATAGTGGGGATGGGACGACTTCCCTATGAAGAAAGACTAAGGAGGCTAGGGCTTTTCAGCTTGGAGACGAGACGGCTGAGGGGAGACACAATAGAGGTATATAAAATATTGAGTGGAGTGGAACAGGTGGATGTGAAGCGTCTGTTCATGCTTTCCAAAAATACTAGGACTAGGGGGCATGCGATGAAAATACAGTGTAGTAAATTTAAAACAAATAAGAGAAAATGTTTCTTCACCCAACGCGTAATTAAACTCTGGAATTCGTTGCCGGAGAATGTGGTGAAGGCGGTTAGCTTGGCAGAGTTTAAAAAGGGTTTGGACGGTTTCCTAAAGGACAAGTCCATAGACCACTACTAAATGGACTTGGAAAAATCCACAATTTCGGGAATAACATGTATAGAATGTTTGTACGTTTGGGAAGCTGCCAGGTGCCCTTGACCTGGATTGGCCGCTGTCAGGGACAGGATGCTGGGCTTGATGGGCCTTTGGTCTTTTTCCAGTATGGCATTACTTATAAGTACAATATATAAATAAATATTTACAATATATAAATAAAAAGATTTTAACATCTCATAAGTACATGAGATGTTAAAATCTTTTTATTTATATATTGTAAACCACTGATATTTTTGTTATCAAGTTCAAGTTTATTTATTGACTTACTACCCCGCCCATCAAGGGGATGCCTGGGCAGCTTACAGACAACATAGTATAAAGGAGGAGGGAGAAAAGAAGAAGAAAGGGGAGGGGTGGAACTAAAATAATTTATAGGAGATGGGGTAATAAAGGAAGTAGGCTCAGGCTGATCTGGTAAACTTTCCAACCAAGAAGTGGGCCAGAATATTTCCCAGCTCTAGTAAGCCAAAATGAAGATACCTGCAGTGAAACATAAGAACACCCATACTGGGTTAGACCAATGATCCATCTAGCCCAGTATTCTGTTTCCAACAGTGGCCAATCCAGGTCACAAGTATCTGGCAGAAACCCAAATAGAAGCAACATTCTATGCTACCAATCCCAGGGACAGCAGTAGCTTCTCCCATATCTACCTCAATAGCAGAGTATAGACTTTTCCTACAGGAACTTGTCCAAACCTTATCTAAAGTCAGATACACTAACCGCTGTTACCACATCCTCTGGCAATGAGTTCCAGAGCTGCATTACTTATTGAGTGAAAAAATTATTTCCTACTATTTATTTTAAAAGTATTTCCATGTAACTTCATTGAGTGTCCCCTTGTCTTTGTACTCATTCTACACCACTCAGGATTTTGTAGACCTCAATAATATCTCCCCTCAGTTGTTTTGTGGAAAATGAATGAACTAAAGGCTCACTGCATAGCTATAAGAGCTGCTTCAGTCTTCTTTGAAGGTCACTGGAAATGTGTTCCATGTGGGGCCTGTTGGTTGATTTCCCCTAATTTAAACATGACTACAATTAACTGCTTGTCTTCACAGAAAGTATTTTAATGGAGTCTTACCAATGGGTCACATATGCAAAAATGTGCATTGTAGACTCCAGCATTCTGGTAGTTACAACATATTGAACATATTACTGCTAAGCTGTGTGACTCAAATACTAAATCTGAAGAGCAAGACTTACAGGTAAATATAAACCTCAGGGGTGTGGGAACCTGGCATTCCAATTGGCTGACACTATATACTTATAGCCTTTTTACTTCAGAGGTTCTTTATCTCACTGGTAAAGACATTGGAATGTAAATGAAATGCTTATGTCAGCTCTGAGAACATTTTTAAGGAAAAACATTTCTTGAGCTGTAAGTCAGATGTATGATTGGTAGCTAACCACATACTTGGGTCAGCAGAGGTACATAGCAGACGTGAAGTGGAAGGGAAGGTAGCTGCCATTACTGGTACAAAAACCTGCTGGCACATGAATGGTAACAAAAAGCTCAGACTTGGATGACAGGTACACTCCAGCCCTTGCCAAGTGAAGTAACCTGAATTCATTCACAAAGTCACTGGGAAGGGTAGGATAACGATAGAGAAAAATGGCTAAATAGAATATTTGTTTTCTAAAAAATTTCTTTTACTATTGAAAAATCTCAGAAGAAGGTTTAAAATAGTACTAATTATTTCCAATACTGAGCACTTTGTATTAATACTGGTGGGTAAGGGGCCCAAGACAAACTATTGTCAGGTCACTGGTTGCCAGTAAATGTCCTTTTTAACTCTCTATTTGTATATCTTTTTCCAAAATATAAGCATTTAATTAGAGTCACACTGTCAGCTAGAGGGATCGCTAAAATAACTAAAGAATATAAAATGTTTTCTGTTTACAATTTGCTTTTATAGTAAAACAAAATAAAACAGAAACTAGTTTGGCTTTCCTGGAAAAGCCAAGAACAGAAAAGTAGAGCTAGATAGATGCAATACTGTATTAACGTAGGACAGTTTGGTGAATGTGTGGGCAAGCATTTATATTTCAACTGTGTAAATCTCATTAATGTAGACAGAAATTGCAATGGCTCAATAGCATGGACTCTAAAATATGCCTTCAGGATCAGGTCTTTCAAAGTACAACAGGGAATGATTCAGTTACACAAAAATTATTCATAGGCTGACCAGGTCTGTAAGTGGCAAAAAAAAAAAAAGACGGATGGAACGGCAGACCCTATTTCAAACAAAAAAGGAACAACTGAAACTTGAAGTGCCTGTCAAACCTGTTTCAGATGGAGATCATGAAATGAAATGTAGGGTCAAGCTATTAAATGTGAGATTTTGTTTTCTAATGTAGCTGTGGTAACATTTTATCCCTAGGAAAAACATAAATATGAACTAGCATAACGAGGTTGGCCGCTCCAAATGTTTCTATATATATTTTGTAAACTGAGTTTAAGCTGATTCAGTCTAAAAAAGCTATAAAAGCTGGTTACTCTTTAAGGAGTTTATCGCCTGAACATAAAAAGGAAGCTGTTACAGTCTAAGCTCTAGAAAGGCATTTTGGAATGCGAGCATGCAGATGAAAAAAACCCCCCATTTTGGAAGGAGGAATTCAGAGAGCTTTGTATGCAAGAGAAGCACCATCTTGACTTTGTAATATTTGTAGCTATGCAAGATTTTGATGGCTCCAATAGAGGCTTTAAAAGCCTGGCAAAAAAAATAAAGATGTCTCATAATATAGTGGGATCCTTGAAATGAGAAATGCTCAAGTGACCAAAGAGAAATCAGCCTAAGATCAAATGAGCTCTAATACAGCTGGCTATAAATAGGTTCAGATTAGTGTAAGAGGTATTCAAGAAGTTTTTTGTGTAAGGTCCTATTATACGAAATGGAAAACTGCTTTTTTGCAGCCAGTCAAAAGAAACAGGGACACTTCTGACATGCCAGATCTGCTATTTTCTCCCTTCTCGGTAACCAGGGGCTGGAGGTTAAGGTTGCTCTATATATCTGTTCAAGGGCTATTTTTCCCACTAAATAGGAAAGAGTCATTGGCAAAGAACCTTTATATTTTACCAAAACACTTCTATTCAGAAGAATAAAACAAAAACAAAAACAGAACCACCTAATTTTTCCCTCAAGTCAAACCTTGCTCTGATTCAGGGACCTCATAAGATTTCACTAAACCTTAGTCAATTTTTTCCATTCAAGTTAAACTTTCACATTTTGAGATGATATCTGCCAACTATGACTTATTTCTCTGTGAAGGCAATGATTGCTTTTGAAAGAAAGACCATGATTTAAAGAAATATCTAGCAGAAGCTCGAAATGGAGTAAAAGGTTGAGCCGATACATATAAAAATTGATCATAAGCTTAGTAACTCCTGCACCTGGACATTAATTCACATTCATCTCTTGGCTCTTGCCTGCATAGTGTCCTTAGGTAATTATCCAGATATGAAAATACGCACTCCTAGACCAGTCGTTCCACAATTAAAGCTAAAGACTGAAAACATAGAGAATCACTGTCAAAAGTGTTGCCTGCTATTACAAATCTGAAATAAACCTTGCAATGTCTAAGTAAGCGTATGCCTCTTCAGATCTAGATAGCACATTTAAGTCTTCTTGATTCAGGATGGGAAAAACAGCACCTATGATACCTAATGCTGAACCTTTTCTACACCAGAAAGAAGTTTTGTGTCCTCAGGGCCGTCTTTAGGACGCGTCATATCTACTGCACCCTCCTCACTATGACAGGATAAAATGTCACTGCTAACAAAGCTTCTGGGTATATCAAACTGCAAGAATTATAAAATATCTGCCCTGACAACCCTTTTACTTTTCAAATTCAAAGGAATAATCTTAGCTACATTTTGTAAAAAAAAGATTGGGGGGGGGGGGGGGGGGGAAGAGAGGTATGATCAAATTCAATCACCATCTTGTTCCAAACAGAATTCTTTAAGAATAGAGCATTGCCTAAATCCTGTTCGGAGCTCAGAATAAAATTCTTATCAGAGTGGTAATTCGAATATCACTATGTGGAACTGCCAACAAATGAAACCTCGGATTTGATGTAGGCTGACAGGCCAAGCTGAAAAAAAAGCTCATTCTGGGAGGAACAGCCAGGAGATCCAAGATGGCAGGCAGGCACTTTCTGGATTACCTTTGCAAAGATGGGCAAACAAATGGGCGGCCAAAGACAGAAGCCACTGGTTGTTGGTCTTATTGACTCTTTTTGAGGCAGCAAGAAAGCCATTTGAAGCGGAGTCCACTGGAGTTGTCTGCCATTGGGGGGAGGTCTGGAACACTTTCTGGAACCTGAGGTCAGCTTGAGCCCAGATAGGAGCTCCCCACTCAACTGGCAGCAACTAGCTCCCTGGTCAGCATGGATCAGTTCTCGCAGTTGAAGGAATCACAAAGGATCAGTTCAAGGGTTTGACACCAGTGCAGGAAAGTGCACCAGGGGGAGCGGTTTCAGAACAATCAGCTGGTTCAGCTGGAGAGGTGTAGCCTCTAGTCTGTCCAAGAATGAAACAGAAGTAGGCCTCAGTGCTTTGTGTGAAGCCTCACAAATACTGCCTGAAACTTTGTTGGTTAAGCCTACGGAGATGTCTTTGGAGTCAATTTGGCTTTCTATTTTGGACTTAGCCAAGATGATTCTTCTGATTATAAATGTTATGGCTCCCCAGAATAAGAGTTTGGAATCTAGGATAACTAAAAATGAACAGACTCAAGTAAACAGACAATGGGGCTCATTTTCAAAACAAAAAATTGTCCACCCTGCTTTTAGACATTTTGCTCCACAGTTTGTCCAAATTTCAAGGAGGCGTGTTTAGGACTAAAAGATAGACATTTGTCTGCAATAAAGGAACAAAATGAGAGTGTTTAGGGCCAAAATTAAGACTTTTTAGCTAGACCTATTTCAATCACGAATAACTGACCAAAAGGTGCCCTAAATGACCACTGGAGGGATTAAAGCATAACTCCCCTCCCAGCCCCCTACATTGTGACAGTGACAGTACATACCAGGCTCTATGACAGCTTCAGATATGATGGCCATTCCTACTATAGCAGCAAGCAGGTCCCAGGAATAGCCTAGTCGTCAATGAAGTGGACTGCAGAGAAGGGGACCCATGCCCATATCCTACTCTAATCGGTACACTTGTGGTAGAACCTGTAAACCCTCCAAATTACACTAAATACCTACTGAACCTACATATAGGTGACACCTGCAGACATAAGGGCTATTATAGTGATGGACAGTTGGGTACAGTAGGTTTTTGGTGGGGTTGGGGAGATCATCATACAATAAAGAGGGTAACAGTGATGTGTAGATCTGGGACCTTATGTGAAGTCCACTGCAGCCCCCTCCCCCTAGGGTGCACCACTGTTCTGCTAGGATATCTGTATGGCCAGTCTACTAAGAATGCTGGCCTCCCATACATCCCAAAGCTTGTTTTTGTGCATTATTCCCTTGGATTTTTTTTTTTTGAAAATGGTCCATGGCCCTGCAAGATAAACACACTAAGTATAAAAGTATCTAGCAAATGGCCATTTTCGAAATAAAAAGTTGGATGTTTTTCTGGTTTGAAAATGGCCACATTCGCTACTGGATTTAATCAGATTTAGATGTCATATCGAAAATGCCACTTAACATCTCATTGCAAGCTGCTTAATCTGCATGCATAAAAGATATTTCTAAGGTAAAGTTTAAAATTAAAGTTGTAATCTCAGATTTTTAAACTTTCCTCACTCTATAAAGAATTCTCCTAAGGAAATACTACAAAAGTATTGTGTAGAAGTTTTATGCTTAAAATTGGATATTATACCAACTATAGTTCATGCATACTATCTACCTGAGACTACATTTTCTGAAGTATTAAGCTCTGGTGAAATTACTGTAGACTCGTTAGAACTTAAAGAAGGACTATTTAATTCCGGTAATCCTACTGGGACACCGATTGCTACTTTCCTGGAATACAATGCTTAAATATTGCTTTAGACCAGAGATTTTCAAGCCAATCCTCAGGGCACACCCCATCCAGGCAATATTTTCAGGATGTCTCCATTGAATTCAATGGGGATATCCTGAAAACCCCAACTGGTTGGGTGTGCCCCGAGGACTGGGTTAAAAATCTCTGCTTTAGATTAAAAAAAAAAAAAGAATTTTTTTGGGAAGAAAATATTGATTTTCCCTGATGTTTCATGGCATACTCAGAAATGGTGTAAACAATTTCTGTTACTGAGACCTGAGGTGCTGTTTACTAAGCTGTGCAAACTTTTGTAGCGTATGCTAAAAATTAGAACGTGCTGATAGTGACACCCATTATATTCCTATGGGTGCCTCTAGCATTAGTGCATGCTAATTTTTAGCGTGCGCTAAAAGGTTTGCACGCCTACAGTGCGGTTTAGTAACAGTGCCCCTGGTGTCTTAATATGTGAGCCTTTTTATTTAAAGTTTCCTTGTACGTACATTGTGCACCATCAGTCACATAAATATCTATTTTGAAACCTACTCATCTGACTTCATTCCTGGCAGTAAAGGGATTGTTAGGTAACAGCCCCTCTAATGGGTCAGCTAATAGAGTTTAAATTTATATTTGCTCCCTGCAACTTGTCTTGTGGCTTGTAGTTTTCCTTTATTTTTCTTATAAACCTTCATATTTAGTATTGGATCTCCAAGTTATGGACTAGAGCTGAAAGTTTTTTGTGTTTAAATTTACTGTTCTTTTCCTATGACATCTCTCTGTACAAATTTAAAGTTACTTAATTGTTCGCATGCTCCAAGCATATATACGGACTCACCAGGAAGCAGAAGCCTAACAGAGATGGGTGGGGGGAGGGAGGGGAAGAGAACTAAGAGCTAGTTAGTGGATCACTAGACAGTAATTTAGGGGTCCTTTTACTAAGGCGCGCTGATAGGTGATGAATATAAATATTTTCTAAAATACATAAAGCGGTGAAAGCTTCCTACAGCAACATGAGCCTGCACTATGTGACCCAGTGGTGTGACTCTATTCAAATACATATCATTTAAGAAAAAGTTTTCCTATCCATATGTGATGGAAAACACAAACATTTAAACAAGTCAGATTTTTATCTGGATCGCAGCCAGGAATCACAGCTAAACATGAAGGTTAAAGAGGACGGGAAATAGGTGCTTTCATAAAAGCGTTAAGTACAAGGGTAAAACGTGATCATATGCAAGACCTGAAAAACTTCCGATTATTAACTTAATGAAAGAAGGAGTACCTCTGGATTTAAAACCTCAGTGCGGCAAGCGGTCAACCTTATCACAAAAATAATAACGTCAAGAGACAAATTAAAAACAAACAAAAACCTAGCCTTCTCTAACATGGTGGCATTGTGGAGTGTTTCAGATTTTTGTTTCATTTTGTAAATTATGGACCTGCTCAACATCTTTCCAATTGTATTCATGATTTAAAAGTCTACTGAAAAAGTCAACTGCCTCTTTCATATGTTTCTCACCAGCTGAACCAGTCTCTAATCTCTATAAAATAACCTACTGGGCCATTACTTTTTTGTGTCTGCTTTATGTTCTTGTCATCAATACTTGGGGGGCGGTGGTGGGGAGATGGGGGGACACGGTAATCTGCAATACTGTTTTAATTTGATATCATTTCTAATGAATTGTGTATACCTTTACACCACAGCAAACAATTTGAGTTACCTAATATACACCAACCTTCGACTCAGATTCAGTATCATATTTTAAAAGCAGTCCAGGATGGATGAATATTTTTTGACGGTGTCTACATAAGGTTGGAAATGGGACAATTTTCCCATTTGTGATCCCTGCAGGCTCACTACTACAGTACTTGAGAAGATTGCAATACTTATTATAGTTATGCTTCCCCTTTTGTGACTACTATATTTATTAGGGGTGTGCATGGCCAAAAGAAAGTTTGGTTTATACTAATTTCTAACCATTTTGTGTGTTCATTTCATCTATTCAATCTTTGCGTGTGCACCGTATATGTACTATAACTAAGTGCACAAATCAACTGTAGAACCATTCATAGATATACATGCATAAAAATGATTTATGCACACTTTAAACATTTAGATGCCCACATGAACTGAATGTATACCCACAAATGCACACCCCTAATATTTTTGTCTTTTTATTAAATTCTGGCACATACAGGGGTCCTTAACTAAGGGTGCGTTTTTTCTAGCAAAAAAAGGTACCGGTACTGAAATGGAGGGTCACCCTTCAGGGGTGGGGTGATCACTGTGGGACCCACCCCACAATAGCCAGGCCCCCTGCAACCAGTCACAGAATCTATGACAAGGCAGAATTGGTGTGTAGAGCCTGAGCTCTTTCAATAAAACTTGGGATCCAGGGTCAATTTTAGCAGATAATGGAAAAGGTGCCGGTACTCAGTACCCCCAAATACCCCCTCAAAAAAAGCCCTGGCTAAAGGATTTAGTGTGCATTAAGTGCCAAAAGGCCCACAGGCATTACAACGAGCTGCATGGCATTTAGTATACACTAATTGTTAGTGCACCTTAGTAAAAGGACACCAATAGTCTTGCTTGATAAAGAAGAAAAAAATTATAGTCTATGCTGGGAATGGAGGTACAAAGCCAAAAGTGGTCTGAAATTACATTTAGTAGACGCGTGATAGTTTAGTTATGGCTCAATTAATTCAGCTAACGTTGCTACAGATAATGCTGACTTACAAAAACCAAGCTTGCTTCCGTCTTATCGTACAGCAGATGTCACTGTAAGCCCAAAACAGACAAGCAGAAGGGCCTGAATTAGTCTGGGTATTAAAGCAGCAGTATTAGATAATTCTTTCAATATTTCAAATTTGCTCATTTTTTTAAATCTCTTCTCCCCTGTTGATCTGCTTTGTTTTATTTTGTTTGGTTAGTCAAACCTACTTTCTGCACACAGTCTTGGGTTTTTGAATTAAAAAGTATGCAATTTTCAATACTGTAGTACTCCCTATAAAGTGCTAATTATCTCTCAATGATACTTGTAAACAATGTAATGTCATTTACACTACACTCTCTCCCACCCACTGTCGTTTTTAATTGCTTGCAACTCTGTGCCAAATAACTTGGGAGGTAAGGATGTTGGAGGTCAATAACCTAGAATTTACAAAATGTACAAAAGGTGCACATTTTGAAACAGAAAAAGGAAGCATGCAGTTTTCTTGAAAAACAAAACAAAATAAAAAAACACTCAACATGTTATAAGAACAACAACAACAAAAAAAAAAAAACTACCTAGTACTGCTGCTTTTCAACTCAAAGTGTTAAAATAAGGGACCAACATATTTATCAGGGTTGAAATAGGCACCACAGATTTCTATAGGGTGTAACTTTCTGGAAAGTATGGTGACCAGAAAAGGGCATATGGAGGAGATACCATACTTTGTATCAGGAGCTTGTGCTCTCTGCAAACAGGTGATCCAAGCTGGAGGGGCCTGGGTAGCAAAATCTTTATCAACCACGTGGCACAATATGTGAAGCCCAAGAAGACAAGATTGCTTCCCATCCTGGATTAGGACTAAATATATATGGTACCCACCTAAAAAATGTCCCCTAACAATTTTTTTAAAAGTGCCAATCCCTGACATCTAAGGCGATTTATCCCCTTCACCCCCACCCCTCAAAAATGGGGGGGAGGAGGACTGAAGGAGGAGGAAAGTGGGAATCGCTTTTAGCACTTTTCATTTGATCCATGATTTTGGCAAAATCTTCTGTACTTTTCTCCAGTCCAGTGGGGAAATTTTAACACCAGCCCACTACTCTGGTGTTGATTGCTCACAGCAAGAGAGAGACAGTGAAATAATACTCCCTCCTTCACCTCCATTCTCACAGAAATGTTCCCTTTCAGTCTGGACCAGTTGTGGATACAGAGCCTTGAACTGTTTCCCCAACTATGGTTGTAGCTTCCTCCTGTGGGGGAGACTCTTCCTCTGCCTGCCCTCGTGACGTGACGGTCGTTTCAGGAGAAATACTGTGTGAACTTTCCAGTGGCACACACCCTGGGTGGTTCTTACGAAAGTGCTGGTTCAGGATGGCTTGGAAGGGGAAACTCTTGCCACAGACATGGCAGTGGAACGGCTTGTTGCCTGTGTGCTTGCGAATATGATACTCCAGCTGATCCTTGCGTGTGTACTTTTTGCCACACATGCGGCACACAAAGGGCGTTATACCCATATGGAGTCGCATATGCCGGTCCAAGCTGCCTTTCTGATTAAAGGATTTAGCACAGTAGATGCAGGTAAGGCGTGGATTGTAACGGAACCATCGTTCTGACACTTCCTGGTCACGAAGATATTCAACATACCCGCTCACTCCAATCATAGAAGAATCTTCCCCCTGTACAGAAATTAAAACACACAAAAGACACATTAGGAAACATCAAACATACAAAATTTGTTTTTCCTCATATTCCATAATGCTGCAATTTGTTTTCTATCTTTATTGATAATCTAAGAGCAAGGATAACTGATATTACTTCAAAATTCAAAGAACAGGCAAGTAACAGTGAGAACATAAGTACAAAACATCAACAATTTGACCCGAATGACCCCATCCCTACTAAATGGCTTACTATTTCTAAATCTGGCTTACTACCTTTACTACTATCAATGGTTAAGCAAAGCCTTTCAAATGGATGGGTACCTGATCTATGGAGCATTCTATCATAAAGTGACCCTTTCTACATCAGGGGAGGGAACTAGCTTGGAGTGTTAGGGACAATCTGCACCTTTAAGCCCATCATCGAGCCCTGAACCTGCTTCCAGTATACTGAGGCAGACACAGACTCGGATGTCCTATGATGACTATTTTGCTAAGCCTGACACAGACCACTCCTGGGCTTCTGAAGGGTCACTGCATTGGTTGGTGCTGACACAGACATCCGGTGAAGCACCAGCATTGATGGTCACCTGACAGGCAGTGCATGAGCCTCTAGGATGGGCTGGAGCAGTTCCATGGCTGGTGCAAGTGCCCTCACCGCCTCTGCACCATGCCCCGCAAGGAAGTGCCTTAGCTCCTCTTGGAGCATGGTTTATTATTTATTGCATTTGTATCCCACATTTTCCCACCTATTTGCAGGCTCAATGTGGCTTACAGACAGGCACTGGAAAAGACTGGGATGGTGCCAGTGTGGAGGCAGCCTGAGAAGTTGCTGGTGTTGAATTTTATTTTTTTATTTAGATTTTGCTCACACCTTTTTCAGTAGTAGCTCAAGGTGAGTTACATTCAGGTACTCTTGCTATTTCTCTGTCCCAGGAAGCGAGGTCCAGGTCATGGGGAGATTGGTGAGGCAGCACCGCAAAATCACAGAGGGAGAGAGCTCCTTCTAATTCCAATGCTTCTTGGGTGCAGATGAAGCCAATAAGCTCAGAACTCCTGGCACCATGTCTGGAGCAGGACCAAAGTTGATGATTCTTGGCCTTCACCCGATGCATGGCATTGCGGTCCCTCAGAGCCAGCGAGGATATGTCCTCGGTGTCAGCGCCGATGCAGACCAGTCTTGAAGTCTACCACCAGCGTCTGATGCTGAGGCAGGTGGTGTCATCCTTGATGCTGGTCCACTCCCAGTGTCCAATGTAGATCCAGAGACCATGGATATCAATGTTTCTGATGCTGAAGTTGATGAACTGGACTCGGAGGACACAAAATGTTTCTCCTGTCGGGCCTGTCTCACCCTATGTGCCCCATTCTGTAGAGAACAGTCAGAGGCATAATGATCAGGGTCTAGGCACCCCAAATACCAATCGTAGGGGTGTGTGCTAGAAATTACCCTTTTACAAGGCACATTTTTTTAAGCCACTGGGGGTCTTTTGGGCCATTGTGGAATAAATAACTGAAGCAAAAATCAAAAGGCTCAAGTATGCCTCACAAAAAACTCCCGGCCAGTGTTCAGGCCTAAACGGACCTCAGAGCCACGAAAATAAGAAAACTTCAAACTACATTAATCTGGACAAGGAAAAGAAAAAAACCCCCAAAAAATCAATGGTGCCCGCACATGAGGGGCAAGGACAAAATCAAGGACAAAGACGTGCTGAAGAGAGCTCACAGAATCATGACCTCTCTGCTGCATGGAAAAACAAAGTGCTGGTCCTGCACACATGTTGGGAAGGGAAGGCACTCACACATACAAGATGGGATGCTGTCAAAGGCTTCTTAAAACTGTAGAACGCTGGGTAGCAACAGCACCGGTCTCACCCATATGTGAGAAATGATATCCTGCTTATCCTTGGAAAAATAAATTCTTCATTAGAACAATACAACACTCCCTTCATTAGCTCCAGTGGAACAATTGTCCTATGTAGATGGGCAGACTAACAGAACACACGTTTGAGAAACTGCTACTATTGATACAAAACAAGGTTTAGAACAATTTTACTCAAATCTTTGTCAGTAGTAGCTCAAGGTGAGTTACGTTCAGGTACACTGGGTATTTCCCTGTCCCTGGAGGGCTCACAACTTAAGTTTGTACCTGAGGCAATGGAGGGTTAAGTGACTTGCCCAAGATCACAAGCAGCAGCAGTGCGATTTGAACAGACCACCTCTGGATGTCAAGACTGGTGCTCTAACCACTAGTCCACTCCAAAGATGATTTTAGATTTAAAATAATTTGTTGACTGATTTTGATTTGAAATCACAACTGGGTTACTGATTATTATTTCAAATTTATTTTGTATTTAGAGATTTTGATTTGAAATCTTTGTCAAAATGATTTTACCCAACACTGGCTGGCACCTATGATAGGCACTGCCACCAACTATTTAGCCCATATGCTCCTGAGCCCCTTCAGCTTCTTTGCTCTGAGAGAGGAGCAGTCTGTGGCCACCAGGGCCCATCTCTGTCCCCTGGACTAGAGGCAGCAGCCCTCTGGCTGCACGAGGATGAAAGGGGCCCCCGAGTGGATGCATGCCCTTGCAGAGGAGTGCCCATCTCCTTGGCGTTGACCCCCAACCAGGAGTAACCCCGGACTATGAAGGCACTGTAGACCCATGCCCAAACTCAAAAAATGTTCTTCCTTTCAGTCTGAAATTTTTGTTTTGTTTTACATAATATATTTATAGAACGAAAAAGAAAAAGGGATGTGAAGTACCCCATCCTCTCCTCCTCCCAATTCCCTATGGAGCTCCTGCAGCAAAAAGAAAAGAAAAAAAAGTGTGTGTCTCCTTGCTTGTACTTTATTCCCCTGCTTGAAGTTGATTGAAATTGTATATATATATTTCCAAGCACTAAAATACTAGCAAGAAGGAGGGAGGAAGTGACGTCACAAAGCCGAATGGACGCTTGAGACTTTAGCTCCTGCACTTCCCTGCGACATAATAGCTTCATCGGCTGCCATCTGCTCCTGATTCCCTCTCAGATTGCTGGCAGAAATTCGAGGCAACTTTTG
The DNA here is from genome assembly GCF_901765095.1 of Microcaecilia unicolor. Classification (NCBI taxonomy): domain Eukaryota; kingdom Metazoa; phylum Chordata; class Amphibia; order Gymnophiona; family Siphonopidae; genus Microcaecilia; species Microcaecilia unicolor. The sequence continues at coordinate 85,361,095 of NC_044036.1, forward strand.
GGTTGCAATGAGTAAAAGTTTGGCGACGCAACTCAGGGAGGGAGAACGATGTTCGGCGAGGGACCTGTTTCTCCCGCGTGGGACCGTTCGTCCGGATCAGACTTGGCCTCCTCACACGTTGACACCAGGCGAATAGCACCTAAAAAGGGCTTTTCCAGAGAACTGGCAAAATATTTGGATGAGATACGAGAAGATATCAAGACATCCAAGCTGGAAATTCTAGAGCACATGGACGCTATCAGAATTGATATTCATGATCTGGGGGGCCGAGTGGAAGTCCTGGAAGATCGCTTAGACGAACAAGAGGAGCGAGCTGGGCTGCTGGAATCTCGTGTAAAGCAATTGGCTGAGCAAGCAGAAGAGTTCCAGTATAAACTAGATGACTTAGAGAACCGAGGCCGGAGAAATAACCTCCGGTTTCGCGGAGTTCCTGAGAATGTCAATATGGAGGATATACCATCTATTGTGAGGACACTGTGTGTGAAAATATTGGGAGAAAGCTTGGAAGCTGAAGCTGTTGAGATGGATCGTTCACATACAGCATTTGGAAAAACTACAGATAACCGACCTAGGGATATTATATTATAAATGTGCGATTTACATCCTATGCTCTTAAGGAGAAAATATGGTTGAAAGCCCGCCAATTACCATCCCTCGAATACAATGATGCGAGGGTGTCGGTTTTCCAGGACTTGTCTTTGTTTACCTTAGCCCAAAGGCGGGCAATGAAACCAGTGCTGGAGATTTTGGTAAAGGAAAAAATCAAGTGGACTTTCCCATTTGCATTATGTTTCCCATTCAGTGGTAAACAGGTTCGGTTTCGCAGGATTGCAGAGGCTTGGCAGTTTTTGCATGAAGCTGGCCTGACTGGTTCTGCGGTACCGCCGGGCGACCTGGCTCCTGCGACAAGAGCTGTTACAAAAATGGAAGAGAGTATCAAAGAAGCCAAAGAAGCAAGGGAAACAAAGACTGTGGTTGTTATTGATAACCTGTCTGTCTCTGTCAAATTAATGATATAGAATGGGTGGTATAGTAAGGCTATAATATGTTCTCAGTGGGACCATAGCAGACATGGGAGGAATAAGGGTAGTGTGTGAGTGGGAGGGTGGTTTGATGATATGTGTTGAGGTGCATAATGTTTGAGTGGGGGGTGTAATTGGGGTATGTGTGAGGTGTGTGGGGGTCTATTTTGTTTGAGTGGAGTGCTTCCTGGATTTCCCAGTCAGGGCCTTGGGGCGCTGTCTGGTGGGGGTATGATTGTGGGTAGAGGGGAAAGGGGAGGTGGGGGACGGGGGTGGGTTGGGGTTTGGAGGGGAGGTTTTTTTGGGTTGCCTTCTTGGGGAAAGTCTTGTTTGTGCGGGTGGTGCTTCGGGGGGGGGGGGGGGGGGCTTCCTAGTTTAGGTGAGTTTTTGATGTACCTGCTAGGCAGAGATTTGACATGACTGCAGATTTACAATTTCTATCCTATAATGTGAAAGGCCTAAATTCTCCACAAAAGCGTCAGAAATTGTTTAAAGAACTAATGCATTTTCATCTACAGGTGGTGTTTTCTCCAGGAAAGTCATTTAAGAAGGGATCATGAGAAGTTCTTGTGCCACCCTCATTATCCCTCTGTATTTTGTGCTTCTGCATTAGACGGCTCTAAGGGTGGCCATTATGTTACACTCCACTCTACAGCTGCAGGTGGTGTGGGTGAAGAGAGACATAGAGGGGCGGTTTTTACTTCCCAGTGTGGTATTGGGAGACCAGGCTGTTACACTAGCTTCGATCTATGCTCCTAATGAAGGGCAGAAAGGATTTTTGACTTAAGTTGGTGGGTCACTAATTCTTGTCCTCAGGGGAAATTTATAGTGTGTGTGTGTATGGGGGGGGGGGGGGGGGGCCTCAACGCTACGCATAATCCAGTGCTAGATAGGTCGGGTCCATTGTCTGGGGGGAATGCCTTGCTCTCTCAGGCTTTGAGTGGGTTTGTTAGAGATTTAGGGATCTCGGATGTGTGGCGAGTTTCCCATCCGGGGGCTAGAGATTACTTGTTTTATTCCCATTCACATGAAACGTATTCTCGAATTGATTATATTTTTGTGGACGTCACATTGACACGATAGATGGTCTTCTGATATTGATACTGTTACCTTGTCGGACAATGCTCCAGTATGGGTCAGTCTTCCCTCGTTGGGTGTAGAGCAGAGGGAGAGGAGATGGTCGCTGAATACTCTTCTTTTAAAGGAGGAGGAAATTTTGGCTGGCTATAGAAAGCTTTTTCAAGAGTACATGGAGCTTAATGTGGACTCAAGACCTTCTCTGGGGATTGTATGGGATGCGCTCAAGGCAGTTTCCAGGGGATATTTCCTTCAGAAAGCTAGCTTTAGGGCTAGGCAGCAGAAGGCAGAGGTGGCTAAATGTTTAACACAATTGACTGTTATCGGAAAAGCATAAATCATTTCATTCTGTGAAAACGTTGAGGGAAATTCAGGCGTTGCGCCTGAAATTAGATCAGGTCTATTCCAATCAAAGTTCTTTAATGACCAACAGAAGTATTCCCACTTTGTTTTTAGTAATAAACCCAGTAGGACTCTGGCGCTTAAATTGAGGCACTCAAGAGTTGATAGAACTATCTTGAAGGTGAGGGATAGGGTGGGGGTGGGGGGGTTGGTGACTAGTTCACGGCAGACACGAGAGAAATTTCAGTCGTTTTATCAATCACTTTATACTTCAGAAACCGTGTCTAGTACTGAGGAGTCACAAGAATTTCTATCGGTATGTTCTTTCCCTACACTTACGTTAGGTCAGAGGGAGGCATTGAATGAGAAGATTACAGTGGAAGAGGTTGTTAAGGTGATCAAGGCCCTGCCACTTGGAAAGTCGCCTGGTCTGGATGGGTTACCAAATGAATTTTATAAGGCTTTTAAGGGGGAACTGGCTCCTATTTTGACGGAAATCATAAATGAGATTCTAGTAGGAGATGAATTTCCTGCTTCTATGATGGAAGCTTGGATACCGGTAATACCCAAATCGGGTAAACCTCTGAGTGTGCCTCATATCGTCCCATTTCTATACTAAATTCTGATATAAAAATTATAGATAAGGTATTGGCTAATCGTTTGGCAAAGGTTATGCCGGACTGGATTCATCCAGACCAGATGGGCTTCATTCCTCGTAGACAGGCAATGGATAATATTCGTAGAATGGTTAATTTACTCCATATAGCACAGAAAAGCAATCTTCCTGTTTGTTTATTAGGGTTGGATGCCGAAAAGGCATTTGATAGAGTTCATTGGCCTTTTATGCTCCAAGTGTTAGACTGATTTGGAATAGGTTTGGGTTTTATTCGGTGGATCCGGGCCTTGTATACCTTGCCTAGGGCCTGTGGTCGGGGTAACGGCGGTAACTCTCCAATGTTTTCTTTGTACCGTGGGACCAGACAGGGATGCCCTCTCTCGCCTTTGCTTTTTGCATTGGTAATGGAGCCACTTGCATTGTATATTAGGTCAGACCCTAATATATCAGGAATTCAGGTAGGTAACAGGGAATATAAATTGGCATTTTTTTGCTGACGATGTGCTTCTCTTTTTGACAAAGCCTCTAATTTCGTTACCTAATCTGATGAAAGGTCTGTCATTATACTCCGCTGTTTCAGGTTTTAAATTAAATGTGAGTAAGTCCGAGGCTCTTGCGGTTGGAATTTCTTGTTCGGTTGTGGAATTGCTCCAGCACTCTCTTTCATTCAAATGGGTTAAGGGAGGAATAACTTATCTGGGGGTTACACTCACTCCTCATCTTTCAGAGTTATTTTCGGCTAATTATCCTAAATTGTTGAAGGTGGTCAATAGGGATTTGGAGAGGTGGGATAAAACTGATTTGTCTTGGCTGGGTAGAATTGTGGTCTTAAAGATGAATGTATTGCCACGAGTGATGTATTTGTTTCAAGTTCTTCCTATTTGGGTTCCTAGAAGTTTCTTGGCAGCTGTGCAGGATAAGTTGGTCCATTTTGTTTGGGCCAATAAGCGCCCTCGTTTGCCTAGGACTTTATTTGTACAAGGATATGAAGAAGGGGGGTTTGGGAGTGCCAAATGTTTTGTGGTATTATAAGGCGGCTCAAGCGCGAGCGGCTTTTGAGTGGTTTCAGGATCAGCCCCATAAGTTGTGGGTGAAGTTGGAGAAGACTGAGGTAGGTTCTTGTCCGCTTAGGGCCTTGATGTAGATTCCCAGTAAATATAGGTTGTTGCGTAAAGATTTGTGTCCTTCAATCCTTTCAACTTTCACTTATTGGGATGGATTGTTTACTAGGCTGGAAGCGGTGTTATCTAAGTTGTCGCCCATAGCGTATAATCCACTCTTTCCCCCTGGTGTTTCGTCAGGAATATTTTGTCGATGGGGATCCTTGGGTCTGGTTTCTTGGGGTCAGTTATTTGAAGAGGGTAGTGTGCTTTCTTTTGAGTCTCTGAGAGAACAGTATATTGTTCTACCAAATTAGATTTTTGCCTATTGTCAATTAAGACATTTTCTAACCTCCAGGGAGATCCAGGCCACTATAGTGCGGGAAGACTCTTTTATTGAAGACCTTTGTGAAGATTCTAAAACAACAAATGGTCTTATTACTTGTTTGTATTCCTTTTTAAGGGGTAGGTTGGGTCCTAATCATGCTCACCGGGAGAGGTGGCAACAGGAGCTGGGGGTGTTTATTGATGAGGATGACTGGTCTTTCATTGAGAATAATTGGTCTAAGATCTCTGTCTCAGTCCCTTATCAGGAGAATGTAGTTAAGGTGCTATACCGGTGGTATTTGATTCCGGTTCGGTTACAGCACATGTTTCCTGGGGTTTCACCACTGTGTTGGCATGGGTGTGGCCAGAGGGGAACGATGGACCATATTTGGTGGACTTGTATTAAAATTAAGGCCTATTGGAAAGCAATACAACACAGACTGCAAAGGTGGATTCAAAGACCTGTTAAATGGTCACCGGAGTATTTTCTATTCTCAAAAAAACCACCAGGTCTTACAAAATCTCAAGTGCTGTTAGTCAGACAAGTAATGGTGGCGGCGAGAGTTGTAAATGCTGGTTGTTGGAAACTGCCTGCAGTCCCACCATTGACAAGGTGGTTAAATAAATTATGGTATATATGTGAAATGGAGAGACTCCGGGTAGTATGGGGCCATACGGAGGCGAAGTGGAAGGCTATATGGGAGCCTTTTCTGAAGCACTGTGAATGTTAAAGGGGGGGGAGGGGTGGAGGTGGGGTGGGTTGGTGAGGGTTGGGGGAGGGCTATAGGTGATGGAGGAGCTTGGGGGCAGGGGGCTAGGCAACATTGTTAAAAACTTCAAAAACTTTGGAGTCACTTGTTGAGTAGTTGGCAGATTTGGATTTCCTGTGGGATATGTATTAGTTAAGTGATGTTATACAGGGGTATTGATGTTCTATTTTTGTGATTTAACTCTGGTCAACATGTAAACAGTTATCTTTGATGTGCACTGTTCATTGTACAGGAACCTTTTTAGTTTTAATAAAGACTCTTTTCAAATTAAAAAAAAAAAAGTACTAGCAAGAAGCTAGACTCTTTTTTGCTTTAGGAGCTCCAGAGGGAATGAGGGGTGGGGGTAGGGAAACTACCCTTCTCTCCCCCACTGGCAATGGCCTTGCATACTTCCCACATCTTTTGAAACCACTGGACGTTTTCTGCTTCTGGGACGCTGATAGAAAAATAACTATTGCAAAATCAAACAGCTTAAGAACATAAGACAAGCCATACTGGCTCAGACCAATAGTCCATCTAGCCCAGTATTTTGCCTCCAGTAGTGGCCAATCCAGGTCACAAATACCTGGCAGAAATCTAGTTAATAGCAACATTCCATGCTAACAATCCCAGGGCAAGCAGTGGCTTCCCCCATGTCCATCTCAATAACAGACTGTGGACTTTTCCTCCAGGAACTTGTCCAAACTACTACTACTACTTAACATTTCTAAAGCGCTACTAGGGTTACGCAGCGCTGTACATTTAACAAAGAAGGCTATTCCCTGCTCAAAGGAGCTTACAATCTAAAGGACGAAATGTCAAGTTGGGGCACACTAGATTCCCTGAGTAGAGGTATAGTGGTTATGTGCCGAACCCAGATATCCTAACCGCTGTTACCACATCCTCCGGCAATGAGTTCAAGAGCTTAACTATTCTTTGAGTGAAAAAATATTTCCTCCTATTTGAGTATCCCCTGGTATTTGTACTTTTTGAATGAGTGAAAAATCGATTCACATCCACCTGCTCCACAACGCTCAGGATTTTGTAGACCTGAATCATATCTCCATTCAGCCTTCTCTTTTCCAAGCTGAAGAGCCCTAACCTGTTTAACCTTTTCTCATACGGGAGCAGTTATCATTTTGGTCGCTCTTCTTTGAACCTTTTCCAATCCCACTATATCTTTTTTGAGATACAGCGACCACAACTGAACGCAATACTCAAGGTGAGGTTACACCGTGGAGCGATACAGAGGCATATTATTATTTTTGGTCTTATTTTGCATCCCTCTCCTAATAATTCCTAGCACCCTGTTTGCTTTTTAGGCTGCCACCACACACTGGGTAGAAGATTTCAGTGCACTGTCTACAATGACACCTAGGTTTTTTATTGAGTACTGACTCCTAAAGTGGACCCTAGCATCAGAAATCTCGATTAATGTCACTCTATACATCCAAAATGATGCATATTATCACTGTGCCAAAAAAAAAAAAAGTTATTAAAAAGAACTGTGCCAACAACAATGAAACTGTTTAGTACTATAAACTATATACACAAATAGCTCATACAAAATAAGATATGATTTCAAATTTACTTTTATAAAGCTAATCCCCCCTTCTCCGATGCCCCTAGGCCTCCCCCATACAATGCTTTACTACAGCAAAAATAAAACAAAAAAATGTATTATAGTCTGGTTTGGTGAGATTCCATACACCAGAACAGATAGAACAACACAGTAAAGCATATCTTAGAATTTATCACCAAGTGACAGCAAAATATCATTGCCTCAGACTATGGGCCCTATGTGGTATGACAGTCCAGACTGGTTCTCAGATTGCTTGATACAATTTCCATTATGCAGGGTTATTACGCCCCACCTTACAATGTTCCATAATCATTATAGTATATAGTAGGTTGTACCACTGATTCAAAATAGGGTGTTCCAACAGTGGCCAGTTTAGCAAAATAGCTTTGCAGGCTAGAACAAACAAAATAAAGAAGCTGTTTTTGCTTTTCAATCGAAGGAAAGGTGAAAGCCCAAAAATATCAGCCAAAATTAAAAGTTGTGGGTACATGGGCATATTAAGCATAAGTTATGATAAATAAAAAACTGGTCACTTCTGCCCAAAGTTTTATACTGGGGCATGTCCAAAGAAGGAAACTTTAAAAAACCAAAACCTGTACCTATGAGATTTCAAAGAGGAAGAAAACAAACTGAGGCACACAACGTGAAACAGAGTTTTTAGATTACCCACTACACAGAAAGTGCAGCAGAGATGAAAATAAATGGCCAGTGGGCTTCTTAGAAAGATTGAACTGGGGTGGCCTCATAGAACAGCACCAGCATGCTCTTAAAGCTTTGTGTACTTCCCTTGGGGCTGGGCTCTGTTAGATTATATCATTATTTGTGTGAGAACTAAATATCCTGCTTATTTTCAGAGAATTCATTCTGTTGCCAAAAATTACATAATAATCTTAAAGTATGAAAAGAACTTACATTTTAATGTCAAGGAAAATTTTGATTTTGAATAACTCAAGTTCATATAATCTTGTGTCCTGAGCTTAAAGTGATGAAGACAAGCAGCAGCACAGGGCTCTCTCAAAAAGATAGATTTAGCTACTGTATAATTATAGTACAGCAAGAGACCCTCACTGGATGCCCACCGGAAGGGTGGGAAGGCCAGATTTTAGGACTCAGGCTGTAAAAATACCAGCCAGGTTTAAAAATCTATGACTGGCTGCGCAAGGACTTGCTTTTCCTGTAAGTTAATATGTGTCCCCGCTTGGGATCCATCCACTGGAATAGTGATGGGTCAATTTACATACCTTTAACAGCTAAAATAACTGAAGAAGTACCGACTAGGCCAAATAACAAGTACATGATTTAATATTTCAGAATCTGTAAAAAGCAGGTCTGAACAATGAGTCCTGACACAAACTGGTACAACTGTCACTTTAAATCAGATGAACAAAATGGAGTCTATTAGTTTTGTATAGAAGGCTACAGAGGTTATACAGGGTTCTTAAGATGGTGTGAAAGTATTGCGACACAGACAGATGTGGAACTGTTATCTCAAAGCTTCTCAAAACATGCTGATAAGACTGTGTGGGAAAGTATCATCTCAGAAATTGAGAGCTAGGTATCTCACCATTGACTTCTATGGAGAGTTTGTGTATAAAAGAGGGGACAATTTGCCATAGCTTTGGTATCCGCCCCAACGCTTATCTCAGACGGCGAAGCTCTGTCCGGTTGTACCCAGAATCTGTCTGCTGAATGTACCTGATTAAAGTCTGTTGTGCAAATAAAATCCTTATTCCAAATGATGATTTGTGGGCTTAACTTAATGATGAAAGGCTGTAAGTATAAATGCTTTTGTTGCATCCAGCAGCTATCTCTCACTGCATTGTATAACTTGTAATCTGGTTCCAGTTTGTCATAAGGCTGGTACCTTTTCCTTAGCTCTAGTGTCTCTCTCAGTAGCAACTCCTCTTAGAACTTCACAACCCCCTGATTGCCCCAGTTCTAGGGCTATTTAGGGATGGAGTCAGATTAAGGTCACCCTAGCCTTCTTGGGGAGGGGGCTTGGGACCCCTTAATTTCTAGACACTACCATACCTGGGAACTGGGTTGCTTCAATTCATCCATTCTCCCTGGAGACTCGCTCTTTGCTCTGTGTCGCTCAGTCATGGTGACCACACTGCCTGATGGACTAAATCTGTAGATAAGGAAAGTCAAAGTATATGAAAAATGGCCAGTGAGCACAATCAAGAGTTATCAAACCTTTTCTGCTGGTTAAAGGTTGATTTAAAGAAAAAAAAAAAAACCAACCCACAAACACTGAACCATGGACCTAAACCTCATTAGCTAAGCACAGTATATATTATAATTAGGGCTTCTAATTCTAAGGATTTATAAACTGCATGCCCGATATTCATATTCAAAGATGTGTATCTAGGAAGTAGCAACTGTTAGCTTTGTAAAAGAACCTCTTAGCTAAGTGGCAAATGAGAGGAAGCCCATAGGAACTGAATGGGCTTCCTCTCATTTACCTCGCAGGAATTGCTAATGTGGCTTTGTAAGAGAGGCCTTAAAAGTCTTAGCCACCAATATGTCAGCAGTATTATCTACATAGTTCTGCTGAATATCCTTCCAGACAACCTCTGCACTATCTGGACTGTGCTGAGGCAGTATGTGGGCAGAGCCACAAGTTATCTGAAGAGCAGCAATATTCAAATGTTGTCCTAATTTTATCTGGAGAGCTAGCCAGGTAGTAGCTTGAAGACTGAATATATCTATGTATAGCAGAAGAGTCGTTTGCGAATCTGTACAGCAGTGCTGAATATCCAGAATATTTTTTAAACGTCACAGCTGGTATTTAAAAAAAAAAAAAATACTGATTGCAGAATTTAAATAATAACCCAAGTAAATTTAAGTATTTATTTTTGAACCAACCAAGAGTTTTGTAAGGGGACTAAAATTCTATGCTTATCTGTGCTTTCATATTGCAAAATTAAATTTTAGGCACACATTAAGGTTTATTCCATATTTTGCATTCCCTTATTAAAAATTAGTGCACTCTCAATGCCCCTTACAATACCCACCTCTCATTTCAACCAACTAGCTCCCTTTCTCAATCCCCCATCTCAGTAGTTATCCCGTCAGTGACCTCAACACTATTCTTCCACTGGAGATAAGACAATATTTTTTTAATATGGAGCCGCCAGTATTTACCCAGAGAGAACAGATGGAGGACAAATCTCTCCTCATTTTCTCCTTTGTTGGTTTTCTGTCTGTGAGCAGTATAAAAGCCTTTGAGGACCATATCTTGTTTGGAAGTGAATTTCTGAGCTTCCTCTTGCTCTGTATAGTGGCAACTGTGGCTTCTTCGTGCTCAGCGCAATTGTGCTGTACTCATGCTCTGTGTGGCAGCTGATTCCACCAATTCTGTGTGGTCATGACTGTCTCATGGGGGAGGGGGTAGAGACATATCCCACTCTGATGTCATACAGTGTGACAAGTTAGGATAAGTTTCAGTGCTTATTGATTGTAACATGAAAACCCAATTTCCCCATGCTGAGCATTTTATTAAGGTTTTCTGAATCAGAAACCTTAATTTACTAAAGTTTTAGTGGAATTATATTTTTATATAATTATGAGGAAGGAAATACTCTACAAAAAGACAGAATAAACACAAAGAAAAGTAATGGGACAAAGTAGTATGAATTATTTATCTATCTTGTGGATATTTTATAAGCTACTGATCATGTTTATTTATCCTTTCAAACTTGATATTCTGAAATGCTCTTACACAGCTTTAATTTGTTAAGATAAATTAACTTTAAACATTTTCAGAGAAAATTTTCAACACATAGTAAGAACTGCTACTGTAGACTACTGGTTCTCAACTCTTTCACTCGTTTTCATGCTATCCACCATGAAAATGTATGAGAGAGATTTGCATAACAGGGGCAGATCAAACAAACAACAGAAGTAAATCACAGTACACCTCAATATACTACTCCAGGGGGAATTCTGCATAACATTTTTGAAAATTCTAAACACAGTATTTAAAAATTCCCTCCTGCTTTTTCCCTCCTCAAGCTCTAGCCTTCCCCATTCCATCTTTCACTCCAGCTGCAGTTCTTTCTCCCTCTTACTCCCACAGCAAGACCCCTAATTCTGTCTCCTCCCCTCCCCAAAGTCTTTTCTCCCAGGCACACTCCCCACCTCTCATTCTTTCAACTCCTCTCCCCAGTTATCACTGTGGGCCAGATGCATTAAACTTAATGAGCCATTAAGGAGCAAGTATGGCATGCACTACATGCTGAGCCATTTTCCCATCATGGTAGCAGCTAACGAAAACGGAATGCAGATGAGCAAATTAGTAACCCAATGTGTATAAATCGTATTGTAATGAGATGCACTACCCTTTTCCAATTGCCTAACTGTGGAAAATCTAATGGGAGGTCTGTACCTCTCGTTGGGGCTGTGCAGCCTCTAAAAACTTCTATAAAAATGTAACAAAAAAAAAAATCAGGAAAAAAGACGTCCAAGTGCTCGTCAAGGATGTCCTTTATGGACGTCCTTCACTGCCTAGCCACGTCCAAGTGCTCGCCAGGGACGTCTAACACAAACTGGACGTCTTCCTGCAGCTTCAGTGATGGGCGTCCTTCTTGGATGTGTTTTTCTTACCTCCAATTAGGAAGGACTTCTCTGAAAAAAAAAAGAAAAAAAAGGACGCCCCTGTTTTTCTTACCTACCTAAACTGACCACAACCACAGTTCTCTCAACAGTCCCCTCCAAGGTTGTTTTCAGCTTGTGCCCCCCCCCCCCAAAAGATCGGGACGTACGAGGACGTCCAAATCAAAACTTTTTGGATGTCCCTCCCTCCAGGTCTCTCTCAGTCAATCCCAGCGCGTTTAGACGTCAGACTCACAGAAACAGAAGCCTGCGCAGCCGCATTGGTCATCTACAAGGGCAGGCTTCTACATGGAATGTTGCTAGTGGAGGAGTAGCCTAGTGGTTAGTGCAGTGGACTTTGATCCTGGGGAACTGAGTTCAATTCCCACTGCAGCTCCTTGTGACTCTGGGCAAGTCACTTAACCCTCCATTGCCCCTGGTACAAAAATAAGTACCTGAATATATGTAAACTGCTTTGAATGTAGTTGCAAAAACCTCAGAAAGGCAGTATATCAAGTCCCATTTCCCTTTCCCTTAAATAACACAAGTCAGGATCCCTGGGGTAGAGCTAAACTATAAATGCTGATCCTTCAAATCCAAATAAACTTCAGGAGCTGCCCCTAGCATCTGTGACAACCACATTGTTTCTCTCCATACAAAGACAAGATAAGTCTTGTCATAGTGGTTCATGCCATGATAATACCAAGGCTGGATTACTGTATGCATTCTATACTGGTGTAACTAAAAAGACTTTGTACTAGCTCCAAAAGACAGCTGGCCTCGTTGAAAAGTGAGGTGAAGGAAGCAATTAGGGCTAAAAGAAATGCCTTCAGAAAATGGAAGAAGGAACTGTCTGAAAATAACAAGAAGCAGCATAAGGAGTGTCAAAGCAAATGCAAGGCGCAGATAAAGAAGGCCAAGAGGGATTACGAAAAAAAGATAGCATTAGAGGCAAAAAAGCATAGTAAAAATTTTTTTCGGTATATTAAAAGCAGGAAGCTGGCAAAAGAATCGGTTGGGCCGCTGGATGACCGAGGGGTAAAAGGGGCGATCAAGGAAGACAAAGACGTAGCAGAGAGATTGAATGAATTCTTTGCTTAGTGTCGGAAATTATATTTCAAGCGGACGAGTCGGAGAAACTTACTGACTTCACGGTAAACCTGGAGGACGTAATGGGGCAGTTCGGCAAACTGAAGAGTAGTAAATCTCCTGGACCGGATGGTATTCATCCTAGAGTACTGATAGAACTGAAAAATGAGCTTGTGGAGCTACTGCTAGTGATATGCAATTTATCCTTCAAATCGAGTGTGGTACCGGAAGATTGGAGAGTGGCCAATGTAACGCCCATTTTTAAAAAAGGTTCCAGGGGAGATCCAGGAAATTATAGACCGGTGAGTCTGACGTCGGTGCCGGGGAAAATGGCTATTATTAAAAACAAAATTACAGAGCACATCTGAGGACATGGATTACTGAGACCAAGTCAGCATGGCTTTGTGTGGGGAAATCTTGCCTGACCGATTTACTTCAATTCTTTGAAGGAGTAAACAAACATGTGGACAAAGGGGAGCCGGTTGATATTGTGTATCTGGATTTTCAAAAGGCGTTTGACAAGGTACCTCATGAAAGGCTACAGAGGAAATTGGAGGGTCATGGGATAGGAGGAAATGTCCTATTGTGGATTAAAAACTGGTTGAAGGATAGGAAACAGAGAGTGGGGTTAAATGGGCAGTATTCACAATGGAGAAGGGTAGTTAGTGGGGTTCCCCAGGGGTCTGTGCTAGGACCGCTGCTTTTTAATATATTTATAAATGATTTAGAGATGGGAGTAACTAGTGAGGTAATTAAATTTGCTGATGACACAAAGTTATTCAAAGTCGTTAACTTGCGACAGGATTGTGAAAAATTACAGAAGGACCTTACGAGACTGTGCGGCTAAATGGCAGATGACGTTTAATGTGAGCAAGTGCAAGGTGATGCATGTGAGAAAAAAGAACCCGAATTATAGCTACGTCATGCAAGGTTCCATGTTAGGAGTTACGGACCAAGAAAGGGATCTGGGTGTCGTCGTTGATAATACGCTGAAACCTTCTGCTCAGTGTGCTGCTGCGGCTAGGAAAGCGAATAGAATGTTGGGTATTATTAGGAAAGGTATGGAAAACAGGTGTGAGGATGTTATAATGCCGTTATATCGCTCCATGGTGCGACCGCACCTTGAGTATTGTGTTCAATTCTGGTCGCCACATCTCAAGAAAGATATAGTAGAATTGGAAAAGGTGCAGCGAAGGGCGACTAAAATGATAGCGGGGATGGGATGACTTCCCCATGAGGAAAGACTAAGGAGGCTAGGGCTTCACATCCACACAGGTGGATGTGAAGCGTTTGTTCACGCTTTCCAAAAATACTAGGACTAGGGTCATGCGATGAAACTACAGTGTAGTAAATTTAAAACAAATCGGAGAAATTTTTCTTCACCCGTGTAATTAAACTCTGGAATTCGTTGCCGGAGAACGTGGTAAAGGCGGTTAGCTTGGCAGAGTTTAAAAGGGGGTCAGACAGTTTCCTAAAGGACAAGTCCATAAACCGCTACTAAATGGATTTGGGAAAAATCCACAATTCCGGGAACAACATATATAGAATGTTTGTACGTTTGGGAAGCTTGCCAGGTGCCCTTGGCCTGGATGGGCCGCTGTCGTGGACAGGATGCTGGGCTCGATGGACCCTTAATTACACCTTCTCCTAAGAACATCACACAATGCGATACCTGGTAATGAGCCTTTTCTGGAGTAGCCCCCCACACTCTGTGATCACAGTACCAGAAAGACTTGTTGTCAGCAAGCAGACAATAGTTTGGCTCTTCTTGAAAACCTTTAATGGAAGAAGCAACTAGCTAGCCATCCACATGACTAACACCAGCTGCATATATATTGTAGCAAGACTTTCTTATCCACTCCGACTCTAGCTAAAATAATTTTCCTGCACCTTTTATGACTTCATGTGCCGTTTCTCCTTAAGAAGTCGCCCTTATTTCTATTTAACTCCTGTTAGTCTATCTTATGTCTATACTAGTAAATCAGGCCCGTTTGACACAAATGAAACGGGCGCTAGCAAGGTTTTTGTCGTAGTGTGTATGTTTGAGAGAGTATGTGTAAAAGTGACTGTGTGTGAGAGAGAGTGAATGTGCGAGTGTGTGTTTGTGACAGAGTGAGACTGCTGTGTGTGAGTGTGTCTGCTGTGTCCCCTGCCTCCCCTCCAGCGACCCAGCAATTCTCCTCTCTCCCCTGCTCCCCCTGCAGCCACCCAGCGATTATCCTTTTTCCTTGCCCCCCCCCCATATCCACCCAGGCATGCTGTTCTCTCCCCTGCCCCCACTCCCGCCACCCAGCGACTCTCCTCTGTTCCCTGCTCCCCCTCCAGTCGCCCAGTGATTCCCCTCTCTCCCCAGCCCCCCCTCCAGCCACCCAGCGATTCTCCTCTCTCCCCTGCCCCCCCTCCAGGCACCCAGCGATTGTCTTCTGTCCCCTGCCCCCCCTCCTCCAGCCACCCAGCGATTCTCCTCTCTCCCCTGCCCCCCCTCCAGCCACCCAGCGATTCTCTCTCCCCTGCCCCCCCCTCCAGGCACCCAGCGATTGTCTTCTGTCCCCTGCCCCCCTCCTCCATCCACCCAGCGATTGTCCTCTCTCCCCTGCCCCCCTCCAGCCACCCAGCGTTTCTCCTCTCTCCCCTGCAGCCACCCAGCGTTTATCCGTTTTTCTTGGCCCCCCCTGTATCCACCCAGGGATGCTCTTCTCTCCCCTGCCCCCACTCCCGCCACCCAGCGACTCTCCTCTGTTCCCTGCTCCCCCTCCAGTCACCCAATGATTCCCCTCTCTCCCCAGCCCCCCCTCCAGCCACCCAGCGATTCTCCTCTCTCCCCTGCCCCCCCTCCAGGCACCCAGCGATTGTCCTTTTTCCTCTAGCCCCCCCTTCACCCACCCAGTGATTCTCCATTTTCCCTTGCCCCCCCCCCCTTCCGGCCACCCACCCACCGATGCTGTTCTCTCCCCTGCCCCCCCCTCCAGCCACTCCATCGAATCTCCTGTCTCCCCTGCCCCTAATGATACCGGTGAAATCTCTCTGTTGCCGTGCACAGCTCAGCGTGCAGTTCCTGAACGGTGGATCGATCCACCGCTGTGCACCTACCCTCCCAGGCTCCCACCTCTGGTTGGTCAGGTTTTGCTTCTGCCCTCCCACCTCTGGTTGGTCAGGTTTTTGCGTGTGACGTACCCGGAAGTTCGGTATGTCACTTCATCAGATGGATGCAGGAATGCCTCAGCCACGGAGTCAGCTTCAGAACGTTGGAGGTGTGTTTTATTATATAGGATGTTTAACCTCCACTTACACCCTATGCTACCTGTTAAGATGTTTTAATGTATATTGTGCTGATGTAAGTAGCATACTATGCACTGTTATCTGAATATGTTTACTGGTATAATTTTCTATTGTGTACATTTGGCTTATTCTTGCTCTATACCACCATGGCTGAATTTCTTAAAAAAGGGTGGTAAATAAAGACTCATAAATAAATCAAACACCTTGATATGGAAAGTGCTCTAAGTGAAACAGACTCCATTTGTTCAAATGACAGCTTCATAAGAGAAGTTAAAATGAGACTAAGGTCCCACAAACAAGGGGCTTCTGCAGTTGTGGTCTGACATGAACTCCTTTCATGAAACATGACATTTTGGAACTCATTTTCAAAGACTTACAAAGTTTCACATGTTACTATGGAACTTTATATGTCTAACTGCTTTGAAAATGCACCTCAGTGGGTCACTGTGAAGCCAGAATACTATTGGAAAGAACATAATACCTGGGATCCAAATGGTGGAACTCAATATCAAAAGCTACAAGAAGCATCTCTATCTCCAGTTCAGAAAACAACTGAAAACATAGCTCTCCAAAAAATTCTATAGCTAACCACATAAGTTACAAATGACCTAAGTCATAACTGTAAAACACTACTGTAATTTTACTGTAAATTATAAGCCACTTTGAACTGAAACTTGTTTTGGGACATAGTGGGATACAAGAATGCATGCATGCATAAATAAATAAGAGATGGAAAGAGCAGACAAAGACATCTGGAGGCTGAGATGATATAAAAGGCAGAAGTACTGGCGTATAGTGGTAGATGAACACATAAGAGGGTTGTGACCATTTGTGAAACACCAAATGGAAAACCTTGCCCACTTGTATATAATGCTGTTAGTCCTAGAGTAGAGACTAAATCAGGGTTGTCCAACCTCGGTCCTCGAAGGCCGCAATCCAGTGTTTTCAGGATTTCCCCAATGAATATGCATCTATCTATGAATGAGTTCCTTAACCTCTTCCCCGGTTATTCTATTATAATTACTAGAACTAAAACCAGTTCCACAATTATCTTTATATTTCTTTATTTTCTTATACTCTGAATTCTTTATGTATTTATACAATTATAAAACAGTGCCACATGCCTATTATTCATTCACACCACCATTCATTCTCATTCGTGCCCTCGACGGGTTCCTATTAACCACTATTAGAAGGGTACACGTCAACTTGAAATACAATGACACAGTTTAAAGTCTATTATCACAGTCCTCTAATATGTTACAACCTTCTGTATGTTTGTAACAATTCTATATAAATAGTAACCATCATAGTCTGTAGAAATGTTCCCAGTCTCCATCTGCTGGTAGGCATGTATAAGCCCATCTGAGCCAGTCTAGATGGACACTACAGAATCCCAAATTTAAGGTTTTCACACAGAGTGCTCCATTTCTTTTAAAACTTTCTGATTCCACTGATATTTTTGGTACTTTGGCCAAAAACACTGCTGAAGAAATTGCTTCATTATAAAACCCAGACTCAAAGCACTTATACATCTATCTATACATACTATATAAAAGTAATCGTGTCTCTTAATGATGTAGCAAGAGTATAAAGTTCAACATTGGCATAGGATGCTAGAACGCAAGCTAAATAAAGCCACAGGAGGATGGCAGATGGCATACCATCCAAACTGCCCTCTGAAGCTGGATGTGGGGAGCAGAGCTGGACTGATGGAGACGGCCAAGGACAGCCACAACTGACCACGAAACCCAAGACAGCTTTAGCCAGGACACATATATGGAGAAGGGTGACATGACAGGAAAGGTGCCACAGTGGGAATAATTCTTGCACAAGAGGTAGCTCAGCAAAAACATGTGTCTCTGGAAAAGTCACTGTCTATTAAAGGGGGGGGGGGGGTAATAATTCACAGACAGACTGCAATTGAAAACTTGCAGGTATTGTTCAGCAGTTTGCAGTTTATTTTAGCTCAGGAGTTCTCAGCCTTCTGTTGTGACACCTGACAGTGTTCACACACCTTGAGGAGATCACACACCACCCACCTCACGAGTTTCTGCCCAGGTGCGATTTTCTACTTACAGCCAACTGCTTCCCTGCACCTCATCGGAACCGCTGTTCATTTTGCACCCAGTGCACTGTGTAAGTTTAGGGCCTTCCCCCCACTTTTCCTTACCAAGTCTTTGCCTGGCTTCTGCCTAGCTTCCTGTAGTGCCACACCTCCTTCACTGCTGGCAGTCGCTTCCTATGGGGTCACATGTGGCTCACTTATTCTCTCTCAGCTCTTCCATTGACTTCTTAGACTGTTTTTCTGGGGGCCAATAGCAGTTCTGGTACACATTCATCACTCAGCCTTCCAGAATCGCTACATGAGTGTTACTCAGACTGCCAGGCTTCACGCTCGCTTCACTGGCCACCATTGCACATGTGACATACACACCCTAGCCCGCTACTCGACTACTGCTTGCCAAGTTGCTCATGGAGAGGAGATAGCAATGAGCCTGGGGTCCTCTGATCATTCTGCTATGAAACTCTACCATTGTCATCTAATTTGTTCCTCTTTTCACCATTTGGGCACCATTTCTGGGGCTTAAATGGAGGGGAGTCCCCAGAACTTTTTTTTAGCTTTCAGCCATCTTGTCTGTGGAAACTCTAACGAATAAAATGATGGAACACATAGACAAGCATGGTTTAATTGGATAGAATCAGCATGGATTCAGCAAGGGAAGTCTTGCCTCAAAAAGTTACTTTATTTCTTTGAAGGTCTGAATAAACATGTGGATAAAGGTGAGCCGGCTGAAGTAGTGTATCTAGATTTTCAGAAAGCTTTTGACAAAGTTCCTCATTGAGAGACTCCTGAAAAAATACGGGATAGGAGGCAATGTTCTTTTGTGGATTAGGAATTGGTTATTTGACAGAAAGCAGAGGGTAGAGTTCAATGGCCATTATTCTCAATGGAGGAGAGTGAATAGTGGAGTGCTGTAGGATCTGTATTGGGACAAGTGCTATTTAACATTTATAAATGATCTGGAAATTAGAACGACAAGTGAGGTGATTAAATTTGCAGATGATATAAAACTATTAAAGGTTGTTAAAACACTTGCGGACTATGGTCAAGTTAAAACACAGTAAAATGCCATTCAAAAAATATAATCAACAATGTGCCAATTTTGCAGTCACTGTGAATGCTCCATGTCCACCCCCAGCTTTAAACACGAGCTTTCAGTCACATTGGGAAGTTCTTAACAGCCTTGTCAGCCAGTCCCTGTGGCAGGCTGTCCCAGATCATCTGCAGCGCTTCAGTTCAGTGATTGTGGCTTTGGGTGGAGCTTGTGATATGCCTCCTACATTGCTCCCCAGACAAAAGTCTATGCCACTGTGATGTCATTTAACACTAAATTGGTACTCCTTTTTTTCCCCCAAAATAATGGTCGTTTTACAGGGCAAACATTTTTGAACATGCAAAAATCACTGGGTGGTCATGCTAAAAAGTCTAACTTTCGCCATGTTTAAAGATAACCTCATTCCTCTAGGCACATAAACAGATATTAACAAATACAGCTATAAAATTTCAAGTTAATTCCAAGTGGTTGCTGAGAAAATAGTAAAAACTGGCCATTTTAACTACAGAGACTACAGGCAACAGCATAGGAGGGATCACTCCAGCCCCAGCTCACCACTGGACCACAGGGCTGTAAGGTAGGCCTGGGGAGGCAGCCTATGGTAGGTCCAACAGGGGGGTGCTCTTGTTACAAGGAGGGACTGAGCATTTCCAATTTGGGAGGGGTGGGGGCAGAACCGGCCACAGCAGGAATGCCGGATGCTATGGGGGAGGTAGAGAGAGGATTACTGGTCCTTTTAACCATCGGTTTATCTTCAAGTTCACATGTTTCCTCTAAAAAAAAAGGGGGGAAATTTATTTCTGTTTATATGCAGATGGGTTTATATTTGAGTATATTGGTAATTGATAATGGCAAGGATGAATTGACCTTTCTGGTCTGCCCCATTACTCCACTCCAGACTGCAAGAACATACATCCCCACTACAGATTATTTAATTGCTTGAAGAATATCACTTTTCCCGGGTCAGGTTGCTGTTGATCTCCCTCATTGGTTTCTATTGTTCCACATAAATGAGTATACATGTTCCTGTATGTAATCCAATAACCAGCAGCACTCCACCCATGTGTTACCACCAAAACTTGTAGTAATTTAGCAGCTGGTCATCTGGGTCCTGTAACCTTGCTGAATAGTACCAGGCCACCATCAACCTTCCAAACATCAACTTAATATGACAAAACTCCTCAGAAACCAATGCACACAACAATTGCTTCAAAACCTGAGCCATCAGTAAGCCATGTTTCATTTGCTTTTTCTTCTTTTCACCTTACTGAACAATATCCAGCCACTGATTGGTAGCAGAGGCGTTTCAGCCTGTTAGTAACAACCTAAGCACAAAGGTTCAACAAATCTCAGGCACCAGGTCAGCCTGATGCATAGAAATTGCCTATTGGAACCTGAGGTTTTGCGCTCCCAAGTTTTTTTTATTCTTAACTAGCTACTGCTGCAAAAACAAGGTTTCTTCTGCAGTCTGCACTTCATAGCTCTCAGAAATCTTGAGCCACATAGCACAGGAATGCCTATGCTGGTCTTGCAATCTCAAGGCTCACAAGATTTCTATAGGAGTTTCTGCATTGCACAGATCAAACCTACTAAGAGCCATGTAGTTTAGCCTACAGCATGAAACAGCAATAGCAGACAGCAACATTACGGGGAAGTATTCCAAGCCTGCTGATTGGCTAGTGATGGAGGAAGGCAAACTAAGTTTGTTAGCTGAGGGAGTAGGGATGCTGGGTGAAGACAAGTTCTGGGAAACAAGAGAAAGGGAGACTGGTGAGATCCCAGGGTATGGTGATACATGAAACAGTGCAGCTATCAGCATACTTGGAGGAGAGGGGGCAGAGAGAGGTGAAGCTGCTGGTTTCTGCAAGCATTCTGAGGGGTGCATTAATAGCCTGATTGGGATATGGAAGCATTAATCAAAAATACACAATGGAGAAACAATCTTAGCAAAATCAAGCCTAAAAGCAGAGCAGCCAAATTATCCAGTTTCATAAGGGAAACTTTTTGGCTAGGTCTGCTCTTGCACTTAAATTCCAGAGAAACAAGGTATTTGTAACTTCTGATTACTCCCACTGAAATCAGTGCTGCAGGTTCCATTTTGAATGTCAGAAATCCAGGACGGTTCCCCAACTAAGGTGTGGGTGCAAATGGAGAAGCACTGGATGGGCTCTGTCCCATTGTGAGCTGTTCCATGGATGCCTAATAAGAAGCTTCTGGGCTGCGTCTGACAGGTGCCAGGGAGGGTCCTCTTCAGACCTGGTACTGTGTATGGAAGCACTTTTTCCCTACTAGAACATGCATTCTGCACACAGTAATTCGATATGCCCCAGGATTTTGGGTGGGACGGGAGGATGGGGTGTACCGGACCTGGGAAGCTAAAGGGCTTATGCGCCTTTGGGTCAAATGTGGGAAGAAGGGAAAATTTATACTTATCAGGACCTTAAGGAGTATGGCTTGCCCCCACACCAGGTCTTTCACTATGGGCAACTTAAGGATTATATTTTAAGGAAAGCTAGAGGGGACCTTAGTTTGAATGAGACCATTTTAGAGAGAGCTATGCATGGTGGTGGGGGACAGGGCTGTATTTCCCATCTTTATCAAGCTTTACTGTTGGCCTACTCACCTTTAGAGTTCTATAGCCACTGCTAAGAGCGTGATTTGGGGGTCACATATGAGGGGGAAAAATGGGAAATGAGCTTTACATTTCTATTTAAATCATCTGTAAGTAGAGCATTGATTGAAAATGGCCACAAAATGTTGTATTGTTGGTATTATATACCGCACCATTTGCTGTGAGTTTTTAAATGTGGGACCAGCCTCTGCTGGCGCAATTGTGGGATGCCGGAGGATATGTACCATGTTTGGTGGACCTATCCCCTTGTTCAACCATATTGGCAGAATGTCCACTCATTGGTACAACAACTTACATGAGTCCCATATCCCTTCAAAGCTGAACACTATTTATTACATCATAAATCTTATGGGATACAACCCTCACAACAGAAGTCGACGTTCCATGTGTTCACAGCGGCCAGAATGATCTTGGCAGCGGTGTGGAAGACTAAATACTAAAACTAATTTTGCTCCTAAAATTGAAAAAACAGATGCTATGATAGAGTTTCTTAATTTTAAATAACTTGAGCCTTGATGAGGTTTGGGACTTTGAGCAGGCTGCCACTGAGACGTTCTGGATCTTTCTGATGTGTATTAAAAGAAGAAAAAGCATACTGATAAATTTTTCAGATAAGTGATATATATTGTTTTGGCAGAGCTCTAGCCCTAGAAACATTGTGTATTCAAAAAAATGTTTTTTTTATTAAAATTGAGTAAATTTAGCACTAGATTTTTTAATTTAACGTTGGTAGCTGTTTTTTCTGTACTGATTTTTTCTCCTACAAACAGAGGTTACACAGTAACATAGTAACATAGTAGATGACGGCAGAAAAAGACCTGCATGGTCCATCCAGTCTGCCCAACAAGATAACTCATATTTGCTGCTTTTTGTGTATACCCTACTTTGATTTGTACCTGTGCTCTTCAGGGCACAGACCGTGTAAGTCTGCCCAGCACTATCCCCGCCCCTCAACCACCAGCCCCTCCTCCCAACCACCGGCTCTGGCACAGACCGTATAAGTCTGCCCAGCACTATCCTCACCTCCCAACCACCAGCCCTGCCTCCCAACCACCGGCTCTGGCACAGACCGTACAAGTCTGTCCAGCACTATCCCTGCCTCCCAACCACCAGTCCCGCTTCCCACCACCGGCTCTGGCACAGACCGTATAAGTCTGCCCAGCACTATCCCCGCCTCCCAACCACCAGCCCCGCCTCCTGATCTTGACTAAGCTCCTGAGGATCCATTCCTTCGGCACAGGATTCCTTTATGCTTATCCCACACATGTTTGAATTCCGTTACCGTTTTCATTTCCACCACCTCCCGCGGGAGGGCATTCCAAGCATCCACTACTCTCTCCGTGAAAAAATACTTCCTGACATTTTTCTTGAGTCTGCCCACCTTCAATCTCATTTCATGTCCTCTCGTTCTACCATCTTCCCATCTCTGGAAAAGGTTTGTTTGCGGATTAATACCTTTCAAATATTTGAACGTCTGTATCATATCACCCCTGTTTCTCCTTTCCTCCAGAGTATACATGTTTAGTTCAGCAAGTCTCTCCTCATATGTCTTGTAACGCAAATCCCATACCATCCTTGTAGCTTTTCTTTGCACCACTTCAATTCTTTTTACATCCTTAACAAGATACGGCCTCCAAAACTGAACACAATACTCCAGGTGGGGCCTCACCAACGACTTATACAGGGGCATCAACACCCCTTCCTTCTGCTGGTCACACCTCTCTCTATACAGCCTAACAACCTTCTAGCTACGGCCACCGCCTTGTCACACTGTTTCATCGCCTTCAAATCCTCAGATACTATCACCCCAAGATCCCTCTCTCCGCCCGTACCTATCAGACACTCCCCCGCCTAACACATACGTCTCCCGTGAATTTCTATTCCCTAAGTGCACCACTTTGCATTTCTTCGCATTGAATTTTAATTGCCAAACCTTAGACCATTCTTCTAGCTTCCTCATTATAGTTTTTTCGGTCTGCCATTGAGCCAGTAATGAGCCCTATGGGGATACATACAGTAAAAGTCTGACTTGTCCCAGGGCAGTTGAGACTCAAGTTATTTAAAATTAAGAAACTATCGTAGCGTCTGTTTTCTCAATTTTAGGAGCAAAATTAGTCTTAGTATTTAGAGTTTTCTATTTGACCCTTCCAATAATTACCGTGTGTGTATACAAGTTGCAGTGTGGAGACACCAATGTGCACTTTATACTTGCGCAAGTTGGACTACTTGTATTTAATGTCAGAGTTAACAGCCATAAACAATAGACTGCTTACCAGCTTTCGTACGGTCTGGGACTTATCAAAAGTGAAGATCTGCTCCCCAAAATTAATTACGTGCAAAACTACATACGTAGACTATATTTTTGTTCCTTGTACCTGCAGATTCTGACAGTTATGTTTTTTAAGATAGAAATCCTATTGGGCATTAGTGGGGTGAGGGATTGGGGGTTGGGCACTGGGAATTTGGTTTATCTGTACTTGTTACTCTTTTAATTAATCGCTGTATCATGTTTTTTTATCAAAGTTTTTGTTAGAAAAAAATAAACCCAGGACGGGTCCAAAATCTCCTCCTAGAAATGGTTAATTTTGCACCTCTGTAGTGAAGCTGCAATAGACCTTGAACTTTTGTTTGGAAGTATGAGAGGGGAGCGAGAGGCTTCAGGCACTGGATCCTAAATTTCTGAGCTAGCTCTGATTCAAAGAAAGTGTCAAGGACTATGACTACCCTCTGGCATGACTAATAGTAGTAGTAAGCACCTCCTCATGTATCCTTCCATTATAATTACAAGTCTATTTTATAAAAAAATCCAGTGTTCTTGACTTTCTGTACATGGTTAATGATTATATATAGTCAAATTGAGCCTTCACATAAATGTTGTAACGGCTTTACAATCACTAAAATCAAAAATCAGGGTGTTACAAGAGAGTTAATGAAACACCACCTCCAGGGATGAGTAGTTATTTCCATACCTTGAATTCTTTAAGAAACAACCCCACAGGCTGCCATCTAAAGTGTCAACTGGAAGTGATTTTGGTGATCTAGACATATTACCAGGGTAAACACCTTTCTTCATACTGGCCACTCAATAGTCTTGAAGTGGTAACAACTTGACTGGGATGAAAAAAAAAAAAAAAAGGCAAAAAATTCTACACCTGCCAGCCTACCCCTTCCAGCGTGACACATAGAAAAGGAGAAGATAGAAGAAAAGAAGGTAGAGAGCAAGGAAAAATTAAGATAAAAACAGAAACCAAAATGGGGGGGGGGGGGGGAGGGGGGATCTCATCTGCACTTGACAGACATATTTTAAACCACAATTGAATTTTAACAACTCTTCTTCACCTAGTCATTTCTACCATAAGGGGTTGTACAGAAGGGATGGCTTTCTCACCTTTGAGTTCGTTCCTTAATGCTCACTTGTTTTAATTATTTCTAACCATCATTTTATTGTAAACTGCTTTGCTGTATATTTACAAATGTCAGCACAGCAAGTTGTAAAACTAAAATACTAATATGGATCAGAAAAGCTGAGCTATCTGACGTTCCTTGACACTCAGAAATATGCAGCAGGAATATGACCTTATTTAAACGGGGCACAGGAAACTTACCTGTCTACTTCACTGCTTGTTGGTCTGGCCACTTTGGCTCCCGATGACCCTAGAGTGTAATTCTCCTGTTCCACTGATCCATGGCCTGTTGTATCAATCACCATGGCTGTAACTTCCTCTGCACTGCTCCCATCTTCCCCAGAAGGCTGGTTCTCTGGCCCAAGCCACTCTTCCAAATTCTCCGTTTTGATACGCAGCCCTCCTAGGACCCTGACATCATCATCACTCCGTCCACTGCGGTCTGCCATCCCTGTCTCAACATACCACTGTCCTGCTCGATTAATCCGTAGAATAGGTTCCCTACTTTCTACATCAGAGCTCTGTTCAATTATTTGGGGGCTTGTGGACTCTTCTGGGGGGCTAAGCTCCTGAATGTCCAACACTGTGCTGACCTGCCCCCTCCGACTTCGAGGTGTGCTGTGGCGTGGTCTCAGGGATCTGTTTAAACTCTGTGTAACCCTGTGGGATTCTGGAGGTGCCTCTTGGTGTTTTGTCCTGCTTGGGCTTAACTCCTCTTCCACGTCAGACACATTAATTTTGAAGTGAATTCCCTCCAGGACCTGTGTACACTTATCAATGATGTGCTGCATCTGCAGGAAACTGGCTGCTGTTAGATAGCTGATGATATCTGCTAGCTGAAGGCATATTCGTCCTGTATAACAAAAGGAAAGTAGCTGCTCAAATACTGTAGGATTCTTGATGACCGAAAGGGAGACTGCACTCATCTCATTTAGGGACATATGGTCACGGAAGTAGGGCGAGCTGGCAGCCAGCACCACTTTATGAGCACGGAAAGCTTGTCCTTGCACGTTAACAACAATGTCACACAGTCGTCCTTGTATGCGCAGCTGGTTCAGATGGCTCAACACAGAATTGCTGAATTCAGGGATCTCCAGTTGGATGTTGCCACCCTTCTCCATGTTTTCCCAATTTAGGCATACAACCCTGCTGGTGAAAGAATAAATATTACACCACAGTTTCATAATCAATGGAATATATCTTAGAAAAATTAATACGGCCTATTTCCACTAAACTACAAAAGGTAGGCACAGATTTGATTAAAACTCAAATACTGATCCAACACAGACTTATAAAGAACCAGAAAATGATTTTCTCCACTTATGAAACACATTAGAAACCATTATCTCCTGCATTATCCCCAAAAACGTGGTTTAGATAAAATCAAATGTCTTTAAATTTATAATAAACTAGGATTACTGAATTGTCTCTTCCTTGTATCCTCTTTCACTGTAGTAGGGTTTCATTCCACTATTGTGCTTATTTTCAAAGCACTTAGACATACAAAGTTCCACAGGTTACCATTGGGCTCATTTTCAAAAGAGAAAAACATCCAAAAAGTGGCATAAGTCTGCATTTGGACATTTTTCTCACAAAAACTGCCAAATCAATATTGACAAAACCTATTTTTAGACATAAGTACATAAGTAATGCCACACTGGGAAAAGACCAAAGGTCCATCGAGCCCAGCATCCTGTCCCCGACAGCGGCCAATCCAGGTTAAGGGCACCTGGCAAGCTACCCCAACCATACAAACATTTTATACATGTTATTCCCGAAACTGTGGATTTTTCCCAAGTCCATTTAGTAGCGGTCTATGGACTTGTCCTTTAGGAAACCGTCCAAACCCTTTTTAAACACTGCCAAGCTAACCGCCTTCGCCATGTTCTCCGGCAACGAATTCCAGAGTTTAATTATGCATTGGGTGAAGAAAACTTTTCGCTGATTTGTTTTAAATTTACTACACTGTAGTTTCATCGCATGCCCCCTAGTCCTAGTATTTTTGGAAAGCGTGAACAGACGCTTCACATCCACCTGTTCCGCTCCACTCATTATTTTATATACCTCTATCATGTCCTCCCCTCAGCCGTCTCTTCTCCAAGCTGAAAAGCCCTAGTCTCCTTAGTCTTTCTTCACAGCGAAGTCGTCCCATACCCGCTATCATTTTAGTCGCTCTTCGCTGCACCTTTTCCAATTCTACTATATCTTTCTTGAGATGCGGCGACCAGAATTGAACACAATACTCAAGGTGCGGTCGCACCATGGAGCGATACAACGGCATTATAACATCTTCACACCTGTTCTCCATTCTATTTTTCTCTGAAGTCCGTCATAAGCGTGTCCAAATCTCAAGGGGGCATCTCAGGGGTGTGTTCAGGGCAGGACTTGGGCGTTCCTAAGACTTAGATGTTTTTCAGCCATAATGGAACAAAACAAAATCGTCCAGGACTAAAACTAAGACATTTTGAGCTAGACCTGTTTTTATGACAAATAAGGCACAAAAAGGTGCCCTAAATAACCAGATGATCACTGGAGGGAATCAGGGATGACCTCCCCCTTTCCCCCCAGTAGTCACTAATCCCCTCCCACCCCCAAAAAATGTGATGAAAAACATTTACTTGCCAGACTCTGTGACAGCCTCAGATGTTATACTAAGGTCCATTAGAACAGCATGCAGGTCCCTGGAGCAGTGTACTGGTGGGTGCAGTGCACTACAGACAGGTGGACCCAGGCCCACACCTCTTCCTATCTGTTAAACTTGTGGAGAAAACTGTGAGCCCTTCAAAACTCACCAGAAACTCACTGTACCCACATATAGGTGTCCCCTTCACCCGTAAGGGCTATGGTAGTGGTGTACATTTGGGGGTAGTGGGTTTTGGGAGGCTCAGCAGAGAAGATAAGGGAGCAATGGTGATATGTGTACCTGGGTGCATTTTACGAAGTCCACTGCAGTGCCCCTTAGGGTGCCCTATTGCTTTCCTGGGATGTGAGGGGGACCAGTCTACTAAAAATGCTGGCTCCTACATCCCAATGGTTTGATTTTGTGTTTTTTTGCACTTGGACGTTTTTTTTTTGTTTGAAAATAGACCAAAAAGACAAAACGTCCAAATCACAAAACCTTGTATTTTCAGAAAAAAAAAAAAGATGTTTTTCTGTTTTGAAAATGACCTTCTTTCTTATTCAGATTTTGGACGTTTTATGCAAAATGTCCAAAGTCGGACTTAGACGTCATATTGAAAATGCCCCTCCACGTAACTTTGTAAGTCTAAACTTTGAAAATCAGCCACATAGAGGGGCATACTCGAATGGGGCCGGCCATCTATAAGGGCGGCCATCTCTAATGACGGCCCCGTTAAGCGGCATACCCGACCGTATTATTGAAATCAGATGGCCGGCCATCTTTCGTTTTGATAATACGGTTGGGGCTGGCCAAATCTCAACATTTGGGCCGCCCTTAGAGATTGCCGCCATTGGTTTTCGCCGATATATGGAAACTAATGGCGTCCATCTCAAACCCGGCCAAATCCAAGGCATTTGGTCATGGGAGGAGCCAGCATTTGTAGTCCACTGGTCCCCCTCACATGCCAGGACACCAACCGCGCACTCTAGGGGGGCACTGCAGTTGGCTTCACAAAATGATCCCAGGTGCATAGCTCCCGTACCTGGGGTGATGAGCCCCCCAACCCCCACTCCCAACAATTGTACACCACTACCATAGCCCTTAGGGATGAAGGGGGGCACCTAGATGTGGGTACAGTGGGTTTCGGGTGGGTTTTGGAGGGCTCCCATTTACCACCACAAGTGTAACAGGTGGGCCTGGGTCCGCCTGCCTGAAGTGCACTGCATCCACTAAAAACTGCTCCAGGGACCTGCATAGTGCTGTCATGGAACTGCATACGACATTTGAGGCTGGAATAAAAAAATGTTTTTTATTTTTTTGGGTGGGAGGGGGTTGGTGACCACTGGGGGAGTAAGGGGAAATGATTCCCGATTCCCTCCGGTGGTCATCTGGTCAGTTCGGGCACCTTTTCAAGTCTTGGTCGTGAACAAAAAGAGACCAAGTAAAGCTGGCCAAATGCTCGTCAGGGCCGGCCTTCTTTTTTCCATTATCGGCCGAGGCCGGCCATCTCTTAACCACGCCCCGTCCCGCCTTCGCTACCCTACCGGCACGCCCCCTTGAACTTTGGCCGGCCCTGCGACGGAAAGCAGTTGAAGACAGCCAAAATTGGCTTTCGATTATACCGATTTGGCCGGCTTTAGGAGAAGGCTGGCCATCTCCTGATTTGTGTCGGAAAATGGCCGCCCTTCTCCTTCGAAAATAAGCAGGATAGTAACCTATGGAACTTTGTATTTCTAAGTGCTTATCACTTGCTTTCTTTCTTCTGAAATATTTTATTAAACATTAACATACTGTAGTTCAAGCATATAGATCTGAGTAGTTGTGCTTTCTCTGCCAGCGTATGCTCCCACAGAGCATAATCTCAGTTATATTTCAGTATATATCATTTATTTTAAAATAATCATAACCAAAATCAACAGCAGGAGACTGATTATTCAGGAGACATTCAGACATAGTATTCTGCATTTTCCCCATTTGTGAAAACCTTGTTATAATATACTGAATGTGATTCCAGCTATGAAACACACAGCATCAGCACATTTTGCAGTACACACAACCATGTATGTATGTATGTTTTTTTTTTTTGTTACGTTTGTACCCCGCACTTTTCCCACTCATGGCAGGCTCAATGCGGCAGGCAATGGAGGGTTAAGTGACTTGCCCAGAATCACAAGGAGCTGCCTGTGCCGGGAATTGAACTCAGTTCCTCAGTTCCCCAGGACCAAAGTCCACCACCCTAACCACTAGGCCACTCCTCCACTCCATTTCAATCCTAGAAGAGAGTCTGCCCCTCTCAAGTTTAAACTAAAGTTTCCAACAGGATGCTTTTGGTAAAGCTGATATATGAAAGTACAAAAACAAACATAAAATCAGATATTACAGCTGCACAGAAAGAAGCATTTTCTTTGTAAGTTTACTGACCACATGTACTCCGCATCTATGCTGTAATATCTGAAAATTCAGCTCCGGCATATTTGATCTTGGCAGACTAATAAAACTGTCCTCATTCTGGCTAACATTCACGAGAAGTTAGAAAACTGTAAGCAAGAAAAAGGTACAAATATTTTATACTGCTAAATGGTCAATGGGCAGTTACAAGACTACACAACTCAATTACAACTAGTGTGTCTGTTTTCTTCCTCTTCCTTAAGGACTTATACAATCCTAGTTGGGTTATCAATTCCAGTTTGATATTTGATGTACTGTGCTATTACACTACAGCCATACAAATGAATACTGTGACACTGAAATAAGTCAGGGCAGGACACAAAACAAGTAAAAGGAGCTAATCTTTATTTATATATTTAGAAAGAAAGTTTGCAAATAAATGCAAAATAAAACTATTGCAGTGATAAAACACCGCTAGATTAAAAAAAAAGAAAAGTTAATTTTTGTCTTTTGAAAGCTTATGTGATATCACCCCTCATCAGCATTAGGCATCAACAGCTGTGTAATTCCTACACTGCTTTCTAGGACCCTTCAAGTTAAGTCATGTTGTTTGGGGGCAGTCCTTACAAAGGAATTACTGAAGTCTAAACTTGGAAATTAGACTTCAATATGGTATAAAAACCCAATGTGAAACACAACTGATTTTGTAAGCTTAGTAATTTGCATATATATTCAAACTTAATACTTTAGGGTGCACAAGAATGCTCAAACTTGATGCCCTAAAAAGCGACAGAATGAAATGCATTTGCTTATTTTTTCTTTTATGCTCTATAAGTGAAAAACAATAGATAATGGACAGAAGAATAAAAGATCACATTGGCCCCTCTCTAGTCTTCCCAAACTGTAAAGAATACATCCTAGCTGCTAGCCATAAGGTGTGACTAATTGCAAAAATCTCTTCTCCTTTTATGCAAGCCGAATTTTGTTATCCTCCTAGGTCCTTTGCTATCTGAAGTAAAGGAGCATACAGCCCTCCTCTTACCTCCCTCCAGAACCTCATCTTTCTCGTATCTAAACAGTTTTCTTATAATTCAAATAGTCCATGCTGTTTAGTATCATATTGCTATATTGTTGAAAACGTCAGATTTTTAAAAAGTCTGTTATAACAATCTTAAAGGCAGGCTAATTAAGATGACCTGAAACTAAAGTGAAGGTATTACAATGCAGAGATACCAAGAGATCTGGCACATACGCCTAGCATCTCTCTTCACATGTATTCCAGGAGCCGGTAGCCCCTTCCCTCTCCCGCCGCTGTGGTCTACCATCTCTACTCCCTGTCCGTGGTCCGGCATCTCGTCCCCTACTCTGTCCACCCCCACCCACTATCCATCTCTTTCTCCCTCAATTACAAACCCCTCCCTCCATCCTACCTTCAAACTTGTCTTTGAGGTCGCCGGCAAGAGCAACCGTCCAAACTGTTTCCCAGCGGAGGCCTGAAGGCCTTTCCTCTGCCCCGTCCCGCCCCGCCGGAAACAGGAAGCTGCGTCAGAGAGAGCGGGGCAGAGCCAAGGAGGTTAGATTGACCTCCTTGGGCGGAGGGAAAGAAGTTGCGCCGGAGAGGGAACTGGCAGAGGTAGGAGAAAAGGATTTTTTAGGCAGGAATGGATTGGGCTTAAGTGAAGTGTGTGAGTGTGACCTTCTGTTGGTGAGGACCTCAGGCAAACTTGAAGGTAGGAACGAGGGGTGGGGTGTTGTTGAATATTTGTTTTCTCCACTTTGCCTCTAATCTATTACATCTAGCCGATTTCGACCTCTTTAATGTCCCAGTGTAGCGGTTATGTGGGAGCTGCGTGCGTGAAAGAAGGACCTAGGGGACCTATCCTTTCAAAACATTAAGGAGAGAGAGTTCCCGTCTTGTTCAGAGCCGCAGTTCACTATAAGGAGGTTTTAGCAAGTGGTATTCTTATGCAATAGTACCCAAGTTTTACGCAGGCATGAATGCATGGATTTGAACAAGTACTCTATGCACCCACCCTTACCACCTTTGAATTTGTAAATGCGAGACTTTTATATGTTTTACTGTTATTTGGATTTTGAAAACAAATGTTAATCGCTTTGAAAATAATTAATTTCTTAAAGCATTTTGAGGAAATTGATTTTATAAACTTCTGTTGGTGTATGTATGTGCAAGTACTCGTACCTACCTGCCGGTGTTTGCCGGGGTCTGCATTTGGATGGAGTTGTATGCTATTTAATTAAATATACGGGTACTTGCGTTTTATTATAGTACTAGTAAAAAAGGCCCGTTTCTGACACAAATAAAACGGGCGCTAGCAAGGTTTTCCTCAGAGTGTGTGTGTCAGAGAGAGACACAGAATGTCTGTGTGTTTGTGTGTGAGAGAACATGTCTGTGTCTGTGTGTGTGTGACAGAGATAAGAGTGTATGGGAGAGACAGTGAGTGTGTGCCCCCACTCCCACCTGTCTGGTCTCAGGACCCCCTCTCCACCTCCCTCTCCCCTGCCTCCCCCTCCAAGCTTCCATGTCCAGCGACCCTCCTCTCCCCCTCCAGCCACCCGTGTCCAGTGACCTTCTTCCCCCCCCCCCCCGGCGCATCAAACCCCCTCGCCACCCGCAGCTGCCACTGGTAACGCTGTCTGGCCGCTGCTGCTTCTCCTGTTGAGCAGCAGCGGCCGCTACAAAAAAAGAAAAAAAAGCAATAAATGTTTTTAAACCTGAAACGCGGCACCATAGACTGCCATCAGGCATTGGCTGTCAGCTCTGCAGTCGCTCCTCCTCTTGCCTCTCACGGCGCTGTGCTCCTCCGTGGTCTTACTCCAGGGGCAGTGACGTGGAGGCGAGAGGAGAAGCTGGACATCGATGGGAGAGGAGGGGAAGACAGGGAAGAGAGCATTGCTGGACATCGATGGGAGGGCAGGGGAGAGAGAATTGCTGGACATCGATGGGATGGGAGGGCAGGAAAGAGAATTGCTGGACATCGATGGGAGGGCAGGGAAGAGAGAATTCCTGGACATTGATGGGATGGGAGGGCAGGGAAGAGAGAATCGCTGGACATCGAGGGGAGGGCAGGGAAGAGAGAATTGCTGGACATCGAAGGGAGGTCAAGGGAGAGACAATTGCTTGACATCGATGGGAGGGCAGGGGAGAGAGAATTGCTGGAGATCGATGGGTGGGCAGGGAAGAGAGAATTGCTGGAGATTGATGGGAGGGCAGGGGAGAGACAATTGCTGGACATCGATGGCAGGGGAGCGAGGCGAATTGCTGGACATGGAGGGGAGGGCAGGGGGGAGAGAGGAGAATCGCTGGACATCGAGGGGAGGGCAGAGAAGAGAGAATCGCTGGACATCGAGGGGAGGGCAGGGAAGAGAGAATCGCTGGACATCGAGGGGAGGGGAGGGAAGAGAGAATTGCTGGACATCGAAGGGGGCAGGGAAGAGAGAATTGCTGGAGATCGATGGGAGGGCAGGGAAGAGAGAATCGCTGGACATCGAGGGGAGGGCAGGGAAGAGAGAATTGCTGGACATCGAAGGGGGCAGGGGAGAGAGAATTGCTGGAGATCGATGGGTGGGCAGGGAAGAGAGAATTGCTGGAGATCGATGGGAGGGCAGGGGAGAGACAATTGCTGGACATCGATGGCAGGGGAGGAGAGAGGCGAATTGCTGGACATGGAGGGGAGGGCAGGGGGAGAGAGGAGAATCGCTGGACATGGAGGGGAGGGCAGGGAAGAGAAAATTGCTGGACATGGATGAAAGGGGAGGGCAGGGGAAGGAGGAGACATACTGGACCTAGATGGGAGGGGAGGTCAGGGAAGAGAGATTCGCTGGACATGGATGGCAGGGGAGGACAGGGGGCAGAGAAGAATTGCTGGACATGGATGGTAGGGGAGGGCAGGGGAAGGAGGAGACATACTGGACATGGATGGAAGGGGAGGGCAGAGGATAATCACTGGACATGGATGGCAGGAGAGGACAGGGGGCAGAGAATTGCTGGACATGGATGGCAGGGGAGGACGGGGCAGCGAAGAATCACTGGACATGGATGGGAGGAGAGGGCAGGGGAAGGAGGAGACATACTGGACATGGATGGGAGGGGAGGTCAGGGAAGAGAGATTCGCTGGACATGGAGGAGAGGGAAGGGGAGAGGAGAATTGCTGGGCATGGATGGCAGGAGAGAAGAGACGGGGACAGAAGAGAATCACTGGACATGGGAGGGCAGGGGAGAGAGGAGACATACTGGACATGAATGGAAGGGAGGAGAGAGGAGAAGTGCTGGACGTGGATGGAGGGGAGGAAAGAAAAGAAAAAAGAAGATGCACATGGATGGAGATGAGGGAAAGGGAAGAGAGGAGAAAAACTGCACATGGATGGAGAAAATAGGCAAAAACTGGATCCACGTTGTACCTCCTCCAGTCAATTCCACGGAGGAGAACCCAGCTTTTACTTATGGATGTAGGGCAAGAAATGAAGAAGAAAGGAGGAAAGTAAATAAATGGAAAGGAAGCCCTGGAAACGGTGTTGAGAACAGATAGAGAGCAACAGAATCAGAGACTGGGACCAATATGGATAGAAAAAGAAAGTCACCAAACAACAAAGGTAGAAAAAATCATTTTATTTTCATTTTAGTGTTTGGAATTTGTCCAATTTGAGAATTTACATCTGCTGTCTTATTTTGCACTGGGTATACTGGAGCTGTAACAGCTTACAGAAATTATTTATAATGAAAAAAAAAAATCACCTGGGAGAGTGGTAAGATGGCGACCTGAAGTTCGTATGCCCAACGGCCCAGCTGCCCTCTGAAGTTTCATATTTTTTACGTAAATTTTCTCTCTGCAATTGCAGTTACCTTAACTGACAGGAAGGGGACAACCAGCGGTCAGCTGCCGATGGCCAGCGTTTTGTCCCCTGAGCAGCAAGTGCGGGACCGCTGCGCGACGAACTGCCCACAGATGAAAGGGTTGGCGAGTTCTTTGATTAGCGCCGGCCAAGGAGCGTCGATGCTCTTGGACCTGGAAAAAAAACAACTCCATTGCTCCCGAATTATTCAACCACCATGTCCAAAGGAGTGGAGGAGTGAGTTAGAGGCATATGCTGAAACGGAGGATGTTTACAGCAGAACCCAAATCGGCGGAACCACTCCTAAGCACCTAAGAGAAATCAACTTGGAGTTTTTGCCTCCCGTGGAGGTTACATTGAATACCATCTGGAAGGCGCTTCAGGACCTAACGGTGGCAGTAAATAATTTTGTTCCAGATATAATTTTATTAGAGAGTTACATGGACAATTTAACTGAACCCTTTGAGAGTGAAAAATTGATACAGCAAATGATTCTACACGAGCAAGAAGTGGTTATGATTTTGAAAATGATAATAGACCAGAAACTTTGAATAATAAAATGAACATTATTATAGACTAGTAAAAAAGGCCCGTTTCTGAGACCAATGAAACGGGCGCTAGCATGGTTTTCATCGTGAGAGTGTGTGTGTGAGAGAGACTGAGTGAATGTGCGAGTGTGTGTGACAGAGTGAGGCTGTGTGAGAATGAGTGTGTGTGTAAGAATGTGAGTGTGCGTTTGATATATGTAGACTTTGTGTGTGAGTGATTGAGGGAGAGAGTGTGTGTGTTTGAAAGAGTGTGTGTGTTTCTGTGTATGTGTGAGTGTTTTAAGCAGGTGGTGCATTCCCCTCCCCCTACCATGCCGCTGTTCTTTCCCCTCCTCTCACCGCCCCAGTCACCCTCCAAGTTCCAGGCCACCCTTCCCACCCCCCTCAGAGTGAGTGTATGTGTGAGTGTTTTAAGCAGGTGGCGCTGTTATGATTCTGCCGGTTTGGCTGAGGGGGAGGGGGGACGTCTCTTCTGATTGGCTGCCAGGGGTTGTGCTGACGTCAGGGGATAGTACTTTAGCCTGCAGCTGAAGAGTTTCTCTGCTTTTGCGTTACTTATCTGGTGGTAACAGGAAAGCCTGATAGAACGTGCTCTAGGTTCTGACAGGGATCTGTGTTGATTTAGAGTATTCTTTTCCTTCCCTCTGGGTTAGCTGCTGCTGCTGTGTGTGTGTGTGTGTGTGTGTGTGTGTGTGTGTGTGTGTGTGTGTGTGTGTGTGGGTAGCTCTGTAATCAGGGTCAGCTGCTCATTTGTTTAGTGGGGGCTGGGCATTGCTCGGGCTCTGGGCTGAGTGAGCGTTCTCCTTTGTTTGTTTGTTTTAAGGATTTCTCTTCCCAGTGTCCTGGCCTGCTGGCTCAGTGAGTTTAACCCTTTGTGTACTGTGTATAAGTTTGTGATGGTCTACTTGGACGATATTTTGATTTTTTCAAGGGCTGAGGAAGAGCACCAGGAGCACCTGAAGACCGTATTGCAGCGGTTGAGGGAGAACCACCTCTATGTGAAATTGGAAAAATGTGAATTCCATCGCTCCGAACTGCTCTTCCTGGGGTACATCATTTCTAACTACGGGCTGCGTATGGACCCCAGTAAGCTGACAGCCATCCTGCACTGGCAGCAACCTACGGGGCGTAAGGCTCTACAGCGCTTCTTAGGTTTTGCCAACTACTATAGGCAGTTTATTTGGAATTACTCGTCCCTGACTGCCCCTCTTACTGCCTTGACTAAGAAGAACGCTGACGCTCGCAACTGGTCGTCTGAGGCGTGTCAGGCCTTTGAGAATCTGAAACAGGCATTTGTTGGAGCTCCAGTGTTGCGCCATCCCAACCCGACAAATAAATTTTTCGTGGAAGTGGATGCATCATCGGTTGGCGTAGGAGCAGTGCTGTCCCAGGCCCACCCCAGTGGGAAACTTCTCCCATGTGCATTCTTCTCTAAAAAGTATACCCCTGCCGAGAAGAATTATGCCATCGGGGATCAGGAGCTATTAGCCATTAAATTGGCCCTGGAAGAATGGCGTCATCTGCTGGAAGGGGCGCAGGAGCCCTTCACGGTGTTCACGGACCATAAAAACCTGACTTATTTACGAGAAGCGAGAAGGCTGAATCCTCGCCAGGCCCGGTGGGCACTATTCTTCTCCCGCTTTGATTTCATTCTGACCTATCCAGCGGAGAAGAACATCAAGGCAGATGCCCTCTCCAGGTCCATGGAGGCTGACCTGGAGGAAGAACCCCTGCAGTATGTAATTAAACCTGATGTCATTGTGCCCGCGATGACGCTAGCAGTACCTGCAGGTATGACCTTTGTGCCACCCCGGCTGAGAGAAAAGACACTCCAATGGGGGCATGCCTCTCGAATGGCAGGACATCCCGGGATCCTGGGAACCAAGCGGTTCATCTCCCAGCAGTATTGGTGGCCTTCACTTGATCGGGATGTGCAGGAGTTTGTGGCTGCGTGTCCTGAGTGCGCCCAGCATAAGGCTGACCGTCGGAGACCCCAGGGGTTGCTGATGCCTTTACCGGTACCTGAGAGACCGTGGACCCACATTGCCATGGACTTTGTTACGGATCTGCCTAACTCTGAAGGGCACACAGTTGTCTTGGTAGTGGTGGACCGGTTTTCTAAAATGGCCCACTTCATACCCATGCCTACCCTTCCTTCGGCGGTGAAGCTGGCACAGTATTTCATCAGCTCTATTTTTCGTCTCCATGGTCTGCCAGAATCTATTACCTCTGATCGAGGAGTACAGTTTGTCTCAAAGTTCTGGAGAGCCCTGAATCGGGCCCTTGAAGTAAAGCTGAACTTTTCGTCGGGATATCACCCACAATCCAATGGCCAAACAGAACGAGTGAACCAATGCTTGAAGCAGTTCCTACGGATGTATGTCAATGAGCACCACAACAACTGGAGTCAGCTGCTGCCTTGGGCAGAATTCGCTCATAACAACCGAGTGAGCTCAGCCACGGGCGCGTCGCCCTTTTACATCGTATATGGACGACACCCGCGGATACCAGCCCCTTTGAAAACCAACTTGGATGTCCCGGCAGCGGTTGATGCGGTGACCTCGCTCCAAGCAATTTGGTCATCAGTTCAGAAAGCGCTGCGAGTGACCTCCACTCGTATGAAACGCCAAGCGGATCGGTCTCGCAGAGTGGAACCGCACTTCCAGCCTGGCGACTTGGTGTGGTTGTCCACGCGTAATCTTCGTCTGAAGATTCCCTCCTCCCGCTTTGCACCTCGATTTGTGGGCCCGTATCCCATTGTGAGGCAAGTGAATCGGGTCTGTTATCAGCTAAAGTTACCACCTACATTACGGGTACATAACACCTTTCATGTGTCCTTGCTGAAGCCTGTGATTCTGAGAAAAGGGGCTTTGCCCGCGTTGCCTGCTAGTCCAGCCATCTCAGCCTCCCAGGGGGAATACGAAGTCCGGGATGTCTTGGATGCAAGGCGCTTCCGGGGACATCTCCAGTATCTCATTGCGTGGATGGGATATGGACCGGCAGACAATTCCTGGGAGGACGCTACTCATGTCCACGCGCCAATCCTAGTCAGACGGTTCCATCGCCTTTTCCCTCACAAACCTAAACCTCGTGGACGGGGTAGGGGGGGCCCTTGAAGGGGGGGTGATGTTATGATTCTGCCGGTTTGGCTGAGGGGGAGGGGGGGACGTCTCTTCTGATTGGCTGCCAGGGGTTGTGCTGACGTCAGGGGATAGTACTTTAGCCTGCAGCTGAAGAGTTTCTCTGCTTTTGCGTTACTTATCTGGTGGTAACAGGAAAGCCTGATAGGTTTCTCTCAGAACGTGCTCTAGGTTCTGACAGGGATCTGTGTTGATTTAGAGTGTTC
This sequence comes from Microcaecilia unicolor, assembly GCF_901765095.1. Lineage (NCBI taxonomy): Eukaryota > Metazoa > Chordata > Amphibia > Gymnophiona > Siphonopidae > Microcaecilia > Microcaecilia unicolor. The sequence continues at coordinate 85,399,782 of NC_044036.1, forward strand.
TTTTCCTTCCCTCTGGGTTAGCTGCTGCTGTGTGTGTGTGTGTGTGTGTGTGTGCGCGGGTAGCTCTGTAATCAGGGTCAGCTGCTCGTTTGTTTAGTGGGGGCTGGGCATTGCTCAGCCTCCGGGGCTCTGGGCTGAGTGAGAGCGTTCTCCTTTGTTTGTTTGTTTTAAGGATTTCTCTTCCCAGTGTCCTGGCCTGCTGGCTCAGTGAGTTTAACCCTTTGTGTACTGTGTGTATTGTATTCCTGCCTCTGCCAGTGTGTTTGTTTGGATGGGCCCCACTCCCTCTCGGGAGGGGAAGCGTTCTCTCTGATTGTTTGTTGATTTATGGCACTCTCTCTCTGCTGGCTCTACAAGCTTAACCCTTTATGTTCTGTGTGCCTCTGTCTACAGTGGGTTTGAGGCAAAGGCTTTCTGCCTTCCTTTGTGTTTGGTTCCTCTGGCTTCTGCCTGGGGCTCCTACCCTGGTGGGGAGGGGGTTGCTGTGTTAGTTCCCCTGTCCTGCGCTAGTCCCCTGCGTGGGCGTGGCCCGCTCTGGTCCTTTGTTTCCCCCTCTGCCCTATTGCTGGTGTTCAGCGCGTGTCTGGCATCTTGGGGCCCTCTGGGTTCTTTCACCCCTCCCTGTGTGTGATTGGGTTCCAGTTCAGCCGTGAGGCTCGCACGAGTGGCTCTGTCTGCGTGGGTTCCGGTTCGGCCGCGAGGCCCGCCTGTATGCCTATTTCCCTTCTTCCTGAGGGACTGGGGGGAGGGGTAGCTTAGGGGGTATTGTGTAGCTGGGGTGTGCGGTGGTGGGTCGGTCTCCCCTTGGCCTGGGTCGGCGCCCTGCTGGCCTCGGCCAGGGCCCAAGGGCTCACGACCAACCCAACGGATTACAGGCGCATTCCCCTTCCCGTTCTGTGCTCCTCTTCCTCCCCCTGTGCTCACCATCGACATTCCAGTCTGCTGTCCCTCCCCCAAGCCCCCCTCTTCATCCCAAGCCCTCCTCTCTCTTTTCTGTGCTGCCTCCCAGGCAGTGCATGCAGCATTCATGCATTGATTTGTGTGCTGTGCTGCTGCTCCTCTCTCCTCTTTCTGTCTCCGTAGGAGCGCAGGTACCAGGAAGTTGTTTTGAAGTTCATGTTCCTGTGCTCCAGGGCCAGTGAGAGATGAGTGGCTGCAGCGCAGACAGCCAATGGCTGAAGGCTGTCTGTGTTTCGTTTTTTGTTGTTGTTGTTGTTAAGATTAGCGGCGATCTTTGAGAAGGGAGGGTGGATATGTGAAACGGCAACCTCGGGGGGGGGGGGCTTGAGAGAGGAAGCTGCGAACTCGAGGGGGGGGTTGTGTTTGAAAGAGGCGACCTTTGGGGGGGGATGGGGGAAGCAGCGACCTCGGTCGCGGGCGTTTGGAGAGTGGAAGCGTCAAACTGGGGGGGGGGGGTGGAGAATTGAATAGGCGACCTTGGGGGGGTGTGACGAGGGGAAGCTGCGTACTTGTTTTGAAGCCTCCAAAAGTCCCTAGCAACGTGTGTGTTTGATGTGTGCTCGTCCCTCGCGTCAAACTTGATGACATTGAGGGCGGAGCGATGCGATTGGTTGAGTGTCATTGCTCCGCCCTCGACGTCATCACGTTTGACGCGTGGGCGGGGCAGACACAAAGCGATCTCACCCCCTTCACTTTTAGAACGTTGGGTAAGTGAGGCTTCATTAGAACGTTGGAGGTGTGTTTTATATAGAGATAATTAATATCGAGATTATTGTTTTTCCCAGAGTTCCGGGTATGACCTCCTAAAGTTTTCCTCAGAAATATTTCCTCAATTATTACTTTAAAAGGAGTGAAGCCTATGAAAACTGGGATTACTTTAATCAGTGGGATTTGAATTAGAGACTTAAGTATATGTATTGTTAAATAACTTCTGTTTTTTAAAAAAGAAAGAATGTGAAATGATTTGACTATAAACCGTATTGGCCTTGAAGAAGCCAACCAGATGATCAATGTGGAATAATTAATTACACAAGTAATGTCTGGGGATAATCAGGTTAATACCACTTTTTTTTCTCTGTTTACTGTTTAATTGATCTCCTTGTCTTGTTTCACTCTCCCTATTCAGTGGTCTAAGGAAGAGAAAAGAATTACCTGACTGAAATAATTCTTATGTATTACTTTCTCTGTATTTCCGGCAAGTTGTTTTATTGCTTGTAAAAATTTAAATGGTTATAAATAAAAAAAAATTTTTTTTAAATCACGTTATTTTTTTCTCCTTTACTAGTATAATATTTTCAATGATGTCTGTTTATATGTGCCATGGCTAGTATAAGGGGTGTGGCTAATGTGGGTGTGACTATAAAAGGGGTGGGGCCGTATGTGGTGACCCCGCCCATAATGAGTACCGGCACCTTTTTTTCTACAAAAAAAAGCACTGCATATATACCACAATTTAGAAATCCATCATACCAATGAAGGGACCGTGCGTACTTTCCAGTGCTTCGCCAAATTTAGACGAGCAGCATGCAAGGCATGGCGCACCAATAATGACTACTGAAGAGTAAGTCCCGCTGGCTTCCTACCCAATAAAAATACAGCTGAATGCCACTGTACCAATCTACCCAAACTTAACTGGAGATTGGACTTCCCTCCAGTAAGCCTGAGCTTTGGGACATGACCACCAGATGTGACCCATCGTCCCTAGTACTAAACAACCTCGCCAGCATTTAGGGGATTCATTGGGAAACATATGATGTAATCTCACCGGAGTAAGGTACCAACGATAAAATACCTTGATTGCATTTTCCTTTAAAGCAACAGCCAGAGAAGATTTTAAAAGTGCTTTCTCCATGACCAACCAGTTATCAGCAGGTATTGTAACCAGGGGCGTATCTGCGTGGGGCCTCAGGGGCCTGGGCCCCCGCAGATTTTGCCCTGGACCCCCTACCGCCATCAACTCTCCCCCGCTGCCGTTCTTACTTTTGCTGGCGGGGGACCCCAACCCCCGCCAGCCGAGGTGTGCTTCCACCTGCCGCTGCCGTAAAAACTTCTTCTTCAGCCGGCGGGGGACCCCAAACCCCCGCCAGCCGCCCCGCGGTGTTTAAAATTCATCTTCGGCCTCCGTGGCCGTGCTGCTGTGATAGGCGCTGTTGAAATCCACTTCGGAGTCTGACGTCGCAGCACGTACAACGTACAACGACGTCAGACTCCGAAGTGGATTTCAACAGCGCCTATCACAGCAGCACGGCCACGGAGGCCGAAGATGAATTTTAAACACCGCGGGGCGGCTGGCGGGGGTTTGGGGTCCCCCGCCGGCTGAAGAAGATGTTTTTACGGCAGCGGCAGGTGGAAGCAGACCTCGGCTGGCGGGGGTTGGGGTCCCCCGCCAGCAAAAGTAAGAACGGCAGCGGGGGAGGGTTGGCGGCGGGAGGGGGGTGGAGAGAGTCATTGGTGGCGGTGGGGGCTCGGCGGTGGGGGGGGGCGGCGGCGGCGGGGGGGGGGCTAAAATGTGCCCCTCCCTCTGGCTCTGGCCCCCCCTACCGCCGGAGTCCAGATACGCCCCTGATTGTAACACCCAGTTTCTTTTCCCAATTCAGCCTATGAAGAATATAGAGTTTAGTACGCCTAGCCAGAAACCCGTACAGGCATGTAATCAGCCCCTGAGTAGTCCTGGAGTCTTCACACAGATCTTCTAAATAAGAATCCTCCCTCACAATACATGTCCTGTAAACTGGGGTTTGCAAAAAGTGTTTCAGCTGGGCATAAGCGTAACGAACACTAGGGCGAAGCCGATAATTCTCCAAAAGAGTCTCAAATGAGAGAAATTCCCCCTCATCGTATAACCACCCCCACGTGTCCAAACCCCCCTGCGCCCACCGCTTAAACGGAGTCACCCGGTACCCAGTAAAAACAATGGGTTAACAATTGGAGTATGTCGTGACAGAGGAGTATTATTAGCTGTAAATATTAAGTCCCAATAATGAAAAGTGGCCAACACTGTGGGTAGTAACTGTCCGGTAATTCCCCTGCGTTTCTCTGGGAGCCACATTGTGTCCCAACCTGTGAGGTCCTATCAGATGTTGCTCAATACATACCACAATTTGTGTTCCGCCTCATGAAAGCACTCGATCGCAGAGTGAGACTGCAAGTTGCCTAAACAAAAAATACCACATCCTGGAAATTAGTGGTGAAAGGAGCTGAAGTACCAGCCTCCTCCCCCCTGCCTAACCCCAGTACAAACGCATCTAACACTATCCCCGCGGTCCCAAAACAAATAGGTAATTCAACGCTAGAAATACGCCGATGAGAAGGGATTAACTGAAGAGCGGGCTAGAGGAAAAGAATCAGGCTGCCATCGAGACCAGTGATGTCACTTCCTCGGCTCATTAATATTTTTAATATGTGTTAACCATGTACACGCCTACAATATCTCTATAGGTGCCTACGTGGTTAGTGTGCATGCTAAGTGTAGGCGCGCTAAAAACACTAACGCACCTTACCGTAAACAGGGCCTAAAGCTGTTCCAGTTGGGTAGGCAGTGGCTTAAAAAGTGAAGGAGAATTTTTTTTTTTTACTTATTTGACAGCTTTTTAATTTATATGAAAGCGTCCCATATGTAGATATAAATATCATGAAATAAAAACTGATTATCACTAAAACAGCTTTAAAAATTATTGTTCTATACAATACAGTAATACATAGCAAAATTTCAGTGAGGATATCCTATTTACTGATGGGTTCATCTTAACTGTTGTAATCTGCCTTGGGAAGCTCAGTTGATTAATAGAGCAAATAAGTTTGACTCGGCAACATTTTTGCTGAAAGGTTTACATTGGCTGCCAGATTTGAATTTAAAGTGCATGCTTTGTTTGTAAAGCTTTACATGGTCTCTGTCCATTTTCTACAATTCAGCTTTTATCGTTCCTTTATTTAGATTGTCTTCACATTTTTGCTCAACTTTGAGTTTAGGTTTTCCAACATTTAAAGGTGCTTTGCTGAAATGATTTCATGAGAACTCATTCTGGGCCCTGTTTACTAAGCCATGCTATAGGCACGCTAAGAATTAGCATGTACTAACACTAGAGACACCCATAGGAATATATGGATGTCCCTAGCATTAGCATGCGCTAAAAACGCTAGTGCGCCTTAGTAAACAGGGCCCTCTGTTATCAATCTAGCAATATGTGGAATTTGTTACCTTTGTTTATTCAAAAAGAGTCTAATTATGTGTTATTTAGGAAATTATTGAAGACATATTTCTTTGATAAATTCTACAGCAAAGAAAAATAGTTCATTTTTTCTTTTTATTATAATCCCTACTTGATACTGTGATCTGCTTGGTTCCTATGGATATAGGTGGGATATAAGTGTTGTAATGGAATGGTGTTATAAAGATTGGAAGTAAAATTAAGCCCTCCTTTCATTGGGACACATGGAATCACTTCTTCACCTTATCTCTTTTGTACAAATGGATTATTCTGTTTTGAGCATGTTTCAGGAACAAGTGGTCTTCATAACTCAAAATAATAAAAATAAATATTTTTTTCTTACAGATCTCTCATTTATTTAAACATAATTAAATGGGCTATAAGCCCCTGCTACAGTCCATTTGTTTTCTTATGTGTTGTCCTTATGATGAGTTATACTATGCCAAAACTGGAAATACAGTGAGACAGAATAATAGAATTCAGTAACATCCAAAACGTAACATTATAATTGTGTTTGTATTTGGGTAATAACTGAGAAAATGCTGTTAAAATATTTATGTGCCCTGTTTACTAAGGTGTGCTAGCATTTTTAGCGCATGCTAAAAACGTTAGTGCACCTTCAGCATGGCTTAGTAAACGGGGCCTTTATTAGAAAGCATGACGTTAACTTGGTTAATGTCTGCTGTATATCAACCAGTTGTAAATAGTAGTAATAACCAACATTAAGTGCATTTTTATAATATACCACTGCATTCCACAAAACAAAAGGAGCAGGTTCCCACAAACCATTTTTCTATTTTGATCTAGGCACAGGAAAAAAAGATTTTAAATGCTCTCAGGTTTCAACCTAATTCATGTTTATTATGGGATATAAATGTCATAAGTAAGGGCCTCCTTTACAAAGTTGTTCTACCAATTCTTGGTGCGGCAAATGAGAGGAAGCCCATTCAGTTCCTATGGGCTTCCTGTCATTTGACGCACGGACTCGCTAGCACGGCTTTGTAAAAGAAGCCCTATATAAATAAATAGAAACTTTGAATGTTGAGCACTTGATTCTAATAACATGATGTCTGTGTTTAGTGGCCCTTTACCAGGAAAAAAAAAATCTCTGCATGAATATAACACGTGCTAGAGTGTCCCTATAACCAGCCCCTCCAAATGAAACACTGATTACGATTTATAGCAAATTACTACTCTACCTATGAAATGTTATTCCGTTATTAAACTTCCTCTGTGTATATCCCCATGCTGCACAAGCCTGCATGTTTAAAAATATATGTGAGATTCAGACCTGCCAAGTCTCCCGCATTCAGCGGGTCATCTCCTGCACTTCCGCCAAAGCGTGAAAGTCTCCCGCTAGACACCACGGCGGTAGCTCCCCCTTCTACCCGGTATTCATTTCCTGGCCACTGCTACTTCTGTTGAGCAGCAGCAGCCGCAACCCAAAAAAGAAAAAAGAGCGGGCACACAGCAGCCTTCAGGCATCCGGTATCGGCTCTCCCTTTCCTCTCTTTGCACCTGTACTGGAGCAGGAAGTTGACATGGACTTCCTGTTCTGCTCCAGGGAGAGAGAGAGGACTGGCTGCAGAGACGACGGCCCATGCCTGAAGGCTGCTGCAGTGCTGCGCTTGGTTTTGTAATTTTTTTGTTAGCTCTTTTTTTTTTTTTGGCTGCTGCTGCTGCTCAACAAGAAAAGCAGCAGTGGCCAGGAAACGAATATCGGGTGGAAGGGGGAGCGGGAGGCAGGAGGTAGAATGGAGAGAGTGGGAAGATGGGGAGAGAAGGAGGGGATATGGAGGAGAGCTGGAGAAAGAGAGAAGCTGCTGGAAATAAGGGGGGGGGGGGTCCTGGCTGAGAGCAGAAAGAGGGAAGATGCTGGAGGAAGGGTAGGGAGAGAAACAGGAGAGACATTGAAGGATGGGGAGAGAGAGGAGGGACATGATGAATGGAAAAGGTAGAGAGCGAAACACTGGCTGGAAAGACGGGGATAGAGAGAGAGACGCTGGATGGAAGGGTCGGGAGAGGGGGTAGACAGATGGAAGGATAAGTAGAGAAAGAGGGAAGACGGATGGAAAGATAGAGAGAGAAAGACGCTGGATGGAAGGATAGGGAGAGAAAGAGGGAAGACGCTGGGTAGAAGGATAGGGAGAGAGGGGAGATGGATGCAGAGAGAAAGGGGAGAGACTGGAAGTATGTGGAGAGAGAGGGGACACTGAACAGAAAAGGGTAGAGAGAGAGAGACACTGGATAGAAGGAGGGGAGAGGGTAGATGGGTGGAAGGATGGGGAGAGAGAAAGGGAAGACGCTGGAGGGAAGGGTAGGGAGAAAAAGAGGAGATGCTGGATGGAAGGATGCAGAAAGAAAGAGGGGAAACACTGGAAGGACGGAGAAAAAAAGAGGGGAGCTGTGGGATGGAAAGGGGGAGAGGACAGAGTAGTGAAAGACTGGAGAATAAGAGGAAGGGGCATGGGGAGAACAAGGGTGAGGAAAAGATGAAAAGCCATAAGTAGATGAAATTAAAGAATGGATAGTAAGAATGAATTAAATCTGGACAGAGAGAGAGGCAGAAAATATTGAAGAAAACAAAGAAAAAGGAGAGAAAAATGACAAATGGACAGGAAACCCTGGCAAGAGAGTTAAGAGAAGACGAAGGAAAGCAGAATCCAAAGACTGGGAGCAACACAATTAGAAAAAGTAAATGGCCAGACAACAAAGGTAAAGAAAATAATGTTATTTTTAATTTAGGATAAAGTAATGTGGTAGTTGTGTTTAATAAAGTTTTAATAAATGCAAATAAAACACAAACTAGAAAATAAGGTGATACCTTCACTGATTTTAAAACATTTTTTATTAGCTTTCAGAGACCAACACTTCCTTCCTTAGGTCAGGAGAGGATACCATAACAGCATTATACTGATCTGAGGCAGAAGGTGTTGGCCTCTGAAAGCTAATTGAAAAGGGTATTAGGCTATTAAATATTTTCTGAAATGGCCGTGGGTTTGAGGTGTGCCAGGGGTGGAGCCATGTAGAGTGGATGGTGCCAAGGCAAAGTGGGATGGGGATGGGGCTGGGGGGGGGGCATGTACTAAAATCTCCCTCTCAAAATTTGGGACCCCTTGGTAGCTCTGGAGATTAAATAAAAATGCTACCAGCAATAAAGAACAACAACATTTTTCTGTGTTTAACATGGATGCAGCAGCTCATAGGTTTGTTTGGTTTGTTTTGAGAGTACGAGGATGATGGCTGCGTGGGGTGGGGGGGGGGGGAGAAGAAACAGAGATTTATCTAATTGACTTCAGCTTTTTGACGTCATCCCATCTCCTGTTTTTATCCAACCTCCTTGATGCCATCTCCAGTCTCAATCTTACCCCTTTGGATACAACTCTTATGAGGGTCAAGTCAAGGAGGTTGGTTAAAAACAGGAGATGGGAAGACGTCAAAAAGCTGAAGCCAATTAGGTAAATATCTGTTTCCCCTCCCCCGCACACCTATCATCCCTGTACACTCAAAACAAAGCAAACAGACCAAAGTTGCCAATTCTGCTGTAAAACCGCAGAATTGGGCTATTTCCCACTCCTCCCACCAGGATTTTTTGAAAGCAGGCGGGCCACGATTTTGTGGGCTATTTTTGTCGTGGGTTGAGCGATTATTATTATTTTTTTCTTCATCGCCGCAGCCGTATCACCTTCCTATTGGTCCCAATTGGACCAAGAGGAGGCAAGATCATGCCCTCTTTAAAATGCTGCCCACATGCATCTTTCTCTTTTTTTCTCTCTCTCTCTTTCTCTTTTTTTTTTCTCTCTCTCTCTCTCTCAAGAAAACTCTGACGTGGCCCGCGGCGACCGTGCTTTGACCAGAGGCACCTGCGAAGCTCAAGGCAGGAAACAGACGTTGGTCACGTATCATCAGGAGAGGGGGAACTGTGGCTGCCACCAGAGAGAAGGAGGCGGAAGCTGGTGCAGTGAGTAAGTCAGGTCGGGAGGAGGGGGAGGGAGTCCGGCTATGAGCTGCTTCATCCACGTTGCCATGCTTTATTGTTGGTAGTGTAGGCGGTCGGTGACTCAACTGTTTGGGGAGGCTATAGTGGGTGGGGTTAGGTTAAGTTCCTTAGTGTATGCAGCAGATGAATCCAAGAACTGGCAGGTTGTGTCCATCTACCAGCAGGTGGAGATAGATATTAGAAAGCTGAAGGCAGTGATACCAGACGGCCAGCTCCTCCTTCACCTCAATACATGTCTGTACATCTTTATCTCCAGCAGGTGGTGGACGGCTGTTCAGCAGCTCCTGGATTTGTCTGTTGGGGATATTCCTGGGTCCTGTGGGCCAGTTGCGTTTAGGGGTGTCTGCCTGGTGGTGCCAACTTTGGGGGCATACTCAGTCTTCTGGATCCCTTCTTCACCCTTTCCCCCCTTGCCTCCCCTCACCTTCCTCACCAGTAAAAAAAAAAAAAAAAAAAAAGCAGGCTCTAAGCATAACACAGAGACACTCTCAGTGAAGGACAAGTATGAGTGATAAGTATTCGAGGGAGGGAGGTTACAAAGGGCAAATGAGGGATAATTGGAAAAAATACCAAAGAAGCAGAATTATGGGAAGATGACCTTAGAGGTCAGAGTTGAAGAATACGAGATAAGTAAGAGAGAAAATATAAGGCATTAAGTGATTGGACAAAATTAAGCTTCAGTATTCTGGCTAAGTACATCTTGTACCAGTCAGATTCTGGTAGCTTCCAAAGGAAACAGAGAGAGAGAGATTTTATTTTTCTTATACTGACATTTAGACTGATGTAAATAAGAATTCAATTTTCTTTAACATCGGGATAAAATAATTTTTATTGTAACCATTTACTCTAATAACTTTTAGCATTATTATAAAAGAGAAAAACTGAACTCTGGAGTGTTTTTCCTTTGCCAGAAGGGCTTTCTTTCAGTCTCTTCTGAAGTTATACAGCCCCCCCCCTTTAGAGGCAAGGGGGGGCTATACAGTTCATTTAAAGAATGTGCTTAAATGTGGAGGAAAAACCCTCAGAAACCTAAGACCAAAAGTTGTCTAAGGTTTAGAGCGGGGTTACTGAAATCACAGGTAACTCACGCCCAGATTCTATCATAGGGTAAAAAACTCCACTAGTTTGTTGAACAAAAATGCTTGTTATTGTTATTATTTTGATTTACCAAGCATAAGAAATTACGGTGAATGAAAACTTTGTCCTTAACTTCTTTAAAGTTGCCCTTAAGCAATGCAATACTTGAAGTTAATGTCGTGATTATCTTGAACCGTAATTTCTTATGCTTGGTAAATCAAAATAATAACAATAACAAGCATTTTTGTTCAACAAACTAGTGGAGTTTTTTACCCTATGATAGAATCTGGGCGTGAGTTACCTGTGATTTCAGTAACCCCGCTCTAAACCTTAGACAACTTTTGGTCTTAGGTTTCTGAGGGTTTTTCTCCACATTTAAGCACATTCTTTAAATAAACTATTTTTGTTCTAGGGTCACAGCTTTTTTGGTATTACATTACGAACTTAAGACTCTAGCTAATACTGCAACAATGCAATTCTTTCGTTTTTTGGGGCTATACAGTTCCCCGAGCAGCCTTTTCCCCGTGCTAAAATGGCAGGAACGTGCGCCTTTTTGCTGGCGCGGCCCTCTTAGATTGTGAGCTCTTTGAGCAGGGACTGTCTTTTCATGTATGGTGTACAGCGCTGCGTATGCCTTGTAGCGCTATAGAAGTGATAAGTAGTAGTAGTATATCGGCTCTGATCCTGTCTCGCCCTGTGGCCTTGATGTGGGCAGGGGGAGGGGGGCGCTTCTCCTAAAGGACCTTGTGTTCCATTACAGACTGCTGGTACAGGGGATTCCCCTTTATTTTCTCCAGGCTTTGGTTTCGTTTATCAAAATCACTGTTGAGTCAGAAACTGTTCGCATGTAGCTGGGGCAGTGGCACAAATTCTTCTCAAACTGCTCCTACTATGCAAGGGGATCCAAGGGAATAACAGAACTACTTTAAGCTGCTTCTATATCTTCTGAGCAGGATCTCCTCTGCTCTGGGACTCTTAATTTGAACCTTTCTTCTTAAGAGAACTTGACCTCAGTAGCCCTTTTCGTGATTGGAGGAGTTTTTATGCCCATCTCGGGTAGATAGGTTCTAGATGGCTGTTTTCCAGAAGGAATCTGATAGTAACATAGTAGATGACGGCAGAAAAAGACCTGCACGGTCCATCCAGTCTGCCCAACAAGATAAACTCATATGTGCCACTTTTTGTGTATACCTTACCTTGATTTGTACCTGTCTTTTTCAGGGCACAGACCGTATAAGTCTGCCCAGCACGATCCCCGCCCCCCAACCACCAGCCCCGCCTCCCACCACCAGCTCTGGCACAGACCGTGTAAGTCTGCCCAGCACTATCCCTGCCTCCCAACCATCAGCCCCACCTCCCACCACCGGCTCTGGCACAGACCGTATAAGTCTGCCTAGCACTATCCCTGCGTCCCACTACCGGCTCTGCCACCCAATCTCGGCTAAGCTCCTGAGGATTCCTTCCTGCCTTAGAGTGCTGATTTCTCCAATAAAGCAAAATTACTTACCTGTACTGTGACCACCAGAGATTGGACCAGTATACTGAAGGATATTACAAGCTGTGTAATCGAGGACTGGATCTCAATCCACCGACAAACTCTACTGAAAGAAAGTTTTTGTGGCTATGTTCGCTCGATCCTTCTAAATTTCCTCAACATTTCTCTATTGGAACAAACACTTTCACCTTTGAATTCTGTTGTAGATGGTCCTGCAATGCGCCTTTGTTTTTTGGGGGGGATGCACGTCAGCTACTCTGGGGCTTCTCTGGGGCAGAGGGCTTCTGACCTCCCCCCCCCCCCCCCCCCCCCCGAGCTCATTCTGCTGCTCTGTATGTTGCAGAAGTCTGGTAGGGGAACTGACAGTTTCTTTTAGTTAAGCCTTTGGAGATTTCTGGCTTGTTCCCTGTTTCAGTCTCCACTGATGGACCCTGCCCCGAAGAAGGGATGTTTACTCTCCAGCTCAGCAGTAGGGTCCATTGCTCCCCTGTCTTCCTCTATTTGGAGGGAGTCTTTTCAGGGCAGTCTATTTCTGCAAAGAGGCAGCAGGTATCACCTGATCTGGAAAGCCATGTTTGCCTAAGGGGGTGCTTTGAGGGCAATAGACCTCACTGTCTGTGGTGAGTTAAGATTTTCTTATAGTTCCTGCATTGGCTAAAGGCTGTTCCTGGTGTGGGAAACAGTGAACAGCATCAGAGCAGGGCTCCTTGTGTATTGGGCCTCTGAAAGGGCCTATTTAGTATTTTTATTTATAGACTTTTCTGTTCCCTCAGTTTTTTTCTCTGAAGGCAGTTGCTTGAACTTTCCCTCACATCATTTGTGGAACTCTTTTTATACTGGCAGTACAGGTATTACCTATGAGCACACCACCCTGAGTGGCCTGATCGGCTCCTTTTCTATGGGGCATATTTAACTTCCCTCTCTCATATTGCTTGCCTTGACAAGCAGCTGTTTGCATAGCTATGCTACAGTGCCAAAAGTTAGTGGTTTCCCACAGCAGCTCTGCTTTTCTAGTTTTACTCTCTGACACTGATCAAACTATTGCATACCAACTCCAGCTTCCACTGTATCTGTGGCACCTCTAGCTAACTGTTTGTTGCAGTGTCTCGAAGGCTTTTATTTCACTTTTGCACTTTTTCTTTATATTGGACAGCTAGCTATATTCAGAGCTACTTCAATTTAGCATTCTTCCCTGCACTTCTCCCTTAGGAAGCGTTTCTTCTCTTTCCTCTTTGGCCCCCCTCATCTGCAGTTTCTCTGTTTGGCCGTTCTGGGCCCTCATGTTCAGTTCCAGGCTTTGCCTTTCAGCATGGCTATGGCTCCATTCACCTTTTCCTAGGTTTGGGAGTTTTGTGGCATTCTCCGCAAGGACAGCATCAGAGTGCACCTTGCTGTAGACGAGATCCGAAAGTCTATCTTCCTGGATCTTCTCAGAATCCTTGGGCTGTGTGGTTACCACATGGGACCAGAAAAAGGGCTCCTTTTATTCCTTTCCAGAACGCTTCACTTAGGAACTTACAAGCAGGGTTCTTGGTCGCCTATTGTTCGACGCGCAGAGTGTCTGAATTTTTAGCACAGCCATGCCGAGCTGCTTTTTCTGCAATTTGTCGAGTCTGACCTTGCTTTCGGTTCCTTCTTTCCTTTCCAGCTGTGGTTTGGTTTTTCTTTTTTTATTCTCGCTTTCTTCCTTCCTTCCTTTTGGGAGGGGGATTTTCATACGGAGTACACTGCGCTTCGTCTTCTGGATGTTCAGAGGGTTCTCCCATATTTGCAGATGTTACATGTTTTTTTCAGCATTCAGATCTTCTCTTTGTCGCTGTTTCTTGCCATTGGGCGGCAGCCTCTGGTCTGATCTAATTTTTTTTTCTCATTGGATTACAAATACTTTGTGGATTTTTTGGAAAGGTTGCATTCTGCCAGTGGCATTGCAGGCTCGTTTCATGAGATTGCTATCAACAAAACACATGAAAATGTGATTCCATGTGCCCCAATGCAGTTCTACTTCCCTTTAATTTCAATATATTCCATCATCTTTACAACACCAGGCTTCCCAAGGCAGATTACAATAACAGTTAAGATGAACCCATCAGGAAACAGGCTATCCTCACTGAAATTTGGTCATCTGTGTTGTATACAGTGTATTTATTTAGTTTTTAGTGTAGAAAAATGAGCACAAAATGCAGAGTTTAAAATTGATGTTTCTACCAGCTATAATAATTTTTTAAGCTGTTTTAGTGATATTCAATTGTTATTTCATGATATTTGTATCTATACTAGGAAAAAAGGCCCGTTTCTCAGCGCAATGAAACGGGCGCTAGAAAGGTTCTATAATGGTAGGGGGCCCCCTCCCTCCGTCCCTCCGAGCTGCTTGCCTGCCTCCGTGTGGTGTGACGGTGACCGTCAGACGTTGTTTGTGGTTCGCTCTGTGTGGGGAGGGGTTTTTTTTTTTTCCCCCTGCGCCTCCGTGCCTGTGCCGTTTCCGTTTCGGCCCTCGAGTGTCATTGCTCCGCCCTCGACGTCATCACGTTTTGATGCGAGGGCGGTGCAGACACTCAGGGGTGCACCGGATATCTCGGGCGCCTCAACTTCTGTGGAGGCTTCATTAGAACGTTGGGGTTGCCTTTTATATAGAGAGACGTTGGGGTTGCCTTTTATATAGAGAGATCTGGAAAGCTTTGAAATAAATGAAAAAGCTGTCAAGTAAAAAAAAAAAAAATCTTTTGTCCTCCACCTTTTAAAGCACTGCCTAGCCAATTGAACCAGGTTTAGACTTACTACAGATGGACCAACAATAAAGAACGACAACGTGGATACAGCAGCTCATAGGTTTGCTTGCTTTTGTTTTGTGTACACAGATGACGGCTGCGCGGGGAGTGGAAACAGAGATCAACCAAATTGGCTTCCTTGTTTACAGTGAATGGACTAGATATCACTTCTACTCCCGTCTATTAAACCTCCTTGGGTCAGGCTTCCTGTTTGTCTCGTGTGCTGCGCCTGCGTGGCTATAATCTCACTTCCGGGGACTATATAAGGAGACCTCGCGTTGGGGTTCTCCCTTTTCCTCCTAGTTGTGGTAGCTGTGATCTGAGGTTAGTATTATCGGCTGGATAGTTTTTATACTCGTCTCGCATTGATTTCCACTGTTACTTGCGGTGATCGCTTGTTGTTTTCTAAGGTAATATAATGTGTAAGGCGATGGGGTGTTTTGGGGGCAAGGGTGAGGAGGATGGAGGTGGATTGCGTGACTGGCGGTTGGGCCTTCCTCCTAGTCTGCTTCTTGAGTTTGGGTGTAACAGAGGATTTGAGTCCGCAGGTTTAAATTCGTGAGGGCGGGAATAGCATATATTGCGCTGGAGTTCATTTTTGACCCTCGATCGTGACCTTGTGTGTTTTCTAGGTTGGCGCGGTAGAAGTTCTTTATTTTGTTTTGTGTATTGTAGTTGTTGTTGTAGTTTTATTTAGGAAAAACTGTTTCAAAATACAGTTGGGTCGGTTGTTTGGCTTGTTTTGCCAGCCTTATATGTCGGCAGTGCCGCTGTGATGACCCTTATTTGCTACTCTGAGAATGAGATTTTTCTTCCACCTTTTCACGCTAGGTGACAACTTAGAACTCTGCATCCATTCTCTTAAGGCCATAGCTTCTGACACACCCTGGTGTATTTTTTTACTCGTATTTACTAGAGAATGATGGTGTCACGGAATAAGACCCGCGATCAAGTCCTTTGCTGGTAAGTACTAGATGTTGGTATAGCGTGAGTTATGGTTTTTACATAACATATGATTGCTTCTAATTGCTGACAAGCTACTTAATAATAAGCATAAACACGAATGAACGTGTCTTTTTCCTTGGATGGCAGGTGAATTAAATATCACAGGGCTATAGTGCTGCAACCAATGAAAGTGTTACTCAGTTTTTTTTTCTCTTAATGCTTTTAGTATCTTTTCAAAGCCTAAGGATTTGAGCGGTAGGTTGAGAACTAGAGGAGATCTGGGTTCAAATCCTGGGGGCTGATATAAAGCATTAATGTGGCATGGTTTCATTGTGGATATTGCACTGAAACATTACCATGGAATGCATTAGAGCAGTAACCCACAAACTCATTGCTATATGCGTTAAAAGCAAACAGCTTACTGTGTAAAATAGTAGTGTCTTCCATTCTGACACTAGTCCAACGGGCTGGAAGGTGTGGTTCTTTTTTTTTTCCACTTTTTTTTTTTTTTTTTTTGAATAGGCTTTATTTAACTTGGCAGCCCTCGGTGTGATATGAAACCTTTCTTGAAACCCAAATTCTTTGTATACAATATAGTAAATGAATTGCTCTTTTCAAGCAGTGTTCCTCATCTGACTTGTGGTTACATTCTATGTGCCCACGCCTCATATTTTGGTTGTGGCACTTAAGACTACACTCTGATTTTGTTCCTGTAATTTTAAAGAAAATACACACTACAGTAAAGTCTACATTATCTGATATAAATGGGACCTATCTGTTGTCTGGTAATAGGGAAAGCAATGTATAAACGAAGGCGGTAAAAGCAGGGTCCAGGGTCTCAGTGGTGTTGTCTTGCTGTAAAAGCAGCGTCCAAGTCTGAATCCAATTGTCTCAGATGCAAAACTTCCCTTTGTGCAATGCCAGAAAACAGAGGTCACCTGGGGGGAGGGAAGGAGGTCAAATAGAGACTGTACTGTATCCAGAACTGGATATCTGGAAGCTATAAGTAATTTGTAAACCAGGGTACAAGTAATTAAATCGGTATGGTGCTAAATCAGCTTTTGTACTTCTGCCAGACTTAATTTTAAAAGGGATCTTGCATTGTGCTCTTACACTTATTTAGGACACCATTATAGCAGTGTTTTCATAGCGTCCCACAGGTCAATCCAGAGATGAATGGGTTATGTCCCTGTACCAGCAGGTGGAGGTAGAACCAAGGTTTGCTATATGTGGACCTGTGTCTCTGTCTTAACCTTGGTATATTCTCTATTTCAGCAGGTGGATGGACATAATCCTGTGCTGCTCTCTGGTTGAGCTTCGTTCCTTTAGGTTTAGTTGAGCTGGCGTTTTTTGGCTTCACTCTGGTTTTTTGGGGGGTACATCTGGTGGGTGCCAGGTCCCTCCCCTCCCCCTTTCCTGACAGCATGTGCTAATTTTGATATTTTTGCTCTGCCTCAACTGTTTGAAAGCAGGGAGTTCATTATTCTACAATACAACTGGTGAGGAGACATCTATGAGTATTTAGTTATTTTGTTTTTTGGTTGGTGATTTTGTACTCCTTTCATCTCCAGGCTGGGATTCTTTGTGCTGTTGCTCGATGGGAGGAGCACGGTGTTGGTGGTTTCTGCGGCTATTTGATTGCTGTTAGCTGCCATTTTGTGAGTAGGCTTCAACAGTGGAAACAGGGTCCAGGAAGGATATTTGTTTCTCAGGCAGGTGCTCTTATGCTTCCTGGGCTGTCTGTCGCTCCCCTCAGGCTGTTGAAACTCCATGCAGGGGCGCTGTGGTGGCGGTTTTGGTTTCCCACACTCCTGGTTTCCACAGCTTTGGTGCACGGGCCGGCATTTCAAGGGAGGTGGCCTTGATGTTTTAAAGCTTAAGCTAGCCTGCATTGTGTGCGGTCTTTTCTGGTGCTGCTGCTGCCCAGTTAACAGGGACTCTGCCACTGGTTGGACCGGGTAGCCTTGTTTCTCTGGTCTCTTCAGGACCACATGTCGCCAGCTGAGCAGTTGTCTCGGCTGCTTCTGCTAGCGCTGGACGTTTAGCGTCTCTGGGCTATAGCCATTAATGTTTGCTTAGTTCCATCTCTGTTCTTGGAGTGTTGATTGGAATCTGTTTTAGCCGATGGCAGCTTGTCACACTCCGGAGCCTTGCCTAGCTATGTTTATGATCAGGCTGTGTGTGTGTGGTTTTTTTTGGTCTAGCCTCTGTTTCACCTATGGAGCTTGCCTAGCTCCAGCTCAAACAGTAGAGCCTGGTTTGCTCTTGGTTTCCGCCATGGGATCTTGCCTAGCTCTGGCTTTGTCCATTGAGTCCGACCTACCTCTGATTGCATGCAGAGAGCTTGTCTGACCCTGCTTTGGCCAACGACTAGAGACCTGCCATCACTTACTATGTGAATATTAAACCTCTTTGCTCTCGGGCTGATGCGCAGACCTCAGCTTTGACACAGTCACGAGCATTAGATGTCACCTGACCTGGTGCGTGCATGTGGCGACTTCTCAGCACACAGTGCCAGTGAATCGGAGACAAATCTTACATGTGTGCACCAGAGTTTTCCAAATTCTATTCCTTTCCTGCCTGTAGTGCTGTGGCTCAAATCCAGAGAGAGACTGAGAGCTGACCGGAATTTTCTTCTATATACCATTAAATTCTTGTGGGGATGATAAGATTCTATTGGGGATGGGTGGGGACGGGTAAGATTCCAGCAGGGACGGACGGGAATGGCTAAGATTCCTGTCCCCGTGCAAGTCTACCATGGACCCTTGCCGGGCTCTGGCTGTGTCTGGGCAGCCTTGCCTATCTCGGACGTTGTCCGAGCTCCTTGGCTGGGAAGTTTTGCCTAGCTCCGCCTTTGTCCGCGCAGCCTTGCCTAGCTCGACTTCGTCTGTCCTTGGCTAGCTATGGATTCAGTAGGGTAGTCTTGCCTATCCTGCTTCATCTGTGGAGTCATGCCTAGCTTCGTAAGAGGTGCCTTGTCAAGTTTTGATGGCATCTTTAGAGCCATGTATAGCTTCAGCTGAGGTGGGGGACCTTTCCTGTCTTAGCCCCCCACTGTGGAGGCTAATTCTGGCAGTGGAGGAGTGGCCTAGTGGTTAGAGTGGTGGACTTTGGTCCTGGGGAACTGGGTTCGATTCCCACCAGGCACAGGCAGCTCCTTGTGACTCTGGGCAAGTCACTTAACCCTCCATTGCCCCAGGTACAAATAAGTACCTAAGCCGCGTTGAGCCTGCCAGTAGTGGGAAAGCGCAGGGTACAAATTTAAAAAAAAAACCATTGTTAAAGAATTCCGCCCTCTTGGGTAGTACAGTCTTCTTTTCTGACCACTTCGGTTCCAGCAGCTGAGTTCGACTGCGTTGCCACTTCGACCATCGTGATGGTCATGGCTCCATCTGTGGTGGACTGGTCCAAGTGTGCTGCCTTGTGCTAGGGTTGGCGTTCCTTGGAGTGGAGTAGCCTAGTGTTTAGTGCAGTGGACTTTGATCCTGAGAAACTGGGTTCGATTTCCACTGCAGCTCCTTTTGACTCTGGGCAAGTCACTTAACTCTCTGTTGCCCCAGGTACGAATAAGTGCCTTTATATAATATGTAAACTGCTTTGAATGCAGTTGCAAAAACCACAGGTGGTATATCAAGTCCCTTTCTCTTCTCTGGTTGATCTCTTAGGCTTGTTTTCTTGGTCCTGGCCTGTTCCGCTGGGACCGCATTTGGGGCTGGATTGGTTTTGCCCATTCGGGTCTTGTGCTGACTAGCTGGTGACCTTTATTCTGGCATGGTTACCGGGTTAACCTCCATGTTGATGGGCCTAGCTCAGGCTCTTTCTGGGAGCGCATCGGTCATGCTGATTTCTTCCGCCTTACATGGTGTACACAGTGGAGGCTTCTCTATGTAGGGACTTCCTTTCTCCTGGTGGAGGGTCCAGACCTGGATCTTTATTTCCCTATACAAGTAGCTCCTGCTTGTTTCTTGGGCTTTTCAGCTTGGAGAAGAGACGGCTGAGGGGAGACATGATAGAGGTAAATAAAATAATGAGTGGAGTGGAACAGGTGGATGTGAAGCGTCTGTTCAGGCTTTCCAAAAATACTAGGACTAGGGGGCATGCGATGAAACTACAGTGTAGTAAATTTAAAACAAATCTGAGAAAATTGTTCTTCACCCAATGCATAATTAAACTCTGGAATTAGTTGCCGGAGAATGTGGTGAAGGCGGTTAGCTTGGCAGAGTTTAAAAAGGGGTTAGATGGTTTCCTAAAGGACAAGTCCATAAACCACTATTAAATGGACTTGGGAAAATCCACAGTTCCAGGAATAACATGTATAGAATGTTTGTACGTTTGGGAAGCTTGCCAGGTGCCCTTGGCCTGGATTGGCCACTGTCGTGGACAGGATGCTGGGCTCGATGGACCCTTGGTCTTTTCCCAGTGTGGCATTACTTATGTACTTATGGGTCATGGACTGGCCTAAGAGCTACCCTGCAGAGCCCTGCTCCAGTTGGGTTTATTTTTTCTGCGCATTCCCCGATGGTCCAGGCGGAGTCTGCCATAACCAGCTTAGGGTTCGCACTGTCATTTGTGTGTTCTTTTCTAGTAATCAGAGGCTGCGGCTGGATACGTTCCCTTGCCTGCTACCTTTGCGGTTGAGTCTTGCTGTTTGTTGATTCTGGTATGGGGGCCTTTCCTATGTGGGTTTTTTCGTCGTATGAGATTCCATGCAGGTGGTAGATTTTGGTGTTTCTTCCCTGGTTGAGGGCGCTCTGATGGTCGCCAGGCAGCGGAGATTTTGGTGTTTCTTCCCTGGTTGAGGGCGCTCTGATGGTCGCCAGGCAGCGGAGATTTTGGTGTTTCTTCCCTGGTTGAGGGCGCTCTGATGGTCGCCAGGCAGCGGAGAGTTTTTCCCAGTTCTAATTTCTCATAGGCTTGCCTGTGGTTTTCTGTCCTTGACTTCCTCTTGCTGGCTGTGTTCTGCATAGCCTTGAGAGTACTTCCCCTTTTCCTATGTGGCTTTTTCTGTTTTTTTCCTCTGTGGCAGCAACTATGGTGGTGCACTGATCGTCATCCGACCGTGGCATGCCTCTTTAGGGATTTTGGTGTTCCGCCCTAATTGTGTACTGCTCTGGTACATCCCACTCGTCTGGGATGCTGTGAAAGGTAAAATTCTTGCCTGATAATTTTATTTCCAATAGTCCCAACAGATGATCCAGAGGCCCCCCTCCCGTCATTGATGTTGGTTGTCTATAGTTTTATTGAACAAGCCATTTTGGATATTTTCCTCCGGCAGGAGCAGTGGAGGTGTTGCCTACTTGGGCTATATAGAGACAGGAGAGGGCTTTCATGTTGGATTTATTTCTTCCATTCCTTTGGTATTGACAATACTGAGATTAAGATGGAGGCACAGGTCCATATATAGTAAACCTTTGAGGTTCTCTCTGTCTTCACCGGCTGGTAGAAGGACATAACCCACTCATCTGGATTGATCTGTTGGGACTAATTGAAAGAAAATTATCAGGTAAGAACTGATTTTACCTTGGTCATCATACAGTTGCCTTTACTTAGTATCTGCAGTACCATGTAATGTTTGAAGTCTGCAGATACTTTCGTTCATATCTTGAGGTATGACTACTTTTGAATAAAGGCATCAAACTACTAGTACTAATTAAGCTGATCTCTGGAGCTGCTTTAGCACACTATTGTCTGCTTTTTAAATGGCTTGTATTCCTTAGCGTCCCTCCGGACCGGACCAGGATTGGACTGATGGGTTGTGCTCGCCTACCAGCAGGTGGAGACTGAGAAAAAACTCTGACTCTAGAGAGCCAATAGGAGCCCTGGCCATGTGACCTTAGCCTCAGTATTTTCTCAGTCTCCCAGCAGGTAGGAAGTGAGCCCATTAGTCTCTCTCCTTTTCTCTTTAGATATTACAGATATTTGTGATAATTCTTCTGTGCCTGGAATCTTATTTAGAGGCTTGACAGGGTTTCCTTTCTCTTCTTTCTTTGACAGCCTCGGGGGTGTTAAACTCGGGTGTCTCGAGTCCACCCCCCTTCCTCCCCATCTCCCTGGCTTAGCAGGGAAGGGCCGTCCCTTTCTCTGGAAAGGTGTACCGTCTTTGGGAGAGGCAGCCACTTTTAACAGGTAGCTGCTTTAAAAGAATTAAATCAAATAAAAGGAAATTCAAAGAAGCAGCCTTTCTTTCCCCAGACTTCTAACGAGCAGGCAGCTCCAGTGTTGTATTATGATTGAGGGGTTATAAAAAAAAAAAAAAAAAAAACAGAAGAAAATAATTCAGTATCTGTGACTTTAAACAGCGATTTTTCTCATCAGATTTAATTTCCTCCATTTTCTTGCGTTTTGGCGGCGGCAGTTTAAACAAATGAAGAAAAAAAAAAAAAAAGAAATGTGCGAACCGCGTAAGCGCGGCCACCTGTTTTTTCCGATATGGCTTAAAAGTTCAAACAGCTGCTGTCGGTCAGCGTCGCGCAGTTCACGCAGCCGGAACGTGTAAATTTTGCTCTCCCTTCAAGGTTTCTTCGGGTCCGGTGCTGCCTCCAGTTTTTTCGGGGCCTTTTTCGCCGGCTGTTGTTTCTTCGCCGTTCCACTGGGCTCCGCTTGTTCGGAGGTGTCGGGCGCGCTGTCGACGATTGCTACAAGGCCAGTGGAGCGAACGGCGGCCATTTTGTTTCTCCCTCCATCTTATCAGTCGGGGATCTCTCTGCTGAAGGTAAGGCTGCAGTTCATAGAGCAGTTCGGCTCCAAGATGTGTACACTTTTGTATGTGCTGAACGGCGTATTCTAAAATGCTCTTCACATCAGCAGGCAATATTTGGTTGAAAGGGGGCTCCTTTCATATATGAATATATAACAAGCTTTTCTTCTTTTAAATTTCTATGTATCACGGGGCTGTTAACACTAGTTTTTTCTGGTGCTCAGTCATTTTTCATTGCCTGGTGGAAAATCTACATCTTATCATAATATCATAATTCATTTCAAGCATTTTCCTCAATAGCTGTAGTATTATACAGTGTTTTAAGAACTTTAGAAACTTTCTCTATAGGCATAGAGTAAATTTCTGTCTTTCTCATTCCCTGGTGAATAGGACTACATTGTCTAAGAGTCAATTGATTGGTACTTTGCAATTCTGACCATAATATATTAGTTCCTTTCAAGCATTTTACTCCATGCCTATGATGTTATATAGTGTTTTAAGAACTTAACAGACACTCTCAATGGCTGTAGTGTTATACAGTGTTTTCTTTTTCCGACTTTAAGAAGCCTTCTCTAGAGGCATACACTATATTGTTCAGATGCCATGGGGATATATCAGCTCTTTCATATTCTCTGAGGGACAGTCCTGTCTACCAAGCTCCCAATCACTCAGCTGCCTTAGCAGGCATGCTTTATTCATGTCTTCCCTTCTTTTCCAACTGCCTTGAAGCCTCTCATTTTTCATTTTAGCTTTCTTCTGGTTTTTACAGGACATATGGTCACTTAGAGAATAAAGTCATCCTTTCACTTAAAGATAGTGGACGGTCCTCAAACCATCTACTCGTGTTTGTCTCTACTCTATCAGTGCAGCATTGGCAGATTATAAACATCCTGGTTTGGTCCAGTATGCCTATACATACCATCTGCTATCTCTTCCTCTTCCTTAGAGACCTGATGTTATATCAAGCTTTCTTGAATTCAGATACAGTCTTGTCTACACTGCCTTCACCAAGTGGCTGTGGCACAACTTCACTTTTTTCGTTACAGGTAATTTCCAAGTTTGTCCTTTTTCATTTTCATTCTATGCGCCTTCACTCCAGAGTGTTCTTCCAATTGGAAGGGGATTCACTCACTTCCTGTGTATTTATACCATAGGTACATAAGTATGGTTATGCTGGGTAAGGCCTAAAGTCCATCAAGTCCAGCATTCATATCTAATGGGCATAGGTACATAAGTTTTGCCATTCTGGGGAAGTTCAAATGTCCACCTTTCTACAGCCAGAACAGCATTAAAGAAAAGAAAAAAAAAAAAAAAAAAAAAAAACCTCTCACGAGAGTATCGAACAGAAATCTCTGCTCCAAAAGCAAGGCTTTGCAGTAATTCTGCAAACTAACGCATACAATATTTGCCATGGCTGTTCACCACTAGGAACACCGGGGACCCTGGGCCTAGGTTCGGTGTTTTAACCTGAAACAAGCTCAACATTCATATCTATTGGGTGTGAGTCTGGTACTACTACTACTACTTAACATTTCTAGAGCGCTACTAGGGTTACGCAGCGCTGTACAAATTAACAAAGAAGGACGTTCCCTGCTCAAAGGAGCTTACAATCTACATCTCAGTGAGGGAGGACGCATGACCGTGGTACGTGGATTAGTGGTATGTGGATTAGGGAGATCCAAGAAATTACAGGCCGGTGAATCAGACGTTCATACTGGGACAATTTTTTTCTGTCCGGAGCGTACTACCATAGCTGGTGGACTCCTATATTCAGAACTTTCTATATTCAGAACTTACCCAACTATGGAACGCCATAGAGATAGGGTTGGAGTTTGTAGCCCTATTTAACTGGTGTCCTTGGTCACCCTTCCTCTTCTCCTCAGGATCCAGAGAATGGCTAGTTTTTTGCTTATGCATTAACCGGTCATTTTCAGCAGTACTCTCTCTTCCGTTCTTTTATAGATCTAAGAGGATGTTCATTGCGCTCTTAGGGTCATTTCATTCTTACCTAGACGACTGCCTAATTGGAGAAAGTCTTATCAGCAGAGTTCTCAGGTCACGCACCGGGTGTTGCATTTCTTACAGTCTCTAGGTTGGGTGGTGATTGTAGCCAGGCCTCTCATTTGATCTCTCATTTGATCTCTCATCAGATATCTCTGATTTTCTCTTTGTTTAGTCAGGTTGGCGCACAGTCTTTTGTCTCCTCTTCAAACATCCCAGTTTATATTTTTCTTGGTGACCTTGGGCCTTCGGCCATTTCCTCGCTCTATTCTGCAGAATGCAATTTTACTTTCTAATGCCCAAGAAGGAATTTTCCTTCATCCTATTGCGAATCTCATGGTCATCAATCGCACTATTTAAGTGTCATCTAGTTATCTCAAGAACCTTAGTTCTGTCATTGGGATGCTTCGTGCAGTACACTTTTTGGCAGAAGCTTGTTTGTATATATTTTTTTTCTGGGGGACCTCAGCAATTCGTTTTACCTTCGGGTGAATTTTGTTTTCCCTACTGACAAACAAGGCGGAGAGAGCTATGTTGGTCCTTGCCATGGCAATGGGTTATGTCATCCGCCAAGGAGGAGTTAAGAGTATACTCTTGAGTTTGTACTCATTTTTTCTTAGTTGTGTCACCCTGCATTTAGGTGAATGGACTCTCATTTTTTTCAGCCTTACTTCCTCACTGCGACACTTCAGGGCTATCTCTTTTTGCCTTCAGGCTCACGAACATTTCTTGCTTCTTCCGTTCAGCAACAGTCTTGACGGAGACAGGGACAGATGCCAACGTCCAGCAGGGGTTTTTCAGCCTTCTTTATGCGTTTCTTCCATCATCTCACTAGGTGTTTACGCAGAACCAAGGCACCCTTCTACATCCGGACCCCCAGTCACTCAAACTTATGGCGTGGTTACTGGGTCTGCAACATCTTTGATATTTTCGCAGGAAGTACTTCAAGTTTTAATTGCTTCCAGACAGAAATCTACATTAAAGTCCTATGAATCAAAGTGGCGACGGTTCACTCTGTGGTACTCCTCTCGCCACTTCATTCCACAAACAGTATCCATTTTGCATGTTTTGGAATATCTTCTGCATCTTGCGAAATCTTGTCTGTCTTACTCATCCATTAGAGTTCATTTGGCAGCTCTATCAGTGATGCATGATACTGTTGACAACCGCACGCTTATGCAGCATCCACTGTCAAAGCGGTTTCTTAAAGGAGTCCTGCACCTGTACCTCCCGCTTCGTCCACCAGCTAGGTGAACTAGGTGAACAGACTCTTAAAGTTCTGTTTTCTAGTAGCCATAACTTTTTCTATAAAGTTTTCCTCTTCAAGCAGTGTTTCCCAGTAGCCATTGCAGCAAGTAGATCTATGTGTGGAATACTTCTACGGTTGGTAACTTCTTTTCGGTCTGCTGTAGTTTAAAGTTTTCACCTTTCCCAATCGTTTTTTTCTTATTGGTTTTGTCCTTCTAGCCAGTAGGCGTAAAAGTTTTTCAATGTTTCTAACCCGCTATATCGCGAAGGATCAAGGAAATGAGAATGTCTATTTCTCTTCTCGCTGAGAGGGCAGTTCCACAGCGTATTACAACATATTCCACAACTTCAGAAGCGGGCTCTATTCTTACTACGGCGATTTTTGGTGCTCTCGGTGCACATTGGTAAGTTGGCAACTTAGTCCTAGTTTCATTTTATTTTGCTCATTGGGACACACTACATGTTAGTTGTCGCCAGGTGGCCTATGCAGCATGAACATTTCTCTGCAGTTTTCATAGGGTCCCTCCCTTCAGATTACTGCTTTGGTACTTCCCATCAGTCCAATCCTGGTCCGGTCCGGAGGGACGCTAAGGAAGGAGAAATTAGATCTTACCTGCTAATTTGCTTTCCTTTAGTCCCTCCGGACCGGACCAGGCCCCTCCCATGTTCTCTCTACTCTTTAGCTTCTTTTATTAAGTAGGAAGTGTATTCAGTAGGAAGTGTATTCATTCCTTTACGATTCGTGGAACAATACTATATATATACAGAACTTTACGTGGTCTATACCACTTCTCTGGTGGTTGCTGGTGAGCTCAATTGCTGGAATCTATCTATAAAACCTTAAATACGCCATACCACTTCTCTGGTGAGTTGTGGCTGAGCTCAGTTGCTGGAATATCTATAAAACCTTAAATATGATTTACCACTTTTCTGGTGAGAGTTGCTGGTAAGCTCAGTTGATGGAATATATATAAAATCTTAAGTGGGCCATACCACTTCTCTGGTGAGAGTTGCTGGTGAGCTATAAGACAAGTGAGCCATACCACTTCTCTGGTGAGAGTTGCGGGTGAGCTATATTATGCGTGAGCCATACCACTTCTCTGGGGAGAGTTGCGGGTGAGCTATATTATGCGTGAGCCATACCACTTCTCTGGGGAGAGTTGCTGGTGAGCTATATTACATGTGAGCCATATCGCTTCTCTGGTGAGAGTTGCTGGTGAGCTGTAATACATATCGGGCCATACCACTTCTCTGGTGAGAGTTGCTGGTGAGCTCTGATACTTGGCATTGCCGAGTGCTTTGTGGCTGCTAGGATTCCATACGGCACAGAAGGTCTTTCTTTCTTTCCTGCTTTGTTATTCAAATACTGAGGCTAAGGTCACATGGCCAGGGCTCCTATTGGCTCTCTAGAGTCAGAGTTTTTTCTCAGTCTCCACCTGCTGGTAGGCGAGCACAACCCATCAGTCCAATCCTGGTCCGGTCCGGAGGGACTAAAGGAAAGCAAATTAGCAGGTAAGATCTAATTTCTCCTTAGCTGTAGCTTGTTGCCTGTATGAGGCTGGTGACTTGTCTATGAAGGTCTCTATCTGACTGGTGTAAGGTTTAGATTTAATGAAGATCCTTATTATCACCTTAAACACTTTTTCCCTTCCTCCTAGGACTGAAGGACTGAGCTTGGACTGCTTATATCTTCGAGAACCATTCCAGTGCAGGTAATGTTTTTGTGTTCTAGCTTCTAGGGTTTGTTAGATTGCCATAGGCAGTTGCAGGAATCTTCAGCAACAAACTAGACTTCACGATACGATTTTCACAGAGATAAACATTTACCGTGTTTCCCCGAATATAAGACACTGTCTTATATTAATTTATCCGCCCCAAAACACGCTAGGTCTTTGGGGGGGATGTCTTATTTTTCTGGGATCGTGGTCGCCCCCCACCCGAAGTCGCCGGGACCCCCTTCCACCCGTCACTCCGGAACTAACCTTAAACTCCTTTCTTCTTCGCAACGCAAGTTCCCAGCAGCAAGCAGGGCAAACCTCTCCTTCCTTCTATGCCCCGCCCTCGCCTGACGTACCGTAATGTCATGCGAGGGTGGGGCTCTCTGTGGCCCTGCTGCAAAAAAAAGTTTGCTAGGTCTTATTTTCGGGGGGAGGCCTTATATTTACAAATGTAGCAAAATCGCTACTAGGTCTTATTTTCGGAGGATGTCTTTTTTTCGGGGAAACACGGTAGCTTTTATTTCTGATAAGTGACTAATCAGTAGGGCTCTTTAGTGCTTTAATTCAGTAAACCGGAGAGTAGGTTTGTCTAGCTCATAGCTTTTTGTTGGTAACTCAGATGAGGTACATAAATATATCCCTGTCCCTAGATGCCTAAGGGGTTTATTCCTTAAGGTGGTGTGGTGATAACATGCACTGTTTGCCTGCTGTATAGCTTAATGTTGGAGTTTTTCAGAAGTTCATGTAAAATAAGTTGCAAACCATGCAAAACAGTTCATTATGCAGAAAGGTCATAGCACTAATTGCACACTTCTGCCCATATCTATACATTTTTGTGGCTACATAATACAGAAATGTTATGCAGAAGACAATACTGCATGAATCTGCACATAGAACACTGGGACACAGCATGTTAAAACTATTGTTAATAAGGCTATTGGGGGGGCAATGCAGAGAAGCATGCAGAAAAATTAAGATGCACACACTAGAACTTAAATACCAGGTTTGAGGATTAGTTGGAGTCCGAAAAAAAAACTGACTTAGAATTTGCAGATACTGTTGCAAGGATTCAAAGACAGAGGTGTGATGGTTCTGCCCACTGGTCCAATCAGATGAGAATTGTATTAACATATGTACTGGAATGACTTCTGTGCATAAATGTTTGGCAAATCTTTGCAAGGCTGACATTGTAGAATAAAATTCTAGCATGTTCCTAGATTGTACTGTAACTTTGCTCAGACATGCATACAGTACTAGCTGTCCTCCATGCAGAACTCTGTGCATGTGTCTGGTAGGCTTAATGTTGATTAGTACATTCTTTGAATTTGCATAAGATTTGCTTACTGTATTGGGAGGGAAAACTTCTCAAGCTGTTCAAGTGTTGGACTAATGCTCCTAGGGAAAGTTAACATGTACACCAGGGAACAAGCTAAAGGGGCTGATGTGGTAAAAATTCATGCCCCCTTGTAGTCTGATAATAGAAAGTTATGGCGTCCCTGTACGGAATCTTCTGGCCTGGTTAGAGAACAACACAGGGATGGGGATGAACTTTGCCCCACCCCTGTATTGTTTAATGCAGATAATGTTTTGTTTTACAAAAATGCTGGCCAAAACTTGCACAAGGGCTCTTAGCATTCCAGCTAACAGCTTTTTCTTGAGGACATTTTTCTGTTGGGGGGGGGGCGTTATTACAGTTGGCTTGTTCTTGTTTTCTATTTGTGATTTATAAACAGTTGTACAGCATATATTAATACTTAAAAATTTTAAATATAAAATCATAAGTGATCATGGCTTGTGCTGGCAGGGACAGGCCAGGGATAAACTCAGTCCTCGTGCCATTCTCTAATCCGTTCTTTATAACCTACTCCCCACACCTGATTTCTTATTGAAAAGTAGGCATCCCTTCATACCTTTTTTTTATCACATTGCATGTTCATGAGTATGTGTGGGTATCCCTCTGTCACTCTTCACAGCCTGCAGGCTTGTGAGTTCTGGGAATAGTGTATGCTGACTTGAATGCCTGTGGGTTCTGAGTAGGATGGGAATAATTTCTATTTCCATGGGAGTTCATTCGCAATTAATACTTTTTGACATGCTTTATTGGGACATTGTTTTGCATTTGAGGTTGATGCTGTAGAATTTCTCCATAACAGAGTGATAAGTTGTGTGAGAGGGGTGTTGCATTTGTGTTAAGAAAAAAATGGTTTTAAAATATTGTAGAGCAGCCAATAAGTTTTGTTCTGTTCTGATTTAGATATCAGCTGTGCCACAGTGATGACCCTTATTTGCTACTCTTGATTAAGAGAATGATGAGATTTTTTAATCCACCTTTTTCATTTTACTCTGAGGTGGCAATTTATGGCTCTGTATCCATTCACTTAGGACAATAGTTTCTGATGCACCCTGATATTTTCTTACTCTTATTTACTAGAGAATGATGGTGTCATGGAAAAAGACCAGAGAGCAAGACCATTGTTGGTAAGTACTAGACATTTAAATAGCATTGAGGATTGGTTTTGGCTGTTCATCTAAAATGCGATGGGCCGTGGTGTTCTGACCGTCTACCTAAATTTAAATATAGGGAAAGTGAATGACGGTCCCATAGGAACCAGCTTTTCAAAGTTATGGTACTAAGTTGAGCACCCGCCCAAGTCCACATACTACTACTACTACATAAAGGAAATTAAAATATGGGGGGTTGTGAGCACAACTGGCCAGGTTGACTTTAAGAGGAGTACAGCAGGTGCTGCACAGACAATGAGGGCTTGTGTGCGCTTTTTCAGGGAAGAGGATGCTGCTCTATTATTCATTCGAAACATTACTATTTTTAACCAGTCAGAGCAGCGACCTCATTTCTTGGATTTTCGCTTGGCTGCTCTGTGCATGCTCGACTGGCCAACTGTTTAACGATGGAATAGAGAATGCAAGTGAGCTACAACGAGCAGCTCATTTGCATTCCTATTCCTTGATGCATGCCCGTTCCTTACCGATTCGCTAAGGGAATCGGTAAGGAAAGGGCTTTAACGAGTCTTTAGTGCATCATGGCCTTAGTCCAACACCTCTGTCTTACTGTATTTCCACTATTCCCTATTCGAGACTCTATCATAGGTCTCTGCAATTTTAAAGTTTGTGGGGTGGGTGTTTTGTTGTTTTTTCTTTCAAGACCATGGCATCGAATACTAGTACAATATCTCCTGTTTCCTAATGTCGTTCCAGTAAAATAACATTAATTCTGGTCACTACAGAGCTGGAGGAGAAGGGCAAAATAGTTGTCTACCCTTGCCCAGCTGGCACAGAAATCTTTACTAAAAACTTAAACCACAGACAAAGTTAGAAAGCTGTTTAACTTCTGTCCTTTGTCTCTCTACTTGTTCTTAGTTGTCTGTCCTAGAGTTCCTTTCATTCAGCCAGTTATTTATATACCGCTTAGACTTAAGTGGTTTACAGTTTTTCATTTTACAGGTAGTGGGCTCACAGGGCAGCAGGAGGGTTAAGTGACTTGCCCAGGGTCCCAAGGAATTGCGGAGGGAATTGAACCTGGCTCCTCAGGATATCAACCCACTTCTAATAGGCAGCAACAGGAATTGAACCCAGATCCCCAGGTCTGCAATCAGCTACACTAACCATTAGGCCACTCCTCCCCTCTTCCTTATTTCTCTTTCATGTATATTTGTTTTTTTTTCTACAGCTTCTCATCTCATTTTCTTAGTCTTACTCCGTCCTTCACGTCTTGCCCCCTTTCTTACCTTCATGTCTGTTCTCCAACATGACACTTTTTCCCCCAGCTGTTCTCTTCCCAGTTTCCATCTGTCAGCTTCTCTACTGTCTGCAACTTGTCCTCTCTGCCTGTTTTTCTTCCTCTCTCCCAGATCATGTGTGTGTTGCCAGCAACCTCCCCACCCCCCACAAAGCACATGCTCTCCTGAGTTCCTCTTGCACTCACAGCCTGTCTACTCTTGTTCCACAGTCCCTCTCCACATCACCCAGCTTCTCAATTTACAGCTGCTTTCTGCCTCTTCAAACATCTTTTTCCCAGCCAGTAAAACCCTTTAAAGTCCTTCACCCCCTTCCCAGCCCCCTTTATTCCTCTCCCAGTAACTTCTGTCTTAACTATACCTTTGTTGCTAAATACCTGTGACAGGTAATCTGAATCTGTCTGCTGCACTTGCCTTTCCATTGCCTAAGCCAGGGGTAGGCAACTCCGGTCCTCGAGAGCTGCAGACAGGTCAGGTTTTCAGGATATCCACAATGAATATGCAGGAGATAGATTTGCATACCATGGAGGCAGTGCTTGTAAATTTATCTCCTGCATATTCATTGTGGATATCCTGAAAACCTGACCTGTCTGCGGCTCTCGGGGACCGGAGTTGCCTACCCCTGGCCTAAGCTACAGCAATGCCCTCTTCCCTCTGCAGTTTATTTGACATGGGGAGGTGGGAGCAATAACTAGGATACAGAAGCCCTTCCTGTGTTCTCCTGTAGCTCTGCAACTTGGAGCTTGCTGCCTCCAGATCTACAGACCTGCAGGGGAAAAATATTTTTTTTTTTTTTTGGGGGGGGGGGGGGGGGGGGTCAGGCACCCAAGGAACCAGCGCCTATAGACAGTGCTTACTGCTCAGATGACAGGGCTGTACTACTCAGTTTGACTTAATGTTCTTCTTTTAGTAGTGGTTTTCCAAAGCCTTAGACTGAGAAACAGGGAGGCCAGGATTCAAATCCTAGTTGCTATCCTTGTGATATTTGGTGAGTCGATTAACCTTCCATTTCCTTGGCCACAGAGATCCTAAAACCTGGGGCAAAGGAGGACTTTGGGGTACTGCTATTTGGCTGCAATAGTATAGGTGCTGCCTTTTGGACTCCTTACACATTGGCACAGGACCTCTGGGCACCCAAATGGAAGGTGTCTTAAAGTCCCCCCTTGCAGTCATAGGGATCTGAGCAGGAGGCCTTCTCGGCCAGCATACAGGTGCTGCTGACAGGGCAATCCTTTTGACACCAGACAAAAGTGAGGTGAATACAAAGAGCATTATTGATATCCAAGGACCTTTATTGTAGTCACATCAGCACACATTGATAACACTTTGAGCATAAGACAGAGCACAGTTCACCAGGAGGCACCTGTGAGAGAAGACAGAACGGGCAGCATCCTTCACAGGCACCACCTAGGGCAGCTATGATCTCTTGCAGCAATGGTCCTCAGAACATAATGGAGATCATAACTGCCCCAGGTGGTGCCTGTGAGGGAAGACACTGCCTTTTCCATCCTTGCATGTACCTTCTGAGACAGCAGTGCTCTCCATTAAGCTCAGAGACCACCCCACCCACAGCACCATGTCTCTGCCAGCCCAGACAGCAGATCACTTCTAGATGCTGCCCGTATGGGTACCCAAAAAGTCTGATGCCAATATGGCAGTGCTACAGTCACAGGTGCAAAAGTAGCAGTGCTCAGACTTGCATCATGCACCCCTGTGGTGAAAGGAAAATCTCCTGTACCTGCCTTGGAACTGCAATTGAATTATTTAATATCAAGTAGAATTAATGCCAAGAATAGTCTCAGAAATACGAGTATTCTATTAACATTTGCTTGTGAGTCCCCTATTCTCCTCTCCCACAATTTTCTATCCACAGTACTCTTGTGTGACATTCTTTCCTTGGGGTTTTTTGGTCGACTATTCAGTTATCCATTTGATTACACAATCTTGATTCAAATAGCATGTTGTGCTTCGGTGTAAATTCCTTGTATCCAGTCAAGGTATTGCCAAATGTGTGGATTTAGAGAATACCCTTAGAGTTGAATCCTGTCTTCCAGAACAAGGAAACATACATTGCAGCGAGGCCCCTGGTCAGCACTTCAGGAGGCAGGGTAGGGTAAGGGCCTGCCACCCCTTGACTGACAGGACAGGCCTGGGCCACCTTGCCTCTTCGCAGACTCCACCCCTTAGGTGCACAGACTTTCCAAGGAATGACACTTTTTCTGGGAGTTTTCTCCAACCAGCTTTTTTTTTTTTTATTTAACACTAAGCTCAAATACCAGGCTGACTCCTAGGCAAAGTATTGAGGAGTCTTCAGCCCAACAGCCACAGCATCATAGACAGGACAAAGCTCAACATGACCTTAACATCATGTCCCTTTGCTGTTCTATTTCAAAGATGAACTCTGTCCATGGTTATGGCATTAAAGGTACCTCCTTGGATCAGCTTCTGTGATTAGGCTGTCCTTCCTCAATGGGGCTGTGGGTCCTTCTTCCTGTTTCATTCTAAGGAGCTCTCTTTATGGGTCTTAAGCCCTTAAAATGTATTCTATTTGTAGCTCTCTGAGAATGCCCAGTGACACAATTTTTTGTAAACTGCAAGGAGCTCCATTGGGATTTTGGTGGGGTATAAGTGTGTCATGGAAATGCCATTTCTTTTGTCTCAGCTTTACCATGAAACAGGGAGCCAGTGCTCCCTCCTGTGGTATCTTTGTGACAGAGCATCACCTGTACGTGTCACAATGTGTAATATGTACTGTAGGACACTTCTGAAGTTCTGAAAAATCTAGCAATTTGTAAGAGCATAAATTACTTGTTTACAATTTAGAGGTCCTGTTTACTATGTGGAGCAGGAAGGTAATGGTATAAACTCAAATATAAACTGATTTTTTTGACCAAAAACTGCGTCTCAGCTTGTAGTCAGACCCACCCTCCCTCCTGGTGTCTGGCATTATTCCTGTTCACTTCTCCCACTTTCCTGCTGAGCAGAAGAAGCTGCCTCTTCTCCCCCCCCCCCCCCCCCCCCGTCATACTTGTACAGTCCTGGGTGAGCTGGGGCATGTGCCATGTTTGTTAAGGAGATGGCTCCAGCTCACCGGTAAGCCCAGGGTGGGGGGTAGAAGTCTGGTTCAGGGGAGAGGCAGGTGGCAGAGGAAGGATACCATGGGAGAGGGGGGAAGGAGAGGAAAAATTGAATAAAACCCCTTGAGTTTAACATCACATCACTCCCCTTTTTTTTTTTTTTTAAGAGGAAAAATATTCTGTTTATATTTGGATGGGTTTAAGCTAATTTGCTGTAGCTTGAGTTCAGCATCCACTTATAGAAGATAAATCTGTTCTGTTAATGATGAGTGATCTTTATCAATGGGAATCTCTCTGAAAAAGAATGAGAGAAGAACTTACACTGAAACAGTACAGAGTAACTTCTGTTGTAGCTGATTAATCAGACTGAGTTGATCATGTAACTTAAGTTTGGGATTTTGTTTTGTACAGGAGTATTGGATAGGGGAAAAGGACTCTGAAGGATGTGGAAGATCATCTACATGGGCCTGAGAATAAGACATGGATTCTAGTTTCTGAAGGTAAAACTTGTAACTGCTAAAACATATAATAAGCAAATGTATGCTGCCTGAATAGTTTTAGCTGTTCATGATTGGGTGTATTTTAGACTGCTTTGCTGTTCTTTAGCATTAGTGCCTCTTCAGCATTCCTAACTTATTTGCATGCCTCAGCCTTGGTGGATTTCTGGGCTTCCAGCTTATACAGCACTGGTCACCTACAATTTAAACTCCAGGGGGAATTCTGTGGTGTCAGGCAGCACAGCCGGTTTGTGGAATGGGAGGGGGTGGGGGCTCTGGTCTGAAGGTCTGTGGGATAATGGCATGGAAGCAGGAAATATCTGAGGTAGGATATGAAAGGTGCAGTGGAGGATTTAGGGCAGTGACTTTCAACCTTTCATCTTTGCAATCATTGTTAAGGCATACCACTGGAATCTAACCCATCCCCGCTCAGGTCCATTCCATGTCTGCAGTCCAGAGAAGGAAATGGTAAATGGATAGTCTGGGCAGAGACTCGAGTAACAGAAAAGCAAAGTTCCTTGGGAGAAAGCGGCGATATCCTCCCTATGGCCAGTAGGATTGCTGAAGTACAAAATAGCTAGGTTGAACATAGACATCTCCTCTCCCCTCTTGGTATTGGTGCCATGGACAGGAGTGAAACCTGGGTGCTGACTGACTGGCTTGAGCTGAGCTGATTTCATGTGATGTGGGGGCCCAGGTTTTTTCTATCACATATGCAGCATTCCCAGTGATGAGCTGGTAGGTATGCATGAGTCCAAACCATTGAAAAATATGGCAGCAAAGTTGTAGGACTATGGTTTCCAAACCTGGTCTTCGTCCTGAGAATGTATCTGCACAGGCCTTTCTGCACGTACATAGTATAACAAGGAACAATGCCTGTTCCCTTACTGAGTGCTGAGAAAGCTGCAGTGGTAGAGTTCATTAGTGTACTGAGTTCTCTGCAATAAAGTCCATAAGTAGCTTGACTATGTACAGGCTGTTCTATAGGGGGATGAGGGAAAAAGAAAACCTGGTATGGGAGATAGGAGGCAGATGGTATAAAGTTTTAAAAGGGGGGGGGGGGAATTCAGGATTTGAGAGAGTAAGGGAAGGAAGACACTACATGGCAGGAAGAGAGAGAAAAATGAATCCAGTCCAAAATTACTTGTATTCCAGGTATAGGCAGATTCAGTTCCAGACAAAGGGGCAGGTCAGATGGCTTTAGGACACCAGTGTAGTACGTGGTAGGCAGCACCCAAAGTGGAGCCTCCTGAAAAAGCTGTAGCTTCTGTTGTGCTGCTGTTGGTTCTGAAGTGTGCTTCTGTCAGTCAGCAGCACTAGCTCTGCTACTTTGAGGTGCCAGTTGTGATTGAAAACAGAAGAGCAAAGTACAGCCAGAACTGCTTCTATACCTCCCACTGAGTTACAAAGCTTCCTTGGTCCCCCTGTGGTCTAGGTGAGCTGGCTTTCAACTAATGTTCTTGTGCCAGGATTGGCTTGGATTCTGGTTCCTCTTCTTAACCCGGGGAATTCTGCATTATGTACTGAATTCCCCTGGATTAGCTCTAGATGCCTTAGCTCGTAGACTTCACTCACTAGTTAAGGGATTTTCTCCTTTTAGTTCTGGAATCTATTGATCATGGCCATATTGATTTGAGGCAAACCATAGCTCTTTTCAGACCCTTGTATAAACAATTTATGGCTAGGACTCCTGCCAGGGTGACTGCAGTTTCCATAGTGTCCTCCATTCTTGCTGGTTCATTGCTGTCAGAAGTCTACGTCATCTCCTCTCAGGTGGTATGCAGTGCCGATATTGAGCTGTCAGACCTTCCCTGTTTTTGCTTCATATTGTGCTGAAAATGGAAGGGATGTGTGAAATGAAATGGAAGAGGTACTTGTGCTTCTCCTACAGCAGGAGTTCTCAACCCAGTCCTCAGGACATTTATTTATTTTATTTATTGCATTTGTATTGCACATTTTCCCACCCATTTGCAGGCTAGATGTGGCTTACAGAGAGAGTCTTGTTATGGTTTTGCCATTCCAGGACATACCCAGCCAGTCAGATTTTCAAGATACCCACAGTGAATATACATAAGATAAATTGGTATGCACTGCCTCCATTGTATTCAAGTCATTTTGTGCATATTCATTGTGAGCAGGGACGTAGCCATGGGGAGGGGGGCTTTGTGCTTAGTATTTGTGACTGAGGCCAGTTACTGCATAGAGTTTCTATTTTAAGCATCTGTAATATTTCAGCTTGTTCAGTTTCCCAATAAGCATATTGATCTAGGTTCCACTGTAATATTTACTGTGTTCACTCTTCCTAGGTAGAGTTCTTGTTACTTCGTAAAGTTAGTGGTGTTATGGTAAAGTAGATTAGCTCTATAGGTCTGGGTAACTTTTGTAGGTTTTATATTACAAGTACTTCACAAGCTTGGAACTGGAGAGGGTTTATGGTTTTTACTGAAGACACCAAAATCAAATTTTTTTTTGTATGAGTTCCTGGGGAAATGCCCTTGTTCTGCTTTACATAAGACCATAAAAGCCATACTGGGGCAGACAGTCCATCTAGCCCAGTATCCTGTCTCCAGCATGGGCCAATTCTGGTCATGATATTAAAATTTCCAGGCTACATAATAATACAGCTTTATAAGAAGTTTATATTTAAGTTGAAGAATATGTGCCATTTTGGTAATTATTTTACAGGATACTATGATATTGTTGAGATGTTGACCAGACACAAGTCTACTATAATGGCAAAGTTTAAATTATGGGATAATGCTACTATATTTAAAAAGTCGGTGTTTCCCTACGTATGTATGGAGTTTGTTGATGCAGGACAGGTTTCTAAGTAAAAAGTCTATCAAGTGAACTCTGTGGCATTATTTAGGAGTATATCAAGAACTACTCACAGCTGTATGCCTAATACCCCCCCTCTCCCCCCAAAATATGTTAGGTCGGCTTATACCACTGATTGTGAGTATCCTGAACTTGACTGGGTGTCCTGAGGACTGAATTGAGAGCCTTGGTCCTTCAGTGATGGGCCACACTGTTTAGCATGTTAGACTTTTGAATGTAAAATCATGTAATACTACCTATATGCTAATGGTAATGTTCTCTTCCCATCATAGGAGCAGAATGGAAAAGCTCAATATTAAGAAGGTAAGGAGCATGCTTAACTAATTCAGTGGCCTTTCTTCATCTGGGAATATGGCTCCTGTTAATTACATGGACCTCTTCCTCTTTTGAGTAATTTCTGCCATTTCAGATATGCTTTAGCTCACCTAGTGGCAACTTAACTTTCTGACTTTCAGCTTCTGGTTTATGGGGCATTTTCACTTGTGTACAAACTAGCTGGTTTTTGAAGTATCCAACATTTTGCATATTGATCTGTGCAGTCAGCTAGCTTAATGGCTCTCATGCAGTATAGAGTAAAAACGTTTTCTTATCAAAAATTAGTATGCACAGCGTCAGTATCCTGTATTCTGAATATTTTTGTTCTCTAAATCACTGGAGGACGAATGTTAAGGGTAAAGCTTTTGTGATGAGGTGAAGGATGCAAATGATGAAAACATAGTTCAGCAGAGATTCTGTGATGAACTTAAGCTTGTCTTTCGCTCCTATCTGATGCATCCTTCAGTTACTACATGTTCCTGCTATCACAAGTGTTTTCACAAGACATAACACATTTTTGGTTGCATACACTGGTTGATTCCAGTGCAAGTAATGCTATGCAATACAGTTTGATCCATAGGGACTTTGACTATTCAGCATTGGAGCAACTTTTGTCATGGAGTTCACTGTGGGCTGTTCTTGCTTTACACCAATGTCAAGTATCTGAATTTGAATATGTGGGAGAAGGCCATAAGGTTTGCAATAGCATGAGGTGGAGTGGATAAAATGGTCTGTCTTAGCTGCAACTGCCACCCTAATAATAATTTATATAACACTACTTGTACACACACATAAGACCCTGCTGAACAGAGCTGAGCTTAAGACAAACAGCGTGAAATTGGTTTTTTTTTTTTTTTTTTTAAATTCTGGAAAGAATTAAACATGGGTTATAAACAGGTAGTAAAGGGTTGAGATTTAAAAGCAGCCTCAAAAATGTGGGCTTCTAGCCTGGAAACAGTGCCAGAGAGAAGCATAACATATAGACTAATAACCTATGAAGTCAAAGGAATCATATTTATGCCCCACAAAATGCTATGCCCAAGGTAATTCTTTTGAGTTTTGAAAGACACTGGATGGGGACAGTATTGTCTGTCTCTCCCGAGTTTTCCTCTGGCACGTTCTTATTCTTTTAGCTTTCTTTATCAATGCTTTACTGCCTTGGAATGTTAATTCTTATCCCCTTAAAACTGCAGTGCCCATTGGATGCTTCTAAGTTTTTAGAAGGGTACAATCCCCTGCCATGTTCTCTTTCCTGTGTAAATTTGCTCTGTACTAGACTGTTTTGTTAATAAGCTTTCTTTCTTATAGAGTTATGGTGGGAGCCTCAAAGATCAATCTAATACTAGAAAGGTACGTTTGAAAATGTAGTTCTTAACTTCACAGAGTTTCAGCTGACAGAGAAAGTGCCTGCTTTATAATATGCAATCTCCATTTTGAAGTTGCTAAGTGGATTATAAATGCCAGAGTTTAAATTAGATAAGATGTGTATGGTCTACATTCAATTTCTCTATGCAAACTTGATGGTAGTACAAATTGGGTTGTAGCTTAGCCCAGGGTAGGATGAGCTTTCTTGAGAGAAGTATAGAAATCTAGATGTGTCCTTGTAGATTCCATTTTCATATACTTATATATTTTACTGCTTTTTTTTTTTTTTTTTTTAAGGAATTACTTGGGGCAGTGCCTGTATATAGCAAGATTAGTATGGCCAGTTCAGAAACCAAATTCAGGGTGCTACATTTATAACAAATTTTGTAGGTAACTTATTTGTGTCTTTTTTTTTTTTTTTTTTTTTTTAATTAAGATATCAAGATGGTATACAGTACTAGGTCTACAGTTGGACAAAATTATGTCTATTGTGATAGCATAGAAAAAAGTGTACTATTCCCCAGGGCCACAATCCCAACTGTACAAAGTATGACTCTGCCCTTCCCCCACCACACCCCCACTTTTAAATTCCTTTCTTCCCAGTATACTTCAAAAGGTAAACACAGATAATTGCAGGACTTGTTCACGCTACTATGCTGCAAGTAACGTCAGTTAAGCTTAATCCCTTGAATGATGACTAATCATACTTGATGTTAGTGTCCTGATATATCACCTCTGTAATGGTGTATTGCTTTTGTTTTTAACTAGTACTTCTGAGGCGCAGGCTTCAGTGTTCATTTGCATTCATCACAGCTTCCCTCTATTATAGACTGGGTTACATTTAAACTGCCTCTTCATACTATATTACTCAAAACATAAACCTTCCTATATATTCCTATAGTTTTTAAATATCCGTATCTTAAAATTCAATTCATCATGTTGTATTTTAGGGGCCAGTGGCTGCTCTTGGCATAGTTCTGGGTTCTAATGATGGT
Organism: Microcaecilia unicolor; assembly: GCF_901765095.1. Taxonomy (NCBI): domain Eukaryota; kingdom Metazoa; phylum Chordata; class Amphibia; order Gymnophiona; family Siphonopidae; genus Microcaecilia; species Microcaecilia unicolor. The sequence goes on from NC_044036.1 coordinate 85,439,738, forward strand.
GGGGTATCTGTGTTCATTTTTCAGTGTTAACCAGTTTGAGGGTAGGAGAATATCGGGTAAATTTTAGTTATGCTTAAACTTGGCAGCCCCTTGGTATGGAACCTTTATTCAGATCCAAAGATAACTGGAAAGGAATGGAGGAGAGAGAGCAGAATAATAAAATATAACAGTATGGGAACAAGTTTGGCGTGAGGAGGATAACCAATAAAGACAGCTCAAAATGGGCCATATTGGATTAGGGGTTCCATAAAGTCTCCAAAAAGTAAATGGATTTTTTAATGGGAGACAGCTCAACTTTGCAGTATACAAAACAAACCTACACAATATAGCAGTTAAGGAATTGATCCTTTCATGCTGCCTCTCCCTTCTCCACTCTTGTAGTTAGACATGGTCTGTGCCCACCCCTGACGTTGTTATGGTTGTGGCACTTAAGACTACACACTGTCAGAGCTGCCAAGTTACCCATTCCAGGAGGGGGACTTTTTATTTTGACCAGTTCTGGATTTCTGCCAACCTCATCCTAGTACATTATGGGACTTGGCAGCACTGACTTCAATAGGTAGCATTATGGACTTCCAACTATTACATTGCTTTGGAGTGTATATTTTTAAAACCAGGACTGACCAGAATGTCTCCTGGAATGGGTAACTTGGCAGCAGAGATTTGAACCTGCAATACAATACCTATTGAGAACTGGATTGCTGGAAGCTAAAGTAATTTGCAAAAGTAATCAGATCAGTGGCACTAAATTGGAGACCTTTGTGCTGCTGTTGGATCTAAAAGGATCTTGCACTGTGCTCTGAGTACACTTATTTTGAACATAGTAGCTACAGTGTTCATCTTCATGGAGTTGCATTTATACCCAGTACCTGAAGTATCATGTAATGTTTGAAAGTCTGTAAAAGCTCTTGGATTCATGTTTTGGGATATGACTATAATCACTTCGATGAAGTTATCAAGTATGTCTTGCAGCACTAGTACAAGTGAATTTTAAGTTGATCTGTGGAGCCGCTTTAGTACCCTTCTTTCTAAACAACCTGTATTAGCTGCAGCTTGTTGCCTGTATGATGAGGCTGACAGACTTGACTTGTCCATGGAGGTCTGTAATTAGCTCTATCTGACTCGGGTGCGTAGTGCTTAGGTTTTCTTAATGAAGATCCTTGTTGTTGCCTTGACACACTTTTTTTTTTCCCTTCTAGGACTGAACTTTGACTGCTTACGTCTTCTAGAGCCAAACCAGTGCTGGTAACATTTGTTAACCTTGTTCTAGCTTCTAGGGTTTTGTTATAGGGTCATAGGATGTTGCAAGAAAACTTTTGTAGCAAACTAGACTTCACCATAGGATTTCCATAGAGACAAATTTAGATAAACGCTTAACATTTATTTCTGATAAGTGGCTAATCAGTAGGGCTATTTTTTTTTTTTTTTGTTTTGTTACATTTGTACCCCGCGCTTTTCCCACTCATGGCAGGCTCAATGTGGCAGGCAATGGAGGGTTAAGTGACTTGCCCAGAGTCACAAGGAGCTGCCTGTGCCAGGAATCGAACTCAGTTCCTCAGTTCCCCAGGACCAAAGTCCACCACCCTAACCACTAGGCCACTCCTCCACTCTGTAGTTTAGTAAATTGGGGAGCCAGGTTTTCTAGCTTACTGCTTTTAGTCTGTAACTCTACATTCAAGTGCAATAAGTATTTTCCTGTCTCCAGAGGTCTAAAGGGTTTATGTACCAAAGTGTTATAGTGATAACATGCATTATTTTACTAATACTGTAACTTAATGCTATTTTATTTGTCAGAAGTGCATGTAAAATAAGTTCTCCGAGGACAAGCAGGCTGCTTGTTCTCACGACTGGGTGACGTCCGCGGCAGCCCCCACCAACCGGAAATAAGCTTCGCGGGACGGTCGACACGCAGGGCACGCCCACCGCGCATGCGCGGCCGTCTTCCCGCCCGTGCGCGACCGCTCCCGCCAGTTACTTTTTTTCCGCGACTGAGAGAGTTGTGTTTTCCCCTCTCTCTCGTTTCAGCCGCCGGATTTTTTCGACCGCGTTTACGCGGATCGTCGCTTTTGGCCTGTTCGGCCTCTTCTTCTTCTTCTTTCTCTTTTATTAAAAAAAAAAAAAAAAAAAAGAAGAATTTTGCGCGTGTGGAGCACGCGCTCCTTCTTTTCCCTCGCTTTCTAGCGGGGACGCCTCGTTGCGGCCTAGTGGCCGCTCGGTCGGTTTCAGTTTTCGTGGTGTGATTTTAGCCACCATTGCCGACTTTGACTTCGCCGACGCGATTTTTCCGTCGATGTCCTCGAAGGTCCCGAGTGGATTTAAAAAGTGTGGTCGCTGCGGCCGGCCGATCTCGCAGACCGACACCCACGCTTGGTGCCTCCAGTGCCTCGGGCCGGAGCACAATCTCAAGTCGTGCGTTTTGTGTCTCGGTCTCCGGAAACGGACTCAGGTTGCGAGGCAAGTTCTGCGGGACCGTCTTTTTGGAACTTGCGCCGGCCCCTCGACGTCGACCTCGACGGCATCGGTATCGAAGACCGGTTCTTCGGTACCGGTATCGATGCCCGAGACATCGGCACCGATGGCAGCGACCCCAGGAGAACAGGTCCCGTCGGCCCGCCGGTCCGCCGGCGAGAGTGGGGTAGAGAGACCGCGTGGGCAGTCGGCCCCGGTCACTCCCTCAACTCGTGAGCCACGGGACCGAACCCTGTCGGACCCGGTACCCCGAGACCGAGGGGGATCGACCTCCTCCTCCTCCATGCCCTCCGGCACCGGTGACGTGCACCGGAAAAAAGACAAGAAGCGCCGTCACCGGGAGCCCTCGGTGCACCCTGAAGAGGAGTCGACGCCGAAGCGTCATCGCAGAGAGGAGAGATCTCCGTCGGTGGTGGAGGTACCGACGCGTCGGGGTTCCGGCACCTCGGTGCCGTCTCCTGGCCCCCAGCAGCTTCCGGCACCGACACCCTTACCGGCCCCACCGCCTTTCCCGGCAGCGGGCCTGGACGAGTGCCTCAGAGCCATCCTTCCGGGGATCCTGGAAGGGCTGATGCGCCAGGCTGTGCCGGCGCCGGGGGTGCTTGCGCCCTCGGCGCCGATGACTGTGGCGCCGGCGAGCTCTAGCCCGGCGCCGGGGCAGTCGACACCGCCGCCGCTTGCGGTGCCGGTCTCGACAGCCACGCAGGTGGAGTCCCCGTCGACGTCGATGGAGGGAGCTCCGTCCCCGCCGGCGCGGGAGTCCACCGCTCGACGACACCGAGACCTCGGTGCCTCGACGTCGAGCCGGGCCCGGTACCGGACGCAGCTACATGAGCTAATGTCCGATACCGAGGATGAGGACTCGTGGGGGGAAGAGGAGGACCCGAGATATTTCTCCTCAGAGGAGTCTACGGGCCTTCCCTCGGACCCCACGCCGTCACCGGAGAGGAAGCTCTCACCTCCTGAGAGTCTCTCCTTTGCCTCCTTTGTGCGGGATATGTCTATAAGCATTCCCTTTCCCGTGGTCTCTGTGGAAGAGCCGAGGGCCGAGATGCTCGAGGTCCTCGACTATCCATCACCACCTAGAGAGTCCTCCACGGTACCGCTGCACAATGTCCTGAAGGAGACGCTGCTCCGGAACTGGGTGCGACCACTAACTAATCCCACCATTCCCAAGAAAGCAGAGTCCCAGTACAGGATCCACTCTGACCCAGAGCTCATGCGGCCCCAGTTGCCCCATGACTCAGCGGTCGTGGATTCTGCTCTCAAGAGGGCACGGAGTTCGAGGGATACCGCCTCGGCGCCCCCGGGGCGGGAGTCTCGCACTCTGGACTCATTTGGGAGGAAGGCCTACCAATCCTCCATGCTCGTGACCCGCATCCAATCTTACCTGCTCTATATGAGCATCCACATGCGGACCAATGTGCAACAGCTGGCGGACCTGGTCGATAAGCTCCCGCCGGAGCAGTCCAGGCCTTATCAGGAGGTGGTCAGGCAGCTGAAGGCGTGCAGAAAGTTCCTGTCCAGGGGGATTTTTGACACCTGTGACGTGGCATCTCGTGCTGCGGCCCAAGGTATAGTGATGCGCAGGCTCTCATGGCTGCGTGCCTCTGACCTGGACAACCGCACCCAGCAGAGACTGGCTGACGTCCCTTGCCGGGGGGATAACATTTTCGGTGAGAAGGTCGAGCAGATGGTGGACCAACTGCATCAGCGGGAAACCGCTCTCGACAAGCTCTCCCACCGGGCGCCTTCAGCACCCGCCCCCACGGGTGGGCGTTTTTCCCGGGCACGGCAGGCTGCACCCTATTCTTTTGCAAAGCGTAGGTACAACCAGCCGGCCCGAAGGCCTCGCCAGGCACAGGGACAGCCCCAGCGCGCTCGTTCTCGTCAACAGCGTGCGCCTAAGCAGCCCCCTGCGCCTCCACAGCAAAAGCCGGGGACGGGCTTTTGACTGGATCCACGGGAACATAGCCGCCCTACAAGTGTCCGTACCGGACGATCTGCCGGTCGGAGGGAGGTTAGAATTTTTTCACCAAAGGTGGCCTCTCATAACCTCCGACCAGTGGGTTCTCCAAATAGTGCGGTGCGGATACGCCCTGAATTTGGCCTCCCTGCCTCCAAATTGTCCTCCGGGAGCTCAGTCTTTCAGCTCCCTTCACAAGCAGGTACTTGCAGAGGAACTCTCCGCCCTTCTCAGCGCCAATGCGGTCGAGCCCGTACCACCCGGGCAGGAAGGGCAGGGATTCTATTCCAGGTACTTCCTTGTGGAAAAGAAAACAGGGGGGATGCGTCCCATCCTAGACCTGAGAGGCCTGAACAAATTCCTGGTCAAAGAAAAGTTCAGGATGCTTTCCTTGGGCACCCTTCTGCCAATGATTCAGAAAAACGATTGGCTATGTTCCCTGGATTTAAAGGACGCATACACTCACATCCCGATACTGCCAGCTCACAGACAGTATCTCAGATTCCGCCTGGGCGCACGGCACTTTCAGTATTGTGTGCTGCCCTTTGGGCTCGCCTCTGCCCCACGAGTGTTTACAAAGTGCCTCGTGGTGGTGGCAGCGTATCTACGCAAGCTGGGAGTGCACGTGTTCCCATATCTCGACGATTGGCTGGTCAAGAGCACCTCGGAGGCAGGAGCCCTCCGGTCCATGCAGTGCACTATTCAACTTCTGGAGCTGCTGGGGTTTGTGATCAATTACCCAAAGTCCCATCTCCAGCCTACTCAGTCTCTGGAATTCATAGGAGCGCTGCTGAATACCCAGACGGCTCAGGCCTACCTTCCCGAAGCGAGGGCTACCAATCTCTTGGCCCTGGCTTCGCAGACCAGAGCGTCTCAGCAGATCACAGCTCGGCAGATGTTGAGACTTCTGGGTCATATGGCCTCCACAGTTCATGTGACTCCCATGGCTCGTCTTCACATGAGATCTGCTCAATGGACCCTAGCTTCCCAGCGGTTTCAAGCCACCGGGAATCTAGAAGATGTCATCCGCCTCTCCACCAGTTGCCGCACTTCACTGCTCTGGTGGACCATCCGGACCAATTTGACCCTGGGACGTCCATTCCAAATTCCGCAGCCCACGAAAGTGCTGACGACGGATGCATCTCGCCTGGGGTGGGGAGCCCATGTCGATGGGCTCCACACTCAGGGTCTGTGGTCCCTCCAGGAAAAGGATCTGCAGATCAACCTCCTGGAGCTCCGAGCGATCTGGAACGCACTGAAGGCTTTCAGAGATCGGCTGTCCTGTCAAATTATCCAAATTCGGACAGACAATCAGGTTGCAATGTATTACGTCAACAAGCAGGGGGGCACCGGATCTCGCCCCCTGTGCCAGGAGGCCGTCGGGATGTGGCGTTGGGCGTGTCGGTTCGGCATGCTCCTCCAAGCCACGTACCTGGCAGGCGTAAACAACAGTCTGGCCGACAGACTGAGCAGAGTCATGCAACCGCACGAGTGGTCGCTCCATGCCAGAGTGGTACGCAAGATCTTCCGAGCGTGGGGCACCCCCTCGGTGGACCTTTTCGCCTCTCAGACCAACCACAAGCTGCCTCTGTTCTGTTCCAGACTTCAGGCACACGGCAGGCTAGCGTCGGATGCCTTTCTCCTCCATTGGGGGACCGGCCTCCTGTATGCTTATCCTCCCATACCTTTGGTGGGGAAGACCTTACTGAAGCTCAAGCAAGACCGCGGCACCATGATTCTGATCGCGCCCTTTTGGCCCCGTCAGATCTGGTTCCCTCTTCTTCTGGAGTTGTCCTCCGAAGAACCGTGGAGATTGGAGTGTTTTCCGACTCTCATTTCGCAGAACGACGGAGCGTTGCTGCACCCCAACCTCCAGTCTCTGGCTCTCACGGCCTGGATGTTGAGGGCGTAGACTTCACTGCGTTGGGTCTGTCTGAGGGTGTCTCCCGGGTCTTGCTTGCCTCTAGGAAGGATTCCACTAAAAAGAGTTACTTTTTCAAGTGGAGGAGGTTTGTCGTGTGGTGTGAGAGCATGGCCCTAGAACCTCGTTCTTGCCCTGCACAGAACCTGCTTGAATACCTTCTGCACTTATCAGAGTCTGGCCTCAAGACCAACTCAGTAAGGAATCACCTTAGTGCGATTAGTGCTTACCATTATCGTGTGGAAGGAAAAGCCATCTCTGGAGAGCCTTTAGTCGTTCGATTCATGAGAGGCTTGCTTTTGTCAAAGCCCCCTATCAAGCCTCCTGTTGTGTCATGGGATCTCAACGTCGTCCTCACCCAGCTGATGAAACCTCCTTTTGAGCCACTGAATACCTGCCATCTGAAGTATTTGACCTGGAAGGTCATTTTCTTGGTGGCAGTTACTTCAGCTCGTAGGGTCAGTGAGCTTCAAGCCCTAGTAGCTCATGCTCCATATACCAAATTTCATCACAACAGAGTAGTGCTCCGCACCCACCCAAAGTTCCTGCCGAAGGTGGTGTCGGAGTTCCATCTTAACCAGTCAATTGTCTTGCCAACTTTCTTCCCCAGGCCGCATACCCGCCCTGCTGAACGTCAGTTGCACACATTGGACTGCAAGAGAGCATTGGCCTTCTACTTGGAGCGGACACAGCCCAACAGACAGTCCGCCCAATTGTTTGTTTCTTTCGACCCTAACAGGCTAGGGGTCGCTGTCGGGAAACGCACCATCTCTAATTGGCTAGCAGATTGCATTTCCTTCACTTACGCCCAGGCTGGGCTGACTCTTGAGGGTCATGTCACGGCTCATAGTGTCAGAGCCATGGCAGCGTCAGTGGCCCACTTGAAGTCAGCCACTATTGAAGAGATCTGCAAGGCTGCGACGTGGTCATCTGTCCACACATTCACATCTCATTACTGCCTCCAGCAGGATACCCGACGCGACAGTCGGTTCGGGCAGTCGGTGCTGCAGAATCTGTTTGGGGTGTAAATCCAACTCCACCCTCCAGGACCCGAATTTATTCTGGTCAGGCTGCACTCTCAGTTAGTTGTTCTTCGTAGGTCAATTTCTGTTGTTCCCTCGCCGTTGCGAGGTTCAATTGACCTGGGTTCTTGTTTTGAGTGAGCCTGAGAGCTAGGGATACCCCAGTCGTGAGAACAAGCAGCCTGCTTGTCCTCGGAGAAAGGGTATGATACATACCTGTAGCAGTTGTTCTCCGAGGACAGCAGGCTGATTGTTCTCACCTTCCCTCCCTCCTCCCCTTTGGAGTTGTGTATTTCATATTTTTTGCTAGTCATTCAACTGGCGGGAGCGGTCGCGCACGGGCGGGAAGACGGCCGCGCATGCGCGGTGGGCGTGCCCTGCGTGTCGACCGTCCCGCGAAGCTTATTTCCGGTTGGTGGGGGCTGCCGCGGACGTCACCCAGTCGTGAGAACAATCAGCCTGCTGTCCTCGGAGAACAACTGCTACAGGTATGTATCATACCCTTTGCAAATCAGTTATACAAAATACTGAGGCTGATGCAGAAAGGTAACCATACACTACTGTAAGAACATAAGACACGGTATGAATCTGCAGATGTGATACTGAAACACAGCAAATTAAAACTAATGGTAATAAGGCTATTCTCTGCAACAAAATATGAGAAAAAAATACTCAAGGTGTCTATGTTAGAACTTGAAAACCTGGCAGGTCAAATGTGTAGAATGTTTAGTTGAGTATTCAGCGCAAGTTTTTTGTTTTGTGTGTTTTTTCCGTCTGAGTATAGCAGTTCCTGCAGACGTCTAAGACCGGAGGTAGTGATTCTGCGCATAAGTCCAAGCAGAAGAGAATTGTATTAGCATGTGTATTGGAATGTTATACACACAAAATTTGACATCTGTTATATGCACAAGGAATCTTTGCAAGGCTGGCGTTGATCTGCAGAATTAACATTCCAGCACGTACACAGATGTGTTTCTTCAACGAAGTGTCAGTACATGGTATTAGCTGTCCTCATGCAGAATCCAGTGTGCATGTGTCCAGTAGGCTTAACCCTGATTAGCACATTAACTGAGAGTCGGGCCTCTGACTGGGTGTTTTTCGGTGCGGCGACATGTTGGTCCCTGCTGAGGTGATGGAAGCGCTGCTCCTCCTATGGGGGTAGACGCTCCTCCTCGGGCCGCTGCACAGTGTGCAGACCAGTGTTCCCGAGTGGAGGAGGAGATCCTGGTGGCCTTTCTCTGGGGATAACGGGCCTGGATCAGCGTTCTGGGTACCCTGAGGGATCTCTTGGCAACTCCTCTCTGGCGGAGGCTGGAATTTTGGCCATTTTGTCTTTCGCAGTCAGGGAACGTGCTCTGCCAGTGGCAGAGAAGCCTGGCAGTCGCAGCAGGGTGCTTACCTGATCAGGGTATGCCTTTTATCCCTGAATTTGTCTTCTTAATGCATCATATAGATAGCTGGGTGGCTGGTGGACGTGATGATCGCCTGGTCACTTGCCTGCCTGGTGTGAAGGTGGCGGATCTCACGCGTCACCTAGATAGGATTTTAGATAGTGCTGGGGAGGAGCCGGCTGTCTTGGTATATGTAGGTACCAATGATATAGGAAAATGTGGGAGAGAGGTTCTGGAAGCCAAATTTAGGCTCTTGGGTAGAAAGCTCAAATCCAGATCCTCTGCTACCCGTTCCACGTGCAGGGCCCGAGACATGCAGAGCTCTGGAGTCTAAATGCGTGGATGAGATGACGGTGCAGGGAGGAGGGTTTTAGATTTGTTAGGAACTGGGCAACATTCTGGGGAAGGGGGAGCCTATTCCGAAAGGATGGGCTCCACCTTAACCAGGGTGGGACCAGGCTGCTGGCATCGGCATTTAAAAACGAGATAGAGCAGCTTTTAAACTAGAAACGGGGGGGGGGGGGGGGGGGGGGGGGGGGGGGGAGAGGCCGACAGTTGCTGAAAAGCGCATGGTTCGGGATAAGGTATCTTTCAAAGATATCACCAAAACAGGGAAGATAGGGTATCCTGATAGTGAGGTTGCAAAAGAGACCGTAGTAGATCAGGTGTCCTAAAATAAAAATAAAAAGTATTAAGCATGATGTAAATGGGAACAACAAAGTTTGAAATGTCTATATGCGAATGCCAGGAGCCTAAGAAATAAGATGGGAGAGTTAGAATATATTGCACTAAATGAAAAATTTGATATAATGGGCATCTCTGAGATCTGTTGGAAGGAGGATAACCAGTGGGACACTGTAATACCAGGGTACAAATTATATCATAGTGATAGGGTGGATCGACTTGGTGGAGGGGTAGCATTGTATATTAAGGAGATCCTTGAATCAAATAGATTGAAAATTCTGCAGGAAACAAAACACATCTTGGAATCACTATGGATTGAAATTCCATGTGTAAAGGGGAAAAGGATAGTGATAGTGTACTACCTGTCTGCCTGGCCAGGATGAACAAACGGATGCAGAAATGTTAAAGGAAATTAGGGACGCAAACAAACTGGGCAACACAATAATGGTGATTTCAATTACCCCGATATTGACTGGGTAAATGTAGCATCGGGACATGCTAGGGAGGTAAAATTCCTTGATTAAATCAAGGACAGCTTTATGGAGCAGCTGGTACAGGAGCCAGCGAGAGAAGGAAAAATTCTAGACCTAGTCCTTCGTGGAGCGCATGATCTGGTGCAGGAGGTAATGGTGCTATTCGGATTCGGTTATTACTATCCTGCTTCAGGCTCACAAGCGGTCTACTTGGTCTATGCCCGCGTCTGGCGTATATTTGAAGATTGGTGTGCGGAAAGGGGTTTGGATCCCTTTAGCGCTTCAGTGGGCAGCATCCTTGATTTTCTGCAGCAGGGGGTGCACAAGGGCTTGGCTTAGCACTGGGGTCCTTGAAGGTCCAGGTGGCAGCCTTTGCCCGCTTCCGAGGGCGCTTGCGCAATTCTTTGCTGGCGGCTCACCCGGATGTGGTCCGTTTTCTGAAAGGAGTGGGTCGCCCTTCCGGGCTCCCTGCCCTGACTAGGATCTCAATCTGGTGCTTGGGAGTGCTTCAGCATCCTCCCTTTGAGCCTCTTTGTCAGGCTTCCCTGAAGGATCTTACTGTGAAGGTGGTATTTTTGGTGGCTATTGCTTCGGCCCATCGCTTTTCTGAGCTCCAGGCGCTCTCTTGCAGGGACCCCTTTCTCTGTTTTTTGGAGATGGCGGTGTCTCTACGGACAGTGCTGTCTTTTCTGCCCAAGGTGGTCTTGGAATTTCAACTTAATCAGTCGGTAGTGCTGCCTTCCTTTCGTCGGCAGGACAGAGGGAGCCGGTATGCGTCCTTGCAGCTTCTGGATGTTCGAAGAGTTCTTATCCAGTATCTGGAGGCGACTTAACGAGTTTCGTCGCTCAGATAGATTGTTTTGTTCGGTAAACAGAAGTTGGGCCTAATGGCCTCCAAGGCATCCATTGCCCGCTGGTTAAAGGAGGCGGTGTCGTCCGCCTACCTCCTGGCAGGGAAGGCTTCGCCTTTGGGTTTGAAGGCTCACTCGACTAGGCGTGTGGTGATGTCGTGGGCAGAGACCTCCGGTAGACATTTGCAGGGCGGCAACATGGTCGTTGTTGCATTCTTTCAGCAAGCATTATAGGGTGGATGTTGCTGCACAGTCAGATGCGTCCTTTGGGGCGGCGGTCTTAAGAGCAGCAGGGCTGATGTCCCCACCCTCGCAGGGATTGCTTTTGAACATCCCACTTGTCCTGGAATAGTGGGATAGAACGTAATGGAAAGAGAAATTAGGTCTTACCTGATAATTTTCTCCTTCAATAAAGAATACAGCTTAGCACTAATGTGCCTGGGGGAAATTAGCGTGCATACCACAGCAAGTTAAAGGGTCTGATGTAAAAATTGCAGCCCCCTTCCAGTCTGTTTATAGAAATGTATGGCTTCCTTGTACCAATTACACTATCCTGGTTTTGGTTTCTTTATAATCTACTCCCTTTACCTAATGTTCTTTAAAAATGAGCCCCACCTGTTCCACTTTTATCACTGACAGTGTACATAGCGCAGGATCCATGGATATGGCAGAATTCTGAAGGGGGAGGAGGGTTCTTGGAGAAGTAAGAATTACAGGGTGCTATAAATGATGTGTACAAATGTCTGATCTGAAATCAGTTTGTGGATCATCTTTTTATACTGATAAAGACCCTGTATATTCGGCACTAGCCTGATATTACATTCTTTCAATAGGACAAGAGATTTAAATAAGACTTTAAACGTCTTGGGTTATAATAAAATGCCAATGTGAGGGTGTTAAAGACAGGGTTGTTTTTTTTTTGGTTACAACTGGATTAGATGAGTTTCCAAAATATGTTTGACAACTCTAACAGCTGGTCAAAACTGGTAGGGTGGAGGGGGAGCAGTCATGCTGATGGGGGTAGGACTTGAATGTACTTGGTCTTTTCCTGGTAAGAGGCCTGTTTTCTAATGACATGCTCTTAATTTCCTTTGCAGCAACTGAATTGTGCTGATGACCTGCCAGGTAAGGGTCTGTTTGTGCTCAAGTCAGTGCATCATCTTCTACTTGCCTGCATTTTGGGGGAGGGGGATTGGGGCAGAGCATGTACCCAAAATGAGAAGTCTCCCCATCCTTTTATTTCTTAATAGAAGTATGCTTTTCAGAGATAGTAGCTGTGAGCCTATTGAGCTAGGTCTCAGTCAATTTTGTACACTAGATTTGTCGATATTTCTGTGTGTTATACATTTGTTCAAACTCTGAAGTTCCTTGGGGCCAGATCATGCTGCATTTTCTTTTGGTTTACAGTTGGAGCTCTAGTTGAGCCATGTAGTCCCTTAGCCACTCTGGCTGTGTTCTGTTTTCATGCTAAAAGGGTGAACTTCTGTTCCAGTTTTCAGCTTCCTTTCAAAGGGCAGTAGGTGCCCTTCATGGAATTTTTGTACTTTTTTTTTTCTCTTCTTCACTGCTCCTTATGTCGGCATTTAATTTACCAATCTTGGCAGCCACAACCTTCATAGGCTGCTGAAAGCGTATGACTCCTGGCAGACACAGGACAATAATATTCTATATATTACCCACCCAGGTCACAATCCAAAACTTTGACTCTCAGTTTGGGAAGCTCTGTTTTAAGCCACAATCCTTGCCATCCCTATAGCATGTTGCTTCACAAGTAGAAATGACTGTACTTTTGAGATTGACAGGTATTGGATGATTGGCACTGTTGGAAACAGGATGCTGGGCTTGATGGATTTTTGGTCTGACCCAGTATGGCAGTGCTTTGAACTTGCTACTATATTCCTGTACATGCCTTGCATTTTCACTTCATAAATGAGTTTATTACTCTAGATGATAGAATATGGGTTTACTCATCTTTCAGGGAAGACTAAAACTCTGCTCCTGCCATGGAAAACTTCATTCCATTTCATCAAGCAGATCAAGCCATAGACTGGTGGTTTGTGTCCATCTACCAGCAGGTGGAGATAGTCTATGGATTGATCTGCTATGATTAATGGAAAGAAAATTATCAGGTATGATACATAATTTTACTGTATGGGAGAGAAAATGGCCTAGAGAGAGCACTGGGCTGAGCACCAGCTTCTGATACTGATCTTTGGCAAATCACTTATCTCCCATTGCATATTTCTCGGGATTGTAAGTGCTTTGGGAAGTGACCTATACTTGAATATTTACCACCATCCTGCTCACCAGAATGAGTCCACCAGCTGCTTACATTTGCAGTCAGCCAGCAGTGTCAGCGATTCACACAGGCCAGCTCCATGGCCTTCCTCCTGCCAAGTCCCATCCTCTCTACTGCAACTTTCTGCTTAGTGTCAAACAGGAAGTTATGGTAGGAAGGCTACGGAACTGGCCTTGGTGAGTCACTTCTGGCTGGCTGCAGGAAAGAGTGTGCTTACTTACCTTACTGACTCTGCTGGCGGACTAAAAATTGAAGGACAGCGGTGCAGGGAGCCGAAAGGGAGCGAGTAAGAAAGAGCTGACTGAGGAGGTTAGATTGAGAAATGGAGACGGCATGATGGCTGAAGTCCATGAGGTTAGTAATGTTTCCCCCTCCGCGCAGCCATCATCCCCGTTCACCCAAACAAAGCAAGCAAACAAACCATTGAGCTGCTCTGTCCAGGTATCATTCTTTATTGTTGGTAGCGTTTTTATTTGATCTCGCTTATATTTTCAAGCATGCCAGGTTGTGCAGCATATGGATGTACAAAGAGGAAGCATTGGTTTTCATCCAAATTAGTTCTAAATTGTAAATCCTTGTGTTAATTTGGAGGGGCTGGTTATAGGAACTCCCCTGTATTCATGCAGAAATATTCGCACCTAGTAAAGGGCCACCAAGACATGTTATGACTATCAGGTGCTTAACAATCAAACTTACTATTTATAAGTACAATTTTAAAGAAATCATTTAATTAGGTTGAGACTTGGGAGCTTTTAATCTTATCGATGTGCCTACATCAAAAGAAGATGGCATGTGGGAACTTGCTCCTTTTTTATTTTGTGGAATGAAGTGAGGCATTAAATAATGAGGGAATGGCTTCCTTCATGCAGAAATTCTGAGTCAGTCTTAAGTATGGCAGCATTGTCCAGTTTGAGGCTTGTGCAGATGGGAGTCTGAGCTTGTAGGGATGGGGACAAACTTTGTGTCATTCTCTACAGCACTTTGAGCATTTGATCTTTTATAATCTGAGCCACTTAAGGGTCATTTTGTTACTCTGAATTTGGGGGGGGGGGGGGCTGATTTGGAAGAGAGATATATAGGAACTGTGCTGGTGCTGCCTTGTTTCCTTCTACTTTTTTTTCTGCCCATGGTGTTACAGTGCCTGCATATGATGAAAACTATGTTGGTAGGGACATCTGATTAAATCATGATGTTTACCAACGTCTCTGAGCAGGTCTTTAGTGCTGAAGTTACTTGGGCTATGTAGAGGGTAACTGGTGTCTACTTAACACAAAGTCCAGATACCTATTTCACTGTTGTAGCAATAGGTTTCTTGACAAATCTTATGAGATTCATTAATTCAAACTGGGGTTATCTAACCTTCATGAAGAAGCACTTCCTGTTCAGTGTTAGGAGAGCGCATCTAAAACTGAGCTGTGTGAACTTAGTTTATGTGCTGATCTTAATTTTACTCTCTTCCCTATTAATAAGTTTCACATCAAAAGCTTCATCAGCATAATGGTCACTTTCTGGTTAGAAAGCAGTTTGTGTCAAGTGTCATGAATGTGTAAACTGACCGTCCACCCCAGAGCTAGCTGTACCTGTTTAAGGTGCTATTGGGCATTGCTAGATGTTTGTGATATCAGTCCAATTCCCCCCCCCCCCCCCCCCCACTAGATGTGCTGTATACAAAGTCTGTGAAACTTGCTATGCATAGTTTGAACCTAGGTATGTTGACCTTCCTATCTAATCTAGAATGTGTGAAATGCTTGCTTATCCTTTCCCATAAACAATCATTTAGATGAGAGCTCTTATGGGATAGAATTGCAACATTATACACTACTGCAAGTTCTAGAACTAAAATTGATTGCCATTATCTTGAAAAGCGTTCCTTGCTGCAAAAACCTACCATGTTTTGGCAGCCTCTCTCATCAGAAGTCAGCAGTATAGCTGATAGCATAACTAAATTACTGCAAGGAATCACCTTTGCCAACATATTCCTCCAGGAATCATTGAAACTAGCCTATTAAAATTTACAAAAAAACTGCTAGGTCATTGATTTGCTGAGGAATGCTTATCTCGTCTCCCTGATAATGTGCTATATGTGATGAGCTGTAGGTCAAAGATAAAAATGATAGACTGCAGTAGTGCATGAATGTTTTAAGGCATTATGGTAGTATTCTGACTCATTTTTCCTAGGCTCCCAGAGGATTCCTGTGTTTTCAGTTTCTATACTGATCAAATGGCTTAGTATGAGACAAACTTGACTAAAGAAATGCTTTAGGGGCTTACATTTATTTAAGTTTGTCCCTGAGGCAATGGAGGGTTAAGTGACTTGCCCAAGATCACAAGAAGCAGCAGTGTGATTTGAACCAGCCACCTCTGGGATTTCAAGACCATTGCTCTAACCACTAGGCCACTCCTGAACAGATCTTGAAAACATCCTTTCCATGTTTTAAAGATTTATTCAGGAGATAATCTCTCATGTAAGCCCCTAAAGCATGAACTGAAAACACAAATGGGTTATGCACGCCAACCAGCAGATGGAGACTTAAGAACAGCTGACTTCTGTGTTCACCTATAAGCATTCTGTACAGTCCCCAGAGAGTTGGTAGTTCAGTCACCAGTAGGTGATGGATGTGTTTTGCCTGTGCAGTTCTGGTACTAGGCTGCCTGAGTCACTTTAATTTTTTGTTTTTTTATTCTAGACTTTTATTTCCTCTCAGGGCTTGCCAGTCAGTTTTGTTGTGCTGGACAGGCCCTCAGTAGTTCTTGCTCCCTGGCGTGCCTTTTCACTACATCCCTTTGGGGCAAATTTGGTGTGAGTTCCATGGCTGCTTTTTGCTTTGCAGCAGACAGCCTTGAGTGCCAGTGTGGTCTGCTTCCACAAAGAAACTGAGTTCTTGCCTTCCCCTCACAGTGCTGATTTTAAGCAGTGTTTGCTTCTATTGGCCTTCATTTAAGGTTGGTGGTGAGAGAGGTTTGCCAGCTTTCAAGAGCCTTTCCTGTGGAAGGAAGCAGCCATGATAAACATGGAGAAATTGAAGAAATGCTTGGCCTGTGGGTGGCGCAGTTTTGACTTTGTACAACTGTAAATTTTGCATCACCTGCCGGGGGCCAAGACTGGTTCAGCAGCTCTTGGGTCACTCTAAACTGGAGCCTTGTGGGGATGTGGCAGAGATGCTGGGCGCACAGGAGGCATCAGTAGTGCCATCTGGGTTAGGGACAGTTGTTTTCACCTCTTGATCCCATGCAGTCTCTGCAGCTGGAGCTCATTGCTGGCTTGCTGAGTCAGAAGGGGCTCAGGAGTGAATTTTTCTCCAGAATTTATCCTAGCAATGTATCAAACATTTTGCATGAGGCAGAGAGGTGGTCGGACTGAGCAGGTACCGTGGGGATCCCATCTTCTCCTTCCCCCCCCCCCTCCCCCCCAAAGCCAAAATCAGAATGAGGAACAGGTCCTTGTGGAATTGGGGTTCCCTCTTTTTCTAAGTAGTAGTTTGCAGAAGAGAATGAACCGCTGAACAGCCTAGATGGAAGACTTACCTCATGGAGAAGATTCTTCTGTGCTGAGGGCTTTTCTATAGGGAGGAGTTGCATGAGCTCATCACCACATATCTGCAGTCCAAGTTTGAGGAGGATCCTAAATCTGCTCCATGTACTGTACACTGCTCAAAGGGATCAGGGAGGTCTTTCCTTCTCTCTCTTACCCAGAACCAGTGGAATTCCCCTGACATCTACGTTAGGGCGGCGCTTTCTATGGTCTGCTTCTACCCTATCTTGCAGCAAGATGGTCTTTATGTCATCCAGTAGTGGATGCCATTGTTTTGGTTTTCGCTAAGAAGAATATGGTTCTGGTGGATGGCAGTATAGTATTCAGGGATCCTCAAGACTGCAGAATGGAAGCCCTGCTGAAACAGAGCTTTGATGTGGCTGTGCTGGCAATACAGGTAGTTATATACAGAGATCTCATGGCGAGAGCCTGATTCAGCTGGTCCAAGCAGATCTTGGATAGGTGTTCAGATAATAACAGCCTCGGTGGACCAAAGAAGTGGCAAAGATTGAGATGGGGTCCTCGTGTTGTGCCCTGCATGGCTACCTTAGAGCGTCAGCAAAGTTCATGATTCAGTGTAGCGGTCACGTCTCTCTGGTTGCATGGATGGATGGCAGATGCGGCTCCTAAGTCAAAGCTTGTGTCAAAGCAAGGGATGCTTCCCAACTAGTTCATCTGGTGTAATCTGCAATTCAAGAACTGTATCAATCAATAGTCAATAGTAATGTATCTTTCACAGGTTACATCTCAGATGTGGGTAAACTCCATTCGAGATCCCATCCACAGGAGTTCTCCCTTCTGATTGGTTCTCTATCTCCTTCACACTATTCTGCAAAGCATTATCTCCTGGATATTCTGAGAGCATACCTAAGTCTTCAAATTAAGCTCTTACGTCAGGGTCTTGCCTCATTAAGACTGTTATCCTGGCCCTTTGCAAAAGTTGAGCGGATTTTGACTTTACTGTCAGGGAAAGCTTGAACCCCCCCCCCCCCCCCCCCCCCCCAAGGTTTATCCTGCAATTTCACTGCCTAGTCCAAGGATTTTAGAAATCTATTTCCTATATTTTTTCCATCTTGGAGCCATATATCGGCTTGCAGACTTCTGACCATTAGTGCTTGCTTGTAGTTAGAGTTTTTTTTCCTTCTCATTGTTTCCATGCTAAGGTCTGGAAAGATCTTTTAAAGACCAAGTTTCATATTCACAAACTTTGTTTCCTGGCAGTGTTTACAATATATTCCACCTCTGGGTATCGCAAAAATTTAACAGTTAAGGCCCTGGAGGGGATATTTGATCAGGCTTTGTTTGAGCGGGCACACTGGGAGCTCAGTCCAATTTCGAACACCGGTTGGATCAGAGGAAAATGTCACCCAACACCTTCAGAATAAATGCTGTTGGGTCAGGACCATCCATACCTTCTAGATTCATATATACGCAAATTCAATCTGCGTTGTCATCCATATCAATATTGTCTTGGAGTGCCTGCACATGTTTAGCTTTTGAGGCCACCAGTTCAACTCCCTTTTCGTGCTCCAGCTCCACACCATCAAGCATCCCTCCAACATATCCATTTTCTCCAACAATTCTGCAAAGCGAAGCTGCAGTTTTGAGACAACCATCAGACTGCAGCTTGCAATTATTGAAGAACCAAAGTGTATGCATTGTCATAGTCCGGTAGTTGAGCGCACAGCAGCAGTGTTTTGACTCCTGAACCAGCACTTCCGGTTGGTCACAGGGGACTGCAGACTCCCTGCTTGGAGGTCTTTTGCTAATATAGTTCTTTAATGGTAGGAGTACCTTTTTCTTTTGAGAACCCTAGGGTTTTTTTAGTCTTCGGCAGTCCTTAGTTCCACCCCTGCAATCCAGCACGGCAGCGAATTTTCATGGGGATAAGGTAGGGGAGACATGGAGTACTATTACATGCATCTGCCTAGCATGGTGGCTCCACTGGAAATCACAGTTTGAACCTTGCTTCAGTTCTACTGCCTTCAAGCCAAAGCTGCCTGCATATGCTTGGCTCAATGGTACCGAGCCTTGGGAGGTGGGCCAGAGCTCACAGACTGCTTCAGGAAGCTCTTTTGATGTGGTCCTTGGAGATGAGGATTCTGCTGGGGAGTGCTGCGATGCCTAGCCTAGCATGGTGGTTGCAGTCTTTCAATCTGTCTGGGTTAGGACCTTGGATACTCCCAAGTGGATAGTCCTGACTATGGATGCCAGTCTGTTTGAGCCATGTGGCTCGGGATTGCTGGATGCTGGAGATGCGTTGGGGTTGCTCAGTGGGCTGTACACAAAGGCAATTCATCTGGTGCTTTTGAGGCTCCAGGATCTACTTCAGGGGAAAGCCATTTGAGTCCTCTCTGACACTGCCATAGCAGTGGCTTATGTGAACCAACAGGGATATACCAAGAGTTGATTATCGGCAGAGGAGACGGCTATACTCCTGGGCTGGACAGAGCAGCATCTGGAGGATTTGTCTACGGCTCATGTAGCAGGTGTAGAAAATGTTCGGGCAGGTTTTTTGAGCAAAAATTTGCTAGAACTGGGGGAGTGGAACCTTGGACACTTGTGCTTTTGGCCTCTCGGTGCACAAGTGAGGGTTGTCCAGTGGTGGATCTGATGGCATCCTTCAACAATGCAAAGGTCTCCCATTTCATCAGTTGGAGAAGACATTACATGTTGGAGGGCATAAGATGCCATGACGCAGTGTTGGCCCTTGTTGGGTGTCATGCATGTTTTTGGTTATTTTTTTCGCCAGAGAATAGAGCGTCACATGTTGTGACAGTTTGCTCTCGTTGGGTCTCCTGTATTTTTTTTCCCCCTTTAGAGAATAGAGCTTCACAGAGAACTGGTGGTACTAGTGGCACCAGATTGGCTGTGACGTCCATGGTACGACCACTTGATGTCTAGCAATAGGCCTTCCATTTCAGCTGCCCGTCTCATAAACTTTTGAGTCATGGGTCAGTGATAATGCCTGACCCCTTCTACATTCTTCGTTTGGTACTTCCCATCTGTGCCAGTCTGGAGGATTGCTATAGAAGGATGAATTAAACCTTTCCTATTGCTTTCATTTGGTCCCTCCAGATTGGTACATGACCCACTTTGTTTTCTGTTGAGTCACGGTGCTTCTGGTTTGATGCTCCTATTTGGCTGTGAGGTGTTGGTAGTATTCTGTTGTAAGTACTAAATAATTTAAAAAGTCTTAATGTTACACTGGGAAGCAGCAGCACTGGGTGCCCTTAGAGGAACTCCCATAGTTAGTTTTCGGTTTCTTCTGCTTGGCTATTCGATTACTGTCTGTCTGGGAACTGCACAGCATGGTTATAGGTGAACTTGAAGTAGGTGGTTCTCCTGCTACGGTAGTTGGAGTGCATAACCCACGTGTGCTGGTCTGGAGGGACCAAAGGAAAGCAAATCAGCAGGTAAGGTCTATTTTTTTCCTTACCAGTATGTGACCAGAAGGGGTATTATTCAGCTGTCTGAAGACAGAAATAAGTTTTACATTATGCAGACAAGCAGCATTCCTTGTTGCTATTTTGCAGGTGTAGCATAGAAGCACACATAACATAAGCCATTTACTGATTCTGTGCTGAAATTCCTTTCCTGATCCCCCTGCCATGTATCCAAGGATCTTTTTCTCACATCACATGGAAGAACTTTCCCAGGGAGGCTAATAGTATCTTAAAATACCTTTGCATGAGGAAATGCTTGTTAATTCATTGTGAGCCACATAGTGTGAAAACCATTAAATAACTATTGAAAATTGAGCAGGTATATAGATTGGTATCAAGTTTAGAACAGTTTCATGTTTGGCAACAGGAACTTTTAAGTGACAGTATGATGGGTGTTCAGTCTTAACCAGTGTTAAATATTGATTCTGCCATATGAATCATGCTGATTTTAATTTCTTACCATTCCATCTGAGGTTACTTATGATGAGATGACGAATGCAGCTGGATTATTTTGTCATGGCTTTTTTTTTTTCCCATCCCATTTATAGGTGAAGAGGACTAATTGATTTCAACTGTGCAGAAGTTCAAAGGTTAATGTCTTTGTTTTTCTGGATGGAGGAATGAGTGCTTGATTGGATGAGAACAAATGATGAAAAGATCTTGAACTCTCTCACTGAGCCTCGGGATGACCAGAAAACGCCTGATCTTGTCCAACAAAAATTTTGTATCTTTCTTCAGTTTGTAGGCTGAGATTTTTAATGTTTGTCTTTTTCTTGCAGGATGGAGGTACTTCCAAGACATAATGGTGCAAGATGGCTAATAAGAGCAGAGAGTAACAGAAATTCACCATCAGTTCCAGGCACTGGGGCATCCTAATATCTGAAGCTTTAGTTTTATATGCATATTCACTTGACAGTGTTGTTAAGAATAACATTTAGTAGAAAGCTTTTAGAAATGCTGAAGATACCAGTTTGATATCTAGTGGAAGAGACCGTAAAAGGTTTTTTTTTGTTATACATCAGCTGTTCAGGTAACATCAGGAAAACATACTTTGAGTTTTGATTAGTATGGATTCCTTGGCTTTCAGTATGTCAAAACATGGATATCTGGTTATATTGATTATTGGGGGTGGGGGGGAGGTTAAACATTTCGTATGCAATAAAAGTAATCTTTTTATAAACTGAGTGACTCATGCTGACTCTTTAAAGTTGTGAAGTTTGGCTGTGATGGGTCTGTGCATTGCTAGCTGTTGGGGCTCTATTTATGAATGACAAATCCTCCCCCCCCCCTTTTTTTTTTTTTTTTTTGATTTGTGAGGCTGTAGCAATGTAACCAGAAACTTGGAAGTCAGCATTAAGATTTCTTTGGGCATGTATTTTTTTTTTTTTTTCAATTGCTTCACTGGAGAGCCTATCCTAGGCACATGTATCTTCATGACTCTGGGCAAGTCACTTAACCCATCCATCTGATTACCTGTGTCACTTCTAGTAGGGAAAACATAATAGGTAGCAATTGAACCAGCCTCTGGTAGGGCCAATACATCCTTAAAATACTTTTGAAGTAAGATTAATGGAGAAATAAGAACTTTTTCTCATACCTCTAGCCCAGTCTACCAGTCTAGACAAGTATTGTGGGGTCTCCCCCCACCCTTACTTAGCTGTTGGTGGTAGAGGAAGTGAACTATTCAGTGCCATCACCAATATAAGGGTGGTATGGGCTGGAATCATCAGTATTTACCCACCTCCAGCAAATGGTGAGGTAGGTCTGATTCTTCCCCCCCCCCCCCCCCCCCAATCCACTGATGGACTATGGAAATGCAGCCACACTAATGGACGACTGCATCATTTTAACAGCAGCTGGTGGTGATGCTCTCCCATAACTTACAGAAAGCTTGTAGAGCTTGCTCATATGTGGATACTTCTGTGCTGAGTTCATTCTCGTCCAGTTAGCTTAACACAGTGGTTCCTAAAGCTGTTCTGGAGGAACCCAGCCTGTCTGGTTTTCTGGATATCCACACCAAATATGCATGAGAGATTTACATACAAATGTCTTATGAACATTCATTGCAGATATCCTGAAATTCTGACTGGTTGGTGTTCTCCCAGGACAGGTTTGGAAACCAGTGGCTTAACTTCTCCAGTGGTCTGTTGTTTTGAGAGTTTAATCAGCTTAGTTGGATTCTCCCAATCCACAGTGCTCAGACCCTGGGTAGGAGTTCCATCCTTGAGGTACTGCAGAAGTTGCCAAGGGTGCTTCTGCTTCACAGGGCCCTATATTGCAGATGGTCCTGGCCAAGTGTGAGGTCCTGGAGAGGGTCCACAAGGTGCTTAAATTGACTACCTTTGCTGAAAGTTGAGCTGGAATGTCTGTTTGTATCTTCTTCTCTCCCCCCCCCCCCCCCCCCCCCCCAAGATGATGTTTCTATTATGGGATTACTGTAGCTAGAAGGATCATTGTTCCTGTGGAAGGGGCTTATGACAAGGTTGAACTGCTCCTTAAGCAGGAGTAGCCTAGTGGTTAGTGCAGTCGACTTTGATCCTGGGGAACTGAGTTAGATTCCCACTGCAGCTCCTTGTGACTCTGGGCAAGTCACTTAACCCTCCATTGCTCCTGGTACAAAATAAGTACCTGAATATATGTAAACCACTTTGAATGTAGTTGCAAAAACCTCAAAAAGGTGGTATATCAAGTCCCATTTCCCTTCCCTCCCCTTGTTTTCACCAGGATGGGGGGTCCAGGTGTCTATTTGCGGAGGTTGTCTCACAGGCCCTTCTGCTTGGATGCAACAAGTTGCTGGTGTCTGAGTTCATCATAGTTAGGAAGGCAGCTCCTGTCTCATCTACATACCTTTTAGATCCATGGTGTCGATGGTGGTTGCTCATAGATGGCTTTGGCTCTGGAGTCTGAATTCTTTTTGGGGAAGCTAATCAAAGAGCTGAGTGAGTTGAAAACCCTGTGCTTGCTGCTTGTTTGGTGTCATCTTTTATCTTTAGACTACAGTAGCTTTGCCAGTGTAGGTGCCCTACAGGAGACTTCCCACAGGTTCCATGGTATCCTATGGGGCTGCCCTTTCAAGGTGTACAAAGGGCCCAGGACTCCACCCTTTTGTCTGTTTGTGGATAAAGGGTAAAGAGGCAGCTCTCTAGACTGGTTAACTTTGACCTGGGCATACTGGTTGCAAAACTACTACTACTAAACATTTCTAGAGCGCTACTACCATGCACGATTAGCAACCATTGGAAGAATGCATGGGTTGTATCGTAGATGCTTCTCTTCAGTGATATTCTACTACTACTACTACTATTTAGCATTTCTATAGCGCTACAAGGCGTACGCAGCGCTGCACAAACATCTATTTGATGGTAGACTCTACTCTGTTGTAGGAACTTCAGTGTTTTGGAGATGTGGTGTTATACAAGGCTCATTTTTATATGATGTATTGAATTGATGTGAAGGTTCTGACAATAGAGAAATACATTTTATTTATTAGTTACATTTTTACCCCACATTTTCCCACCTATTTGCAGGATCAGTGTGGCTTACATAGTACCGTCAAGGCGTTTGCCCAGTCGGTTGATAACAAATACAAGTTTGTATAGTGATCGAATGAGGTATATGTGGAGGGTCGGAAGGGATGAAGATTTGTGTGTTGTCCAGTATGATCATTAGTCACGATGTGCTGCTGGGTGAAGAGGTTTATGTAGGATCTTTGGGGTAGGCCTTTTTGAAGAGGTTGGTTTTTAGTGGTTTCCTGAAGTTCAGGTGGTCATGAATTGTTTTCACAGCTTTGGGGAGGCCATTCCATAGTTGTGCACTTATGTAGGAGAAGCCGGATGCATAAGTTGTTTTTGTATTTAAGTCCTTTGCAGTTTGGGTAATGTAGGTTTAGGTATGATCGTGACGATCTGAATCTGTTTCTTATTGGTAGATGTATAAGGGCTATCATGTATCCTGGGACTATGCCATATATAATTTTATGGACCAGAGTGCAGATTTTGAAGATGATCTGTTCTTTGGGTACCAGTGCAGCTTTTCTCGAAGGGGTTTGGCACTTTCGAAGCGTATTTTGCTAAATATCAACCTGGCTGCTGTATTTTGGGCGGTCTGGAGTTTTTTGTGAGTTTTTTTTTTTTTTTTTTTTTGCATCTCACATTTAGACCTCCACTTGAGTCAACTGTTTTTCTTCTTGGTCTCTGCCATAGTGAAGAGAAATGGACCCTCCAAATGACTTGTTTATTGACAAGATGTAGTCTCTTCCCCCCCCCCCCCCCCCCCCCAATCTGTGTAATTCCCCTCTGCCCCTAATGATCTTTAAATTGTGAGCAACTGCACATAACAAAATTTGTTTTGGTTAGTGTTACTCATTCTGTTCATATGTAATACCCACCCCAATATTTTTGCCATTAGTGCAAGAGAGCTGGCTCATGCAGTGCACATTGGATCGTATATTTTAGTTTTTTTGTTAATAAGATTTAATCATACTCAGTAAGAACTCTGGTTATGCAAATGTTTAAATACAATGTAACATCACATTTAGTTTACCTTTTTTTCCTCAGTGTTCATTATCTTCTTCTCCTCCTCCCCTTACGCCCCCCCCCCCCCCCCCCCACTTGACCCCATACTGAATATTGACCCATGGATTTGGGTTTAGAGGTCCATGTATCCCACTGTAAACATTCACCCCTTACCACTCCTACCTCAACAGTAAACACCAGGTCCTTCATCCACACCTAACCCTTCCATCATCCTTTCTCGGTGATCCACCAAACTATTACACAAGGTACCTCCTAATCTCAAGTTTGATGTGAAACTCAGCACATTAGTGTGATCCTTGGGTGAAAGTGGATGTAAATTTCCAAAACATAGTAACATAGTAGATGACGGCAGAAAAAGACCTGCATGGTCCATCCAGTCTGCCCAAGACAAACTCATATGTGTATACCTTACCTTGAATTGAATTTGTACCTGTCCTTTTCAGGGCACAGACCATATAAGTCTGCCCAGCAGTATTTCCCGCCTCCCAACCACCAGTCCCGCCTCCCATCACCGGCTCTGGTACAGACCGTATAAATCTCACTTATAATTCCACTGTTATGAGGAGGATTTCTTCTCCTCCCCCCCCCCCCCCCCCCCCCCCCCAAAGAGGCTTTGTATACCCAAATGTAAGCACTAGCTTTCAGATAGGGATAACCATACCAAATCTTTCAAAGCGCTGCCCAAAGTCCTAACCTGTTAGCTTCAGAACTGTGTGGCCCAAGGTGTTTGCTCATCTATCCACCTCTGAAGTTCAGCAGAAGATGTTTGTTGTACTTGTAGTCCCTTTTAATGTCTTATATTGTCATATGGCCATCTAGATGGTTATGCCCAGCACAACTCTGGTCTGCCTGCACCCACTGCTTGTGCTCTACACTAGCACCCTCCTCCCACTGACTGGGTCACAACTTCCTCTGGTTCAGTCTCCTGTCAAATTATCCCCGGTGTTTTCTAGATCACTTGGAGGTCACACTCCCAGTGGTCCCACAAGTCCCAGAAAGCACTACAGACCCAAGCCACAAACCGCCAGGATTCATTCAGTCCAGACAGGTAGAGGCAACAAACTAAAAAAATTTAACAATAAGTGCAATCAGAAAACAAAAACAGGTAACAAATATAAGTTATAATATGGATTAATTATAAACCTACTAGTAAAACAGGCCTGTTTCTCGCACAAATGAAACTGGCGCTAGCAAGGTTATCATCAGAGTTTCAGCTTGGCCCCCTCCCTCTCCTCTGAGTTCCAGGCTCACCTCTCCTCCAAGTTCCTGACCTCCCTCTCTTTCCTGAGAGTTCCAGGCCTCTCCAAGTTCCTGGCCCCTCTCTTCTCCCTCCCTCTCTCCCCTCCGAGTGGCAACCCGACCTGCATTGCCCACCCTCTTCTCCCAGTCCTCCGCCTGTCCCTCACCTTCCTGTGTGCCGCCCAGAATTTAAAAGTTCTTACCTCGGGGTCCTTGCCTGCTCGCCTTTCACTGCTGCTGCCGGACCCCGAGGTAAGAACTTACAGGATGGGGGGGGGGGGGGAGGGCGATTCTCCAACATTCTGTGGCTGGCTGGTGCTGGTTTCCCTTCCCTCTCACTGCTCCGCCCTCTGACGTCATCACATTTAGGCGCGAGAGCGGACCAATGGGAATTGTGTTATGAACCCAGACATTGGAGGTGCAAATTATTATATAGGATCTAGGTGTCGTCGATGATATGTTGAAACCTTCTGCTCAGTGCTACTGCGGCTAAGAAAGCAAATAGAATGTTAGGTATTATTAGGAAAGGAATAGAAGCCACATTGTGTCTACATTTGTGGGAAAATGTGGGGTAGAAATGAACCGTAAATAAATAAAAGAAAAATGAGAATGTTATAATGCCTTTGTATCGCTCCATGGTGCGACTGCACCTCGAATATTGTGTTCATTTCTGGTCACCGTATCTCAAAAAAGATATAGTGGAATTAGAAAAGATGCAGAGAAGGGCGACGAAAATGATAAAGGGGATGGGACGACTTCCCTTTGAGGAAAGGCTAAAGTGCTAGGGTTCTTCAGCTTGGAGAAAAGGCGGCTGAGGGGAGATATGATAGAGGTCTATAAAATAATGAGTGGATTGAATGGGTAGATGTGAAGTGTCCATGCTTTCCAAAAATACTAGGACTAGGGGCCATGCGATGAAGCTACAATGTAGTAAATTTAAGATGAATTGGAGAAAATGTTTCTTCACTCAACGTGTAATTAAACTCTGGAATTCGTTGCCAGAAAATGTGGTAAAGGCAGTTAGCTTAGCGGAGTTTAAAAAAGGTTTGGAAGGCTTCCTAAAGGAAAAGTCCATGGACCGTTATTAAATGGACTTGGGGAAAATCCACTATTTCTGGGATAAGCAGTATAAAATGTTTTGTACATTTTTGGGATCTTGCCAGGTATTTGTGACCTGGATTGGCCACTGTTGGAAACAGGATGCTGGGCTTGATGGACTTTTGGTCTTTCCCAGTATGGCAATACTTATGTACATGGCATAAATGCACAAGAGGCAAGTCTCTTTCAGTTGAAAGGAAGCTCTGGAATGGGTATGTTTCCTGGGTCTTACTGGCTTCTGAGAGAGATTCCACAAAGAGGTGTTACTCTTTCAAGTGGAGGAGGTGTGCTATCTGGTGTGAGGGCAGGGCCCTAGATCCTATTTCTTGCCTTAACACAGCCCCTACTTGAATACCTTCTATACCTTTTCAAGTCTGATCTCAAGACCAACTCTGTAAGAGTTCACTTTAGTGCTTACCATTGCTGTGTAGAGGGTAGGCCAATCTCTGCATAGCCGATAGTTGTTTGCTTTATGAGAAGTGTGCTTTTGGCAAAGCCTCTGCCATGGGACCTCAGTGTTGTACTTGCCCAACTGGTGAAAGCTTTTGAGCCACTGGGATTCCTGTCTTCTAAAGTATGGGACCTGGAAGGTCCTGTTTCACCTCAGAGTCCATTCAAGCCTAGGGGTGGATCCACTTTACACTAAATTTCATTATAACAGAGTAGCATTCTGCATGCATCCTAAGTTCCTGTCTAAGGTTGTGTCAAGAGTTCTAGCTGAACCAGTCCATTGTTCTTCCACCATTCTTTCCCACACCACATTTCCATCCTGGCAAAAGCGCACTGCACACCTTGGACTGCAAGTGAGCATTGGCCTTTTCCTTGGAGTAGCCTAGGCCCTACAGCCAGTTCATTGGGAAATGCACAATCTCCAATTAGCTGGCAGATTTCATTTCATTCATTTCCTATACCATCCCCTTGGATTTTTTTTTTTTTTTGGTATGCTATAGTATTGTACTAATGGTCTCGTGCTCTCATGGCAGCCAGGAAGGCACTTACACATTTATTTATTTGCTGCACTTGTATCCCACATTTTACATGCTCTTACAACTCTAGTAGCATGCTTAAGCTTCACACTGGGTTGTATGAATGATGTCACCTACATGGGAGAATGACTGGCCTGCCCTCCTTGGAGCATACCTGCTACAGGTAAGTATCTTCATTTTACTGTTTGCAGATGCCTTGTAGCTCTCTTTTCCAGTGACTGACAATTAGCGGAGCAACCCTCTAACAAAAACTTCTCAGATGATATCAGGGTGCCTTTTGGTTTGGACAAATGTGCTGAGGCAACTTTTCTTAGAGGGAAATAGAACCAAACTGAAAACAAACTGACATAAAGGAACCTTACTGGGAAGGCAAATATAAACATCTAGTATTGAAGGAAGAAGTAACTCAAACATTAATGAAAGGATTAGAACAGGAGACTAAAATTGATATTGATTTGTGCATTAACATTACTGAAAAAGATACAAGCCATTAATCAGCTGGCAATTCCCCCACACATACTGTTTTGGAATTATAGACTGATCTCTCAAAGAGCTTGCAAAACTAAATTCCAACATGCCTATGAGTTCACTTATAAGAATCAGTATATACCAAGACTGTACATTCCTCAGCTGATGAGAAATGAGACTCAGAAAAAAAATATATACATACAGAGCTAAGGCTTAACAGCATCATAAGATCCAAATATGCAAAAGATGTTGAAATGTGTACACATGAAGATATGTCTCCATCATTAAACTTGGACAGTGCCAATGAGTAGAAGGAATGAGCCAGCAGCCCACTAGTCTATGTAGAGAAGAAAGCAACAGCATTTGCAAAAGCAAAGTTCATCAAGAATTAAATCGACAAATGCATAAATACACTGGGAAATGCAGTGTTACTCCAGGAACTATTTGTTTATCAAAACTGGACATGCTACAAATGCTTGGTCTTGCATTTTGGCTGCAAAAATGCAAGGGAAGGGTGCAGTTTAGGAGGTGAAGAACTTTTGTGCACAAAAGAGGAGTATTACGTGGGTGTGATCGTATATGATGATCTTTAAGGTGGCGAAACAGAAAAGGTAATTGCCATTAGGCAAAAGGAAGTGGTGATCCTCCTGTATAAGACTTTGGTGAGACCTCATTTTCAATGTGTACAATGCTGGAGACCACACCTTCAAAAAGATATAAACAGGATGGAGTCTGTCCAGCAGGCAGCTACTATAGTGGTCTTCGTCATAAAGTGTATGGGGACAGACTTAAAAATCTCAATATGTATACTTTGGAAGAAAGGCGGAAGAGGGGAGATAGACATGTAAATAATTATGCAGCATAAATGTGCAGGAGGAGAGTCTTAGTTAAAAGGGGATAGACTCAGAAGTAACCTGAGGCAATATTCTTCACGGAAAGGTTGATGAATTCTCGTGGCATGGCCTCCCGGTGGAAGTGGTGGAGACAAAAATAGTATCTAAATTCAAGAGAGCTTGGTATAAGTAGATGGGATCTCTGTGAGAGGGAGAGTAGATTGCATAGATGGGAGACTGGATAGGCCATATGGTCTTTATCTGCCTACTTTTTTCTATGTTTCAATACTGAAAGCAAGGTAAGTGGCAGGAGAGGCTCCTGCCTGCTTAAATTGTGCTCAACTGCCCATCTGCCAGTACTCAGCACTTAACTGGGTAGTGCTAGTGAATATTGGCACTATCTAGCCAACCTGAAACCAGAGAGTTGTTGAAGAGGAGTCTGCAATTATGCAGATGCTGGTGATATTCAGTACCAGTGTCCACATAGCTAACAGGATTGCCTAAAAGGTTGTTTGGTTAATCTCGGTTTGCTATCTGCTAAATATTGGCTGGTGCCTATCTTAATTTTGGGTAGCAGCCTCTAGTTCTGGACTGTTCCCTCTCACCTGACATTCTTCCATAGAATATAGCGGGTTTTGTGTTGTTACATTTGTACCCCACGCTTTCCCACTCATGGCAGGCTCAATGTGGCTTACATGGGGCAATGGAGGGTTAAGTGACTTGCCCAGAGTCACAAGGAGCTGCCTGTGCCTGAAGTGGGAATTGAACTCAGTTCCTCAGTTCCCCAGGATCAAAGTCCACCACCCTAACCACTAGGCCACTCCTCCAGCTTTCACCCACCCACCCTCAAAAAAGTATCAGGGAATTCCCCCCTCCCCCAGAGTATTGGGTGATCTCCCTCTATTTGTACCCTACTGAAGACTGATGCTAGAGATTGATAGCCATTTTGAAGTGGAAGCCAAGATGAGCAGAATTGAGTGGGCATCGCTCTTGTCCATTCTCTGCTAACGCACCAGGCATCAGAAAGGTCTGAGAGGGCCTAAGTAGTGTGGGAAGATCACTGTTGGGGGCTCAATTCTCTTTTTGGAGGGGGATGAGGCGAGGAGATTGATGCTCTTTCAGGGGCAGCTGGAATGGGGGGGGGGGGGGGGGTTGGATCTGGCCAGATGTACTTATGCAGGTCTTGGAAGAATATCGGCAATGACATCTGGTCTTACCCAGATATTTAATGCTGGTGCTCAGAAATGGCCTGATGTTGAAAATCCAGGCTTAATTCAGTCTGTGGCAGTAAGCAGCTTAAAAACTGCTGACCACCATGGGCTGAACATTAACTCCATGGTTAAGGAGAGGTGAATTGAAACTTAAGGATGAGTGACTGATAGTTGAAGCCCAGGACAGCAGATTGCAGATGAGATTATTCAAAGCAGGCATAGAAAAAAGAAACATAGACATCTATAGATTATGTAAGAAAGAGGTAGAAACACTCAACTCATAGCAGGCTGGCTGTGAAGTCCTGATGGCAGAAAATTTCTATAGCGAAAGGCACATTGTGGTGGTACATCTCATCCATTGGAACTTTGGAAACATTATGGTATTGCTGTACCAAAAAAGCATTGAGATCACAATTCAAAGAGAATTACAGAGAATGAAAAGGTATGACCACTTCAGACATTCCCAATCCAACTGATAAAAGGCTGGATGCAAGAAAACCAGACAAAGGAGTGAACATGAAAAACACATCAACAGCACTGATAATAGGGGGATAAGTTCCAAGTGATTATTCTGTGAATCATGTGGAGAAAAATAAAAGATATTAGACTACCCTGAAATGCAGTCAGAGACCCAGAAAATGTAGAAAAATATTTCCCATCATTTTGAGTGCCACAGGCTTGATTAATAGGGTTTCCAGTTCTTACCCCCCCCCCCCCCCCTTCTTTCACTTACACCTCTTTGTTCATTAACCCTGAAGGGTTTCCTTTTGCTGTAGGTCCTTTTTTTATGCCTTGGCCCTGGTAATGTCTAGGAGTCTTGAGTGCCTGGAAGGTGAGCCATGTTCGTCAGTGTGTTAATAAAAAAAAAAAAAACAATAGAAGCAGAGACTCCAGTTTGGCAGTGCTCCACAGTTTCCTTTTGTTTTATGCTCAAATTTGTCAGCATTCGGTTTGGTCTTGCAGGATTTTTGGCATCATATTCTGGCTCTCCCTCCTTCGGTGCCATGAGTGTGGAAAAATCGCACTGCATGGCCTGCCACAAACATCTGAATGCAGCAGGTGCATTCAAGCATAGTCAGGATCATGCAGTGGTTGGTCCTGTTGTGGAATCCTCTTCGGCGCCATGCTTCATCCTTGGAACAGAGCCAGGATTAGGCCCTGAATGTGCCCACTGCGACTGCGTCCAACGTGGTGATGGTCCAGTTTCAGCAGAATCTGCCACCATTTTGGATCCTGTGGCGGTTTCTCCTTGGCCCCTGTGTTTGGAGGCTGATCTCTTTCCTGTGGAGTCTAGGGGGCCAGTGGAGCTGGGGGAGTCTTCTGCAGTCAGATTTTCCTCTGTCCTTACTACGTACAACGCTTTTTGCCTCAGAGTTTGGGGAACCAGTCATCTCAGCACCCAGCAGGGTATGTCCTCCCTCCCCCTCTTCCAAGAAGCAGTATCTTGTCTGAGAAGGGGAAGGGGGGGGGGGGGGTTATTGGATGCATCTTCCTTCTGAGGAGGAGCAGTTTTTGCTGGATGATTTTGTGTCTGCAGACCCGGGAAGTGTAGATTCCTGGATGAAGGATGATGACCCTTTGGTGGT
The DNA here is from genome assembly GCF_901765095.1 of Microcaecilia unicolor. Classification (NCBI taxonomy): domain Eukaryota; kingdom Metazoa; phylum Chordata; class Amphibia; order Gymnophiona; family Siphonopidae; genus Microcaecilia; species Microcaecilia unicolor. The sequence continues at coordinate 85,471,748 of NC_044036.1, forward strand.
CTGAATCTCCCACCGAGAGGAGCTCCAGGAGCTAATTGTGGAGGTTCATAAGTTTGCGGAGGAGCAGTCAATATCGGAACTCAGAAAGTAGACCCTCTATCCCATCCCGGACCAGGATCGTGAGTCTCTGCACCTGATTATGGTGGATGTGGTAGTTTTTGCATTGACTAAGAATATTATGGTCCCTGTGGATGGTGGTGTGACCTTTAAAGATCCTCGGGACCACAGGATAGAATCCCTGTTTCAATAGAGTTTTGATATTTCTGTCCTCGAGGTGCAAGCATTCAGTTCTGGTTGCTGTGTCTCAGAAAAGATATAAGAGAAAAGGTTCAAGGAGTACCGAAAATGATGAAGAGGATTCAACTCTTCCCATATGAGGAAAGGTTAAAGAGGTTAGGGCTCTTTAGCTTGACAAAGAGATGCCTGGGGTGAGGGGAGGTCTATAAAATTCTGAGTAGTTTAGAATGGGTAAAAGTGAATTTATTTTTCACTCTTTTTCAAAAAGTACAAAGACCAAGGGACACTCAATGAAGTTACATGGAAATACTTTTAAAATAAACAAGAGGAAATATTTTTTCATTCAAAGAATAGTTAAGCTTTGGCTCTTGCTGCCGGAGGATGTGGTAACAGCAGCTAGCATATCTAAGTTTAAAAAAGGTTTGTAATATGTCAAAATAATATTGAGAAAAAATGTAAAATAAAGTATTTATGATTGTGAATATTAAGAAGTGCTAAGTTCACACATCAGTCATTATTAAAGTGACTGGTTGAGTAGATAACCATCATTGCACTGCTAGCATTCTCAAAAGCACAATACATGTATATGTGTGTGCTGTATTGTGGCTCAGGGCAAAATGAAATTTATAATGTTATGGGTTGTTATAGTGTCAAAAAATGGGAGATATTAACCCCTAAAGTTGAATAATTCTCAGATATCCTATATAATAAAACTCACCCTCAACGTTCTGAGGACACTGACGTCAGTGTCACTTCCTGCGGGCACTTCCTTCGGGTTCGAAGGGTTCGTGGTGGTGAAGCCACCGAAATCACTGTGTCTGGGCCCCGCCCTCGTGTCAAATGTGATGATGTCAAGGGTGGAGCAATGGTGTCAAAGATCGAGGGTGGCGCAATGGCGTCAGTGGATGAAGGTGGCGTGCTTTGACGAGGTGCGGAGCAATGGCGGTCAGTGGCTTCACAACGCCGAAGGGGTGGGTAGGAAGGGGGGGGTTCGGGAGGAAAACCTTGCTAGCGCCCATTTCATTTCCTCCAGAAACGGGCATGTTTTACTAGTGGCTAAATAAGCAAAACACAGGAAAATAATGTTTGCATAATGAATCCAGTGGTATGGATCAATATTGCACACATTGCCATGCTTTGCTTAGTTAACACCATACATCAAATTGATAGATGGTTATTACAAGCATTGTTTAACACTGATCCAACCCAAGTTCGGCCTTGCACTGAACACTGTGCCATACTTATCTGAATTACCTTGAATCATTAATACGGAGCACCAGCATGTGTGAAAAAAGGTAAGCACTCAGTCCAGGTTGTTTGATCCCACAAGCAATGTGAAAATATTAAAAAAAGAAGAAACAAGAATAAAATTTAACAAATCCCAATGTTAAATTGCCTCGACTCAAGCTGAGTTTTGAAAATCTTCATAAGGAGGAAATAAGAAATGGAAACTCCCACAGGCTCATACAGGGCAGTGGGTGTGCTCTGGAGTTCATGCATCCATTACGGGATGCCTTTGTGGAGTCTCCCTGACGTTCTCAGAAGGTGAGGGTTGTCCAGAAGACCCTATACAGGCTGTTGTATCTCAAGCCGTTTGTCCAGTTCCTCCCAGCTAGTGCGGGTGGGGATGCTATTCCACCTACTTTGTGGTTCCAAAGAATGAGGGCATCTTTCACTCCATTTTATATCTCATGGGAGTAAATCAGAAACTCGAGGTCCCCAGCTTTTGAATGGAGACGTTTGAGTTATTGTGCCTGTGCAGCTCCAAGATTTTCTGACCTTGGATCTAACAAAAGCCTATCATATTTTCGTCTGGGATGTCTCAAAAATGTCTTTGCTTTGTGATTTTGGGTCAGAACTTTCAGTTGTGTGTATTTCCTTTTGGTCTAGCAATGGCACTCCATACCTTTTCCAAGGGGGTGGTGGTGGCTGCAGCTCTGTGATAGGAAGGGATCCTTGTATACCCCTATCTGAATGTTATGCTATGTTAACCTGTATTTATATTCTGCCTATACCTATATAGTTTTTATTTATTTGTTACATTTGTATCCCACATTTTCCCACCTATTTGCAGGCTCAATGTGGCTTACATAGGTAAGGCGTTCAAGGATGGATTACAAAAGTAGTAAAAAAAAAACCTCTCCAGGAGCTACAGTTAGATAAACCAGATAATTAGCATATAACAACTATTTATTTATTTAGATTTTGCTCACACCTTTTTCAGTAGTAGGTCAAGGTGAGTTACAGTCAGGTTGACTGGATATTTCTCTGTCCTAGGAGGGCTCACAATCTAAGTTTGTACCTGAGGCAATGGAGGGTTAAGTGATTTGCCCAAAATCGCAAGGAGCAGCAGGTACAAATTTGAGAAATTATAGATCCCATATGATTGCCCAGTGGGGTTGGCATATATCACAGAGCCTGAACAACTCTGCATTAATGCCAACACCAAATGCCAGCGCTGTCCTAACCTAGACCTGGAGGTGGAATTAATTACATGCCCTTAAGGAGTGTGGTTTTAAGTATTGCTTTAACACTCGACTGCCACAATCATACAGAAATTCTTTCCATCCAGCAGAGAAGATTAATCACAGCACATTTTCAGGCATAAAGTTCTTCAAATCAGCAAAGATTGTAAAGTTACCTTTAGTGGATTTCAAGATAGCTGCCGTGTGTATTTATTATTGACTGAGAAACCCAAAGAAGTAACCCTGGATAATTTGTGGACATTAATAATGGACTTGGGGAAAGAAATTTGTCCACAGATTAAACAATTGAATCAAGAAGTAGCAAATTTAGATCTTAAGACTAAATGATATTGATTCTAGAGTGGATACTTTAAAAACTCAAAATGAGGATTAAAAAAAAAGAAATTAAAGAAACACAATTACATCAAGAAGTTATGATTAAAGATCTAATATCCCTTAGGAGAAAAACAGAGTTTCTAGAAAACTCAATAAGAAACAATAATCTTAGATTCTTGAACTTTCCTAAACAGACTTTGATATCCCCAAGAGACATGTTACGAAGATATATAAAGGAAAATTTGGGAGTAACTGAAGAGGCAATTCCTCCTTTTTCTCAAATATACTATTTGCCTTCAAAATTACAAACATTTCCCAATAATCCACTTGACATTTCAGAAATTCTAGAAGCCTCAGACAGCGAATTGGTAACACCATCAACTTTGATTGCAACGGTGGCGTTAACACCGGATAAAAACTGCTTATTTTATTTATTGTATTTGTACCCCACATTTTCCCACCTTTTTGCAGGCTCAATGTGGCTTACAGAGTATGGATATGAGAACGTCATTACATGTTTTATACAGACAGTTGATCATGAGCTGAGGTGAAAGAGGAATAAGATGGAAAGGTGTTAGATAAGGTTGTGTGAGAGGTGTTCTTTGGTGTATTTGGGTGGTTTAGGAATGATTTGGTTCATTGAGGGTGACTTTTGTAGGCTCTGTTGAAGAGATGTGTTTTCAGAGCTTTGCGAAAACTGGCTAGATTGGTCATGGTTTTCAGGGCCGTGGGTAGTGCGTTCCAAAACTGTGTGCTTTTGTACTCAAAGGTAGTAGCATAGGCCTGTTTGTATTTCATTCCTTTACAGCTAGGGAAGTTCAGATTGCGGAATTAGCAGGCTGATTTTATGGCATTCCTGGGCGGTAAGTCCACTAGGTTTAACATATAGAGTGGGGCATCTGCGTGAATGATTATTGAGATTATATTTCAGAATACAGAGAAGAATTTCCTAGGATTGAGGATAAGCGTGTTTCCTGACATTACCAAAGATATGCAGAAGAGACGCCAAAGATTCTTAATGATGAGACCCGGGGTAACCCAAATAGGGGCATCCTTCTTCCTCAGATACCCCTGCAAATGCGTTATTAAACATCAATCATATAAATATGTTTTCTTCTATCCCATTCAGCTCTCAGCCCTTTTAACATCTAAAGGAATTGTGACTAGAGAAAGATAATTGCTCTTTCAATAGTAATGTTTTTTTTCGGTATCACTATGGTACTCAGCTACAACGAATTCCTAAAATATATTGTTCTTAAATTTGTCAATATCCATATCAGTATATCTTGAATCCCAACATTGGCTTGAGTATTAGTTGGTTTAAAAAAAAAAGGTTTGACATTAGAAACATTTGTTTCCTTTCCTAATATGTATGGATTGTAAACCAATTTACTTTTCTGAAACAAGTAGATTTTTGCTTGTGATTATATAGTAAATAAATAAAAAAATAAAAAAAAAGTAAAGACACCTTTAAAGTCTCTCCCTTTTGGGATTTTTGTTGTTGGTAGGTCTTACTTAATAAGGACTTAATAAGGCAGGTCTATCCAATGGATAATTTAAAGCTAGATAGGTATATTAATTTAATATTGCAGGTAGCTCATTTTTCCTTGCTGCATATAATTGGTTCAATCACTTTTGTTCATATGACTTTAAAGGTATCTTTACTTTAAAAAAAAAAATTTTATGTATTTACTACTAGTTAAAAGGCCCGTTTCGGTAGGCAATGAAATGGGCGCTAGCAAGGTAATCCCCCACCCTCCCTCACTGTCTCACTCCATCCCCTCCGAGATGCACGCCTCCCTCCCTTCCTTCCTTCCGAGTTCCAGACCCTCCTCCCTCCCTTCCAGTGCAAGTCCCCCTCACACCCCTCCCACCGAGTTACAGACTCCCCCCTCCCTCCGATTTCAACACCCACCCTCCGCGTTACTGACCCCTGGACCCCCCTACCGCGACCCTCTCGACCCCCCCCCTTTCCGCCGAAAACCCTCCCCTGCCGCCGTCGCGTACCTGTGCTGACGGGGGACCCCAACCCCCGACAGCCAAAGTCCTCCTCTTGTCTGTGCCGGCGTTGCTTGCTGGTCTGATCAAGTTTCTGTGCTTGCGTCTGATGTCAGATGCACGCACAGAAACTTTATCAGATCATTCAGCAAGCAACGTGGTAGCCGAGAAGAGGAGGACTTCGGCTGTCGGGGGTTGGTTTCCCCCGTCAGCACAGGTACGCGACGGAGTTGGCTCGCGCTGCTATGTTGTGATTGGGCACTGTCGCTGCTGACGCATCCGGAAGTGGGAGACGTTGGAAGCACGAATGCCTCAAGGCTTATGTCCACACAGCTTCAGAATGTTGGAGGTGCATATTAAATTGGATACCTAGAGAATTGCACAACCTTGTGAACTTAAATTTAAAATGGAACAAAGGAGAATTCAGTGGGGTTAATTAACACCCTCCCCACCTAATAAAAGAAGAAAAGTTTTCAAAACAAAATCCATAATCTGATTAATCTAGGGAAGTCTGCTCAGGATTATGAACAGGTTGCTTTTCAGGTGGTGCAGGATCTGGAGTCATTTGGGGTTGGACTTCAAATGATCCAAAAGCAGTCTGATCCCTTCCCAGACTCTGGAATATCTGATAATTCATTTTCACACTTTCATTATGCTAATTATGCTGCTGATTACAATATTAATATTCATATTGACCTTATTAATATTTATTAATACTGGTCTACTTTTCAGTTGGAAACAATTTTGCCATTTGGCAACACTGAAACAAACATGAACTGCTGCATCCATGTTTTCTTCTCTATTGCTGGTAGTATTTTTATTTATTCTCACTTATATTTTTAAATATGCCGGTTTGTGCAGCATGCGGATGTACATAGCGGAAGTATAATAATGAAATAACTTTTCATAGAGAGAGTTGTAATTTGCTGTAGATCGTAATTAGTGTGTTATTTGGAGGGGTTACTAGCACAAAATATAGTTTATAACTGCTGTTTCTACCAGCTACAATATATTTTTTAGTAATATTCAATTTTTAATGCTATTTAGATCTAAATATGGGAAGCTTTCAAATAAATTAAAAAGCGGTAAAATAAGTTAAAAAAATCTTTTGTCCTATACCTTTTAATGCACTACCTATCCAACTGGATCAACCTTTGTCTTTTTACAGATGGACCACGCATAGGCACTTAGGCAGTCTCTGTATAATCTTTTTTGCTATTGTTTTGGGTGTACTAAAACGGTCGCAAGCTCCACCTACTGGCTTCCTATAACGGGCTAGTCTCCCCGCCTCCAGTTGTATGTAACATCCTTGGGTCAGGCTTCCTGCCTGTCTCCCGGCAGCCACGCCTATGTGTGGGTAGCTATGATGTCACCTCCGGGGACGATATAAGGCGACCTCGTGTGTTTTCTCTGTCTTTCCTCCTTCGCCTTGTGGTTGTATGTTGGGGGTTAGTATTTTGGGCTGAATGGTTCTTATGCCTGTTTCGCTGTAATTTGTGGTGGGCGGTTGTTGTTTTGTAAGGTAATATAGTGTGGGAGGTGATTGGGGTGTTTTGGAAGCAAGGGTGAGGAGGATGGAGGTGGATTGCGTGACTGGCGGTTGGGCCTTGCTCCTAGTCTGCTTTTTGAGTTTGGCTATAACGCAGGATTTGGTCCCACGGGTTTAAATTAATGAGTCGTAGGGCTGGTGTATGTTGGCTGAATGTCTGTGAGTTCCGAGTAAGACAGGAATAACTGATATTGCGCGGAAGTTCATTCTTGTTTAGTACCTCTTTTGACTTTTATAATCTCGTTTTTCTGTTTTCTAGGCTTGCGCTGTAGATGTTCGTAATAACACATAGCAATAAGTTGCTTTATGTGAGAGGGGTGCCTTAGCTTATTTAGGATAAAAGTTGTTTTAAAATACAGTTGGGTAAATGGTCGGTTGTTCGACGTGTTCTGTCTTGGATGTCGGCTGTGCCACTGTGATGACCATTATTTGCTATTCTTAATAGACTAAGAGAATAATTTTTAATCCGCCTTTTTATTTTACGTTTAGGTGGTAACTTAGAACTCTGAATCCATTCACTTAAGACCGTAGCTTCTGACACACCCTGATGTATTTTCTTACTCTTATTTATTAGAGAATGATGGTGTCGTGGAAAAAGACCCGAGAGCAACTTATTTGTTGGTAAGTACTAGATGTTGGAATAGCGTTGAGGCATGGTTTTTGCATAAAATATTATGGCCCTTATTTGTTCCGACTTGGCTACTTAATATAACAAATATAAGAAACATGAACGAGTGTCTTTTTTTTTTTTTTTTTTTTTTTTTTCTCCGTGGATGGCAGGGCTGTAGTGCTGCAACCAATAAAAGTGCTACTCAGTTTGACGCTAGTGCTTTTAGTAGCAAGCAGTAGGCTGAAAACTAGGGAGACCTGTGTGCAAATCCTAGGTGCTGATGTACAAAGCATTAATGTGGCATTAGCTTGGTTTTCTTTCTGTAGGTGTTAATTGAGCAATGTGCAATGGTTTCATTGTGGATATTGCACTGAAACATTACAATGGAATGCATTAGAGCAGTAACCCACAAACTGATTGCTATATGCATTAAAGTGAACAGCTTACCGTGTTAAATAGTGTTTTCTGTTCTGACACTAGGCTGGGGGGGGGGGGGTATGGTGCTTTTAGTTTTCCCACTTTTTGGTTGGGTAGCCTTTAAGTTGGCAGCCCTTGGTGTGGTATGGAACCTTTATTGAAACCTGAAGATACTGAAAAGGAATTGTGTGTGTGTGTATATGGGGGGGGGGGGGGGGAGGAGAGTGGCAGAATAACAAAACAACATAACAGAATGGGACCAAACTTGATATGGGGAGTAAAATAAGTGAAGATGCCAAAGTTAATAAGGGATTCTATAAAGTCTCCAAAATGTAGCTATGCACTTTTGTGGGGGAAGTAGCTCAGTAGCATAGAAACATTTGTACACAATGTAGTAAATGGAATTTGTTCTTTTCAAGCAGTGTCCCTCTTAAGACTTGTCACATTCTGTGTGCCTACCTCTCACATTTTACATAGTAACATAGTAGATGCAAAAAAAGACCTGCACGGTCCACCCAGTCTGCCCAACAAGATAAACTAACATGTGCCATTTTTTGTGTATACCTTACCTTTGATTTGTACCTGTCTTTCAGGGCACAGACCGTATAATTCTGCCCAGCACTATCCCCACATCCCACCACCAGCCCTGATTTGTTCCTGAAATTGTAAAGAAAATTTGCAATAGCAATACACACTACAGTAAATCTGTTATCCATTACAGGGCCTGTGGGGATGGGGACAAACTTTGTCCCCATGCCATTCTCTACCTGCTGGTAAAGTGTGTGCCTTCATGTCTATGCACATACATCTATAGGGTTTGGCATTAATGGGTCACTTAGACATGACCACATGTACAAAAATGACTTTTTAAATTACCCTTAGTGTCTGGCAATATTTAAGCTTCAAATAAGGCATGCTATTTTACATTTATATAGTATGAAGCTAATGCAGGGTTATCTGAAGTTTGTCCTTTCTGGCCCCAAAATGCTGTCAACTACCAAGTCTGTACAGGTATGCAGTACTGTTACCTTTCATAAATGCTGAGATGATGGGAGGATACTCTGTATTAACTGGATTTAAAAAAAATAGCTCCTTGATAAGACTAGTGAGCGTTCCCAACTTTAAAGAAGTTGTTCCTGCCCAGAACAGACCAAATTGATTTATGCATTGATCAGACAAGTTTGGAAATGTGAAACTATTGTGAAAACTAATGAGTAATTTGGTTTTATTCAGTTTTGCTCTTCAAGGCCTTTTTGAAGGTGTATGCTGTTGGTTGAATATAAACTGGTAAGTAAAGGTTTTTAATGGTGGAAATTTTTAAGACTTGGGGGGGCAGTGAAGGGGGTTGAATATACCTAAAGCCAAGAATCTAGTAACCTGTTTCTCTTTGAATTAAATTATATGAAGGTCATGAATCTTTTTCCCACAATTTAACATTTGAAAAATTGGTGTAAATAAATTGGATAGTCTTCAGTGTACATATCTTACTGAAGCCCGTGATGTACAATTTAAGAGTAGTGGACAGAAAAGATTTCTGAAAATCATCAACACTGAGGCTTCATGATACTAATAGTTTTGTTTTGGCAAAAATAATTAAAATAGACTCTAAAATTTGAATTTTTCCTTTTAGGTTGTACGTTTTTGGAGCTGTAACCTCATGAACTTTTGCTCGGGTAACTTTCCTTTTTATTTATTTACTTGTGAAAGGGAGTAAATTCCTTGTAACTTGAGGGAAACGGGCAGGAAGTTTTCATAGAATTTCCTCTTTCTGACAGATTCTATACTATAAGGCCAGTTAGGGTTGTGACAGGAGGACTCAAACTGTGGGCTGTGTTCTATGGACGCTGGGGAGGGTAGTGGAATAGTAGTAGGCTGAATCTGGCCAGCGACTTACCTAGATAGTGATTGACCTAGGCTGTTACTCAAGAGTGCATACACATGATATTCATGTGTTCTCCGAGGACAAGCAGGCTGCTTGTTCTCACGACTGGGTTGACGTCCGCGGCAGCCCCCACCAACCGGAAGAAGCTTCGCGGGACGGTCGGCACGCAGGCCACGCCCACCGCGCATGCGCGGCCGCCTTCCCGCCCGTGCGCGACCGCTCCCGCCAGTTCCTTTTTTTCCGCGCCTGGAGAGAGTCGTGCTTTGCCGCTCTCTCTACTTCAGCCGCCGGATTCTTGCGATCGCGTATACGCGGATCGCGCTTCGTTAATTTAATTTAACTTCCTTTTATTATCTTTTCTTTTAAAAAAAAAAAAAAAAAGACTGCGCGTGTGGAGCACGCGCTCCCCTTTCCCTCGCTTCCAGCGGGGACGCCTCGTTGCGGCCTAGTGGCCGCTCGGTCGGCTGGTTTTTTCGTGGTGTGATTTTAGCCACCATTGCCGACTTTGACTTCGCCGACGCGATTTTTCCGTCGATGTCCTCGAAGGTCCCGAGTGGATTTAAAAAGTGTGGTCGCTGCGGCCGGCCGATCTCGCAGACCGACACCCACGCTTGGTGCCTCCAGTGCCTCGGGCCGGAGCACAATCTCAAGTCGTGCGCGCTGTGTCTCGGTCTCCGGAAACGGACTCAGGTTGCGAGGCAAGTTCTGCGGGACTGTCTTTTTGGAACTTGCGCCGGCCCCTCGACGTCGACCTCGACGGCATCGGTATCGAAGGCCGGATCTTCGGTACCGGTATCGATGCCCGAGACATCGGCAGCGACCCCAGGAGAACAGGTCCCGTCGGCCCGCCGGTCCGCCGGTGAGAGTGGGGTTGAGAGGCCGCGTGGGCTGTCGGCCCCGGTCACTCCCTCAGCTCGTGAGCCACGGGACCGAACCCTGTCGGACCCTGGTACCTCGAGACCGAGGGGGATCGACCTCCTCCTCCTCCATGCCCTCCGGCGCGGTGACGTGCACCGGAAAAAAAGACAAGAAGCGCCGTCACCGGGAGCCCTCGGTGCACCCTGAAGGGGAGTCGACGCCGAAGCGTCATCGCAGAGAGGAGAGATCTCCGTCGGTGGGGAGGTCCCGACGCGTCGGGGTTCCGGCACCTCGGTGCCGTCTCCTGGCCCCCAGCAGCTTCCGGCACCGACACCCTTACCGGCCCCACCGCCTTTCCCGGCAGCGGGCCTGGACGAGTGCCTCAGAGCCATCCTTCCGGGGATCCTGGAAGGGCTGATGCGCCAGGCTGTGCCGGCGTCGGGGGTGCTTGCGCCCCCGGCGCCGATGACTGTGGCGCCGGCGAGCTCTAGCCCGGCGCCGGGGCTGTCGACACCGCCGCCGCTTGCGGTGCCGGTCTCGACCGCCACGCAGGTGGAGTCCCCGTCGACGTCGATGGAGGGAGCTCCGTCCCCGCCGGCGCGGGAGTCCACCGCTCGACGACACCGAGGCCTCGGTGCCTCGACGTCGAGCCGGGCCCGGTACCGGACTCAGCTACATGAGCTAATGTCCGATACCGAGGATGAGGACTCATGGGGGGAAGAGGAAGACCCGAGATATTTCTCCTCAGAGGAGTCTACGGGCCTTCCCTCGGACCCCACGCCGTCACCGGAGAGGAAGCTCTCACCTCCTGAGAGTCTCTCCTTTGCCTCCTTTGTGCGGGATATGTCTATAAGCATTCCCTTTCCCGTGGTCTCTGTGGAAGAGCCGAGGGCCGAGATGCTCGAGGTCCTCGACTATCCATCACCACCTAGAGAGTCCTCCACGGTACCGCTGCACAATGTCCTGAAGGAGACGCTTCGGAACTGGGTGCGACCACTAACTAACCCCACCATTCCCAAGAAAGCAGAGTCCCAGTACAGGATCCACTCTGACCCAGAGCTCATGCGGCCCCAGTTGCCCCATGACTCAGCGGTCGTGGATTCTGCTCTCAAGAGGGCACGGAGTTCGAGGGATACCGCCTCGGCGCCCCCGGGGCGGGAGTCTCGCACTCTGGACTCATTTGGGAGGAAGGCCTACCAATCCTCCATGCTCGTGACCCGCATCCAATCTTACCTGCTCTATATGAGCATCCACATGCGGACCAATGTGCAACAGCTGGCGGACCTGGTCGATAAGCTCCCGCCGGAGCAGTCCAGGCCATATCAGGAGGTGGTCAGGCAGCTGAAGGCGTGCAGAAAGTTCCTGTCCAGGGGGATTTTTGATACCTGTGACGTGGCATCTCGTGCTGCGGCCCAAGGTATAGTGATGCGCAGGCTCTCATGGCTGCGTGCCTCTGACCTGGACAACCGCACCCAGCAGAGACTGGCTGACGTCCCTTGCCGGGGGGATAATATTTTTGGCGAGAAGGTCGAGCAGATGGTTGACCAACTGCATCAGCGGGAAACCGCTCTCGACAAGCTCTCCCACCGGGCGCCTTCAGCACCCGCCCCCGCGGGCGGGCGTTTTTCCCCGGGCTCGGCAGGCTGCACCCTATTCTTTTGCGAAGCGTAGGTACAACCAGCCGGCCCGAAGGCCTCGTCAGGCACAGGGACAGCCCCAGCGCGCTCGTTCCCGTCAACAGCGTGCGCCTAAGCAGCCCCCTGCGCCTCCACAGCAAAAGCCGGGGACGGGCTTTTGACTGGATCCACGGGAACATAGCCGCCCTACAAGTGTCCGTACCGGACGACCTGCCGGTCGGAGGGAGGTTAAAATTCTTTCACCAAAGGTGGCCTCTCATAACCTCCGACCAGTGGGTTCTCCAAATAGTGCGGTGCGGATACGCCCTGAATTTGACCTCCCTGCCTCCAAATTGTCCTCTGGGAGCTCAGTCTTTCAGCTCCCATCACAAGCAGGTACTTGCAGAGGAACTCTCCGCCCTTCTCAGCGCCAATGCGGTCGAGCCCGTACCACCCGGGCAGGAAGGGCAGGGATTCTATTCCAGGTACTTCCTTGTGGAAAAGAAAACAGGGGGGATGCGTCCCATCCTAGACCTGAGAGGCCTGAACAAATTCCTGATCAAAGAAAAGTTCAGGATGCTTTCCTTGGGCACCCTTTTGCCAATGATTCAGAAAAACGATTGGCTATGTTCCCTGGATTTAAAGGACGCATACACTCGCATCCCGATACTGCCAGCTCACAGACAGTATCTCAGATTCCGCCTGGGCGCACGGCACTTTCAGTATTGTGTGCTGCCCTTTGGGCTCGCCTCTGCCCCACGAGTGTTTACAAAGTGCCTCGTGGTGGTAGCGGCCTACCTACGCAAGCTGGGGGTGCACGTGTTCCCATATCTCGACGATTGGCTGGTCAAGAACACCTCGGAGGCAGGAGCCCTCCGGTCCATGCAGTGCACTATTCAACTTCTGGAGCTGCTAGGGTTTGTGATAAATTACCCAAAGTCCCATCTCCAGCCAACTCAGTCTCTGGAATTCATAGGAGCACTGCTGAATTCCCAGACTGCTCAGGCCTACCTTCCCGAAGCGAGGGCCACCAATCTCTTGGCCCTGGCTTCGCAGACCAGAGCGTCTCAGCAGATCACAGCTCGGCAGATGTTGAGACTTCTGGGTCATATGGCCTCCACAGTTCATGTGACTCCCATGGCTCGTCTCCACATGAGATCTGCTCAATGGACCCTAGCTTCCCAGTGGTTCCAAGCCACCGGGAATCTAGAGGATGTCATCCGCCTCTCCACCAGTTGCCGCACTTCACTGCTCTGGTGGACCATACGGACCAATTTGACCCTGGGACGTCCATTCCAAATTCCGCAGCCCACGAAAGTGCTGACGACGGATGCATCTCGCCTGGGGTGGGGAGCCCATGTCGATGGGCTTCACACCCAGGGTCTGTGGTCCCTCCAGGAAAAGGATCTGCAGATCAACCTCCTGGAGCTCCGAGCGATCTGGAACGCACTGAAGGCTTTCAGAGATCGGCTGTCCTGCCAAATTATCCAAATTCGGACAGACAATCAGGTTGCAATGTATTACGTCAACAAGCAGGGGGGCACCGGATCTCGCCCCCTGTGTCAGGAAGCCGTCGGTATGTGGCGTTGGGCGTGTCTGTTCGGCATGCTTCTCCAAGCCACGTACCTGGCAGGCGTAAACAACAGTCTGGCCGACAGACTGAGCAGAGTCATGCAACCGCACGAGTGGTCGCTCCATTCCAGAGTGGTACGCAAGATCTTCCGAGAGTGGGGCACCCCCTCGGTGGATCTTTTCGCCTCTCAGACCAACCACAAGCTGCCTCTGTTCTGTTCCAGACTTCAGACACACGGCAGGCTAGCGTCAGATGCCTTTCTCCTTCATTGGGGGACCGGCCTCCTGTATGCTTATCCTCCCATACCTTTGGTGGGGAAGACCTTACTGAAGCTCAAGCAAGACCGCGGCACCATGATTCTGATAGCGCCCTTTTGGCCCCGTCAGATCTGGTTCCCTCTTCTTCTGGAGTTGTCCTCCGAAGAACCGTGGAGATTGGAGTGTTTTCCGACTCTCATTTCGCAGAACGACGGAGCGTTGCTGCACCCCAACCTTCAATCCCTGGCTCTCACGGCCTGGATGTTGAGGCGTAGACTTCGCTGCGTTGGGTCTGTCTGAGGGTGTCTCCCGGGTCTTGCTTGCCTCTAGGAAGGATTCCACTAAAAAGAGTTACTTTTTCAAGTGGAGGAGGTTTGTCGTTTGGTGTGAGAGCAAGGCCCTAGAACCTCGTTCTTGCCCTGCACAGAACCTGCTTGAATACCTTCTGCACTTATCAGAGTCTGGCCTCAAGACCAACTCAGTAAGGAATCACCTTAGTGCGATTAGTGCTTACCATTATCGTGTGGAAGGTAAAGCCATCTCTGGAGAGCCTTTAGTCGTTCGATTCATGAGAGGCTTGCTTTTGTCAAAGCCCCCTATCAAGCCTCCTACTGTGTCATGGGATCTCAACGTCGTCCTCACCCAGCTGATGAAACCTCCTTTTGAGCCACTGAATACCTGCCATCTGAAGTACTTGACCTGGAAGGTCATTTTCTTGGTGGCAGTTACTTCAGCTCGTAGGGTCAGTGAGCTTCAAGCCCTAGTAGCTCATGCTCCATATACTAAATTTCATCACAACAGAGTAGTGCTCCGCACTCACCCAAAGTTCCTGCCGAAGGTGGTGTCGGAGTTCCATCTTAACCAGTCAATTGTCTTGCCAACATTCTTCCCCAGGCCGCATACCCGCCCTGCTGAACGTCAGTTGCACACATTGGACTGCAAGAGAGCATTGGCCTTCTACTTGGAGCGGACGCAGCCCAACAGACAGTCCGCCCAATTGTTTATTTCTTTCGACCCTAACAGGCTAGGGGTCGCTGTCGGGAAACGCACCATCTCCAATTGGCTAGCAGATTGCATTTCCTTCACTTACGCCCAGGCTGGGCTGGCTCTTGAGGGTCATGTCACGGCTCATAGTGTCAGAGCCATGGCAGCGTCGGTGGCCCACTTGAAGTCAGCCACTATTGAAGAGATCTGCAAGGCTGCGACGTGGTCATCTGTCCACACATTCACATCTCATTACTGCCTCCAGCAGGATACCCGACGCGACAGTCGGTTCGGGTAGTCGGTGTTGCAGAATCTGTTTGGGGTGTAAATCCAACTCCACCCTCCAGGACCCGAATTTATTCTGGTCAGGCTGCACTCTGTTAGTTGTTCTTCGTAGGTCAATTTCTGTTGTACCCTCGCCGTTGCGAGGTTCAATTGACCTGGGTTATTGTTTTGAGTGAGCCTGAGAGCTAGGGATACCCCAGTCGTGAGAACAAGCAGCCTGCTTGTCCTCGGAGAAAGGGTATGATACATACCTGTAGCAGTTGTTCTCCGAGGACAGCAGGCTGATTGTTCTCACCTACCCTCCCTCCTCCCCTTTGGAGTTGTGTTTCATATTTTATTGCTTGTCATTCAACTGGCGGGAGCGGTCGCGCACGGGCGGGAAGGCGGCCGCGCATGCGCGGTGGGCGTGGCCTGCGTGCCGACCGTCCCGCGAAGCTTCTTCCGGTTGGTGGGGGCTGCCGCGGACGTCAACCCAGTCGTGAGAACAATCAGCCTGCTGTCCTCGGAGAACAACTGCTACAGGTATGTATCATACCCTATATCCACTTACATTAGAGATGGACAGGAAACCAAACTGCTCTAGGCTACAGATCCTCTGCATTGAATGCTTCTTATACTGCCATTTTTGGGAGAAAACCAAAATTGGGTATCTTGAAGTGATACTTAGTGTGCTGTGTAGTTGGTAACCAAACTCTCTGTTTCTAGCCAGTGCAGCTAATAACACTAGATGGGAGAAGGAAACTTTGCCTAACCGGAGTTTCTGCTGAACTTGAAGATTCAGTTAGTGATGTAAAAGGTTAATTTGGTAAGTATATGCATGAAATAGACTGAACATTGGCAGGAGTGAGTTTTTGTATATAAAGGGTGAGCTACACTGTTTTTTTGTGAAACAGAGGATGTACATGATGAAAACATAGTTCAGCTGATCTATGAAGAATTAATCTTTCGCTCCTATCTGATGCATCCTCCAGGTCTCTTAAGCAGAGTTATAAAAGTAGCAATATTTACCTACTTTATGCTTGTACACATCTGTAGCTGCCACAGGGATGCTTAACAGGGCATAAAATGAACCAGTTTAGTTGTGCAATTCTCTTGCACATAATTTGACTTGATGAATGTAGTCATAATCAGCAAGACCAGATAGTAGTAGTCTTAACAAACCTTTGAGATTCTTAAAGCACTTATGCTGTTCAGCAGTAGTACATCTAAAAACTAAGCTGACCCCTTGTTAACTTGAGTAAGTTTCATATCCAATGCTTCATAATAGCTACTTTTTGTTAGAAGGCAGTTGTCAAATGCCAGGAATGTGTATACCACCCTAGAGCTACCTGCATCTAAGTGCATTTGGGGAGTTGTAGATGCATTGATCAATCCATTTTTTTCCCCAGGCTATGCTGAATAGAAAGGCTAAAATTTCCCATGCATCATTTGATCCTAGGTATGTTGACGGTTGTATCTATTCTGGAATGTATGAAATAGTGCTGTCCAATTCATGATTTATCAATTCCATTTGGAAAAAATAGTCCTGATTCGAGATTTCCCCACCTCCCTCCCTCACCTGCTGTCACCCAAGCCACTGCTTCCCGGGCGGTTCACCTGCAGGCAGCTCTCAGATCCCACCTACCTGCCCTCAGCTCCCAAACAACCCTCCTTTCATTCCTGCCATCCTGGGGGGGGGGGGGGGGGGTTTAAATCTTTTACCTCAAGTCGCAGCGCTGGCAGTGAAACCAACCAACCCACAGCTCCGCCTCCTGACACCCTCCGCCCTGTGCCCCGTCTCCTCCGCGGGTTGTTGCCACCATTCCCCCCTCCATCTTACCGGGCCCGTGCAGCGCCTCTCACCTCTATGTGAAGGCGCTGCACGGGCAAGAAATCAGCTGACGCCTCTGTCTTCGCTCATTCTTCCTTCGCGTCTCTCCTTTTGGGCCCGCCCCCGTCTGACGTAAGTAACCAACGTAGGTTACTTACGTCAGACAAGGGCAGGCCTAAGAGGAAAGGACGTCCTCCTTTGCTCCTGGGCCCGCCCTTGTCTACCGTTAATAACCAATGTTGGTTACTTACATCAGACGGGGGCGGGCCCAAAAGGAGAGAGATGCGAAGACAGAGGCGTCAGCTGATCTTGGCGTGCAGCACCTTCACGTAGAGGTGAGAGGCGCTGCACGGGCCCGGTAAGAGGGAGGGGGGCCCGATGGAGGGGGGGAATGGCGGCGACGACCCGCAGAGGTGGGGCACAGGGCGGAGGGTGTCAGGAGGCAGAGCTGTGGGGTTGACAGAAGAGTAGAGAGGAATGGAGGGGGGGCCGGCCGGGGCTTCTAAAGTAAGGATTTCTTCATTTTGCTTTTTAAATTTATAATGCGGGGAGCAGCGGCGATCTCGGACGTGGTGGGGGGGCAAGGCCGTTCAAACAGGACGCTCCTGACGACCGCCTTTGCCCCCTCCCGGTCCTTTATTTTTTAACTTCTGGATTGCTTGGAGCGGGAGCAGCGGCGACCTGGGGCATCAAAGGATGCCTCTGGCACGTGTTTTCCCCCCCCCCCTTGTTCTTTTTTTTTTATTTTTTTTTATTTTAAGTTCTACATTAGAGTTTTTAGCCGGAGAGCCCTAACGAGAGGTACAGACCTCTTGTTAGATTTCTCAGCGTTTTCCTTTGTTAAACCAATCGGAAAACATTAGTGAATGCCATTTCAAAAGGGTTTCTACACTAATTGCTCATCTGCATTCCATTTTTGTTAGCTGCTACGGTCCTCGAAAAATGGGCTTTAGTACATGCAACGGTTGGCAATTTCTTCGATAAAGGGTCACTAAAGTTTTGTGCATCTGGGCCTAAAATAGGTCATGAAGGCCTTATTCAATAGGGTTCCCTGCTTCAAAGACCTTCCATATTTTTCAACCTCTGTCTTTTGTCAGAAGTCAGAGAACATAGCTGTTGAGTACAACTACTGCAGGGACCCATACAAGTAAATTTGGTTTTACCCCATCTCCAGCCTCCCTTTCCTAGCCAAGATACTTGAATGTGCTCACCACTGTTTTGACTTTTCATCTCAAGCTATTCTTGATCCACTTCAATCTGGCTTTCACCCTCTTCAACTGAAACAGTGCTTGCTAAAGGCTCCAATGACCTGTTCCTGGCCAGATCCAAAGGTCTCTATTCTATCCTCATTCTTAATCTATCTGCTGCATTTGACACTGTTGATCAAAGCCTACTCCTTGATACGCTGTCCTCACTTGGATTTCAGGCTCTGTTCTTTCCTGGTTTTCTTCTCTCCCAGCACACCTTTAATGTATACTTTAGTGGATCCTTCTCTATTTCTATCCCACTGTCAGTGTACCTCCAGAGATCTATCCTGGGACCTCTTTTCTCCATCTATAGTTCTTCCCTCGGTACTCTGATCTCATCTCATGGTTTTCAGTATCATCTTTACACTGTTGACTCCTAGATCTACCTCTCCACACCAGAAATCTCAGCAGGAATCCAGGCCAAAGTATCAGCTTTCCTGTCTGACATTGCTGCCTGGATGTCTCAGCGCCATCTGAAACTAAACATGACCAAGACTGAGCTTCTTATCTTTCCCCTAAACCAATCTCTCCTCTTCCCCTGTTCTCTCTTTCTCTGGATAACACTCTCATCCTCCCTGTCTCAGCTCGTAACCTTGGGGTCATCTTCATCTCTTTTCTCTCATTCTCTACATATTCAGCAGACTGCTAAAACCTGTCGTTTTTCTCCTATAATACCAAAATTTGCCCTTTCCTTTCTGAGCACACTACCAGAACCCTCATCTACACTTATCACCTCTCGCTTAGACTATTGCAACTTGCTTCTCATAGGTCTCACTTAGCCATCTCTCTCCTCTTCAATCTGTTCAAAATTCTGCTGCATGACTAAATTCCACCAGTGTTATGCTCATATTAGCCCTCTCCTCAAGTCACTTCACTGGCTTCCTATCTGTTTCCACATACAGTTCAAACTCCTTATTGACCTATAAGTGCATTCGCTCTGCAGCTCCTCAGTACCTCTCCACTCTCATCTCTCCCTACATGCCTCCCCAGGAACTCGTTCACTGGGTAAATCTATCTGCACCCTTCTCCTCCACTGCTAACTCCAGACTCCGTTCCTTTTATCTTGCTGCACTATATGCCTGGAATAGACTTCCTGAGCCGGTACGTCAAGCTCCATCTCTGGCTGTCTTAAAATCTAAGCTAAAAGCCCACCTTTTTGATGCTGCTTTTAACTCCTAACCCTTATTCTATCATTCCCACTTTAATATTCCCTTATCTCTTGTTTGTCCTAATTAGATTGTAAGCTCTGTAGGGCAGGGACTACAATCTTTCTTTATGTTCAAGTGTATAGCGCTGCATATGTCTAGTAGCACTTTAGACATTAGTAGTCATTGACATATTCTTCCCAAGAGTCATTGAAACTAGCCTATTTTCCCAAAGTTGCATTTATTAAAAAAAACAACCCTGCTTATCCCTTCTCCCTGTTACATTCTGTATATGATGAACTGTAGAATCAGGTCTCTGACTTGCCTCTCTGAGGATAAAAATGACCCAGTGCTGATGCAGACTACAGTAATGTATAAATATGAAGAATTATGGTAACATTCTAACTTAACTCTCTTTATTCCTAGGCCTCCAGAGGATTTCTATGTTGTGTAAGTCTTCTGTTTTAATACTGATCCAAATGGTTTAGTATGAGAACTCAAGGGCTTGTAGGAAGAGATCCCTTGCATATGTCTGTATTCTACAATAATGTAAACTCATTCATCTTCAAACAGGGTTAAAAGTTATACAAAGAAGCAGTTCTTTTGCTTTGCAGGCGTAGTATGGAAACACACACATTAGAAGCTACCATCTAGCTGGTCCTTCACTGAATCAGTGCTACAGCACCTTTTTCTCATTGTCACATGGAAGAAACTTCCCAGGGAGCCTAGTAGTATCTTAACCCTTTGTGGCATTTGCTTGTTCCTGAGGTCATTTAAAGCCACATACTGTGAAAGCCAGTGCCTAGCTGTTGAATAGTAAAATGAGCAGATCCTAAATTAGCAAACTAAACTTGATGCTATGTAAAGTGTGGGGAGGGGGAGAATGGTGACAGTAAGATAGGTGATGTCCAGTCTTGTAACCAGTGATGAATACTGATTCTGCCATATGAATCACACTGATATAACTTCTTACCGTTCCATTTCTGAGGTTACTTAGGTTGGTTTATATGACATGACTAGTATAGCTGCATTCTTTAACTTTTATTTTAAATAGCTTTATTTTTTTTCCTATCTGATTTGTAGGTGAAGAGGACAAACTTAACACTACAGAAGTCAAAGGCTGTGGTGGATGGAAGATAAGATACATACTGGGTCAGACAAGGGGTCTATTTAGCCTGGTATCCTGCTTCCAACTGCTTAGTCCAGGTCACAAGTACCTGGTAGAAAACTGCATTTACTAACAATATTCCATGAGTTTCTGGATGAGGACAAAAAATCTTTCACTGACCCTAGAGATGACAAAGAAAAACCCTAACTTTCATGGTTAAACATCTGCATTATAGCTCAAACATGAACAAACTTGCAAATTCAATTACTGGCACTGATACTTAATCTCTGCAGCTTTTGTGTGATATTCACATCAAATGTAATCCATAACCAAGTTGTAACAAATGCATTTCTATTCATATCTTATTGTAAGCCACACTGAGCCTGCAAAAAGGTGGGAAAATGTGGGATACAAATGCAATAAATAAAATTGTAATTTTCTAGTGGCTTTAAATATTTTTAGTGGTTGTCTAGATAATAGATTCAGTGGCAAGCTTTTAGAAATAAGTCTTCCACTAGTTATTAGAATCATTATGTAAAGTGTTATTACTTAAGTGTTGTTCTAATCAAATCTAAACCAACCTTTTCTTGATGTTACTAGATTAGTTGGTTTTCAGTATTTCAGGGGCTAAAAACTAGAAGTCCCCTAAAAAAAAAAAAAACTGAGCAAGCATAAGCAGTCCAATAATGATGTACAGTAGTTTTATTCATCTATATTCAGTGAAACCTCGATCTTCTTATAGCAATAAGACCTAATGGGCTGTGTTTCAGCATGCAAGCCTTTGGGTCCTTCTAAAGAGCAATATAAAGTCTAAACAGATTTAAATTATTGACCAGTCTTGGACATTTTTGGTGACTTCATTTGTGTTTTTAATATTTATATATTTTAGTAGTTCATGCCATGTCCATCTGGTTATACTGAGATGGGAGGGGGCTGTAAACACTTATACAATAAATGTAATCTTTTCATAAATAGCTTTATGCTGGCTGAGTTTGTTTCAATAATTTTATTGATGTAGTAAAGCCCGCCATACATAACAATCAGCAAATTCAGTACACAACCACTTGTCCCATAGCCAACAAAGCAAGAGCAATATAATTCAACTTCCGTCCACCCATCTCCCACCTCCCCTAGTCCAAGTGTACAAACGTTCATTGAAGTTGTGTAGAGAACCTGAAGTCCACTAATAAAATGCCCATCAGGAGCTACCCCCTAAATCTTGATCTCCAAAAGAAACTATATCAAACTATGAGAATACAATATGTTTGTCCTGTACCAGAGCCACAATTGTAAGGTGAAGAGCAGAAAAGGGGACCCCCCCCCCCTTAACTTGGCCTAATCTCCACCTTAAAGCCCAGGACCAACCCCACTGATCTATATGAAACCCAGTGGGCTTGTACTCTAATAGCCTCCAGCGACGTATAAAAGATTATGCCCTACCTCTATTCCCCCCCCCCCCCCCCCCCCCCCCAAAAAAAAAAATGTAGTTATTCTGGATATGGGTATATAAAATGCTTGCTCTAGCTGCCTGAGTCTTTAGAGCTTGATTGTGGTGAGACCACATTGCTAGCAGTTGGAACTGTATCCATGGATTACAAATTTTTTTCCTCCTGTGTGAGTAACTGGGGCAGTTATTTTTATTACAATGGCTTTACTACAGAGCCTTTCCTAGGAAGAGGACAGGCTACAAGAAGGTTCAAGATTACTTCAGCCTTAATTAAATGTAACTAAAGTGATACAATATATTACATGCTTCATGTTTGAATTTTTATAGTTCAAAATTGTTATAAGCAAAGTACATCAAGCACACAAAGGGGAAAATGTTATGTATTGGGATGAAATGAAATGCAAACCTCCACTTAAGCAGTGACTAACCTGAAGACCCACCTCCATATTGATTTAGACTGTTAGAAGAGCAAGCTTTATTAAAATGGCCCAATGGAAGGATGTGTCAGGGGGCAGTAACTGTTAGGCATCAAATTACCTATTTCTATTACCTTTAAAAGTGGACTAACATCTCTCTACTCGAGATAATTCAGGAATATAGCACCTTTGAAGTCAAAATGATATAATTTGATAACCACCAGCCAGCACAACAAAGATCTGGGCTTTCTATCCCACTATAAACCATAAAATTCTACTGCTTTATCTTTTATCTACCATACATATGTCTCATCCCTCCCTGTTTCTTACCCAACATCCATTCTCCCATTTCCGCTGAGACTGTCATTGGAATGCTTCTATTTTGCTTTATATTCTGATATTTGTCAACATTTGCTTATTTCTGATCTGAAGAAGGGTTACCTTTGAAAGCTAATCAAAAGATGTATTTAGTCCAATGAAAAAGGTATTTTTCTTTTTTTGTTTTGATTTATTTCTATTACCTTTTTAAAAGTGGACTAACATGGCTATCCCACCACTTTACTAAGATAAATACTAGAAATTTAGTAGTTGGATATCAAAAGAATAAAAACATGGATAAATCTACAAATCTTCAAATGCCTGTCTCATCAGTATATCACTCTAGTGTCCCTAGGTCAGGTAATGCGGATGGGCTGCGGAGAGTGCCTTCTCCTGCTTCCACCCACCCTACCCCTCTACCCACCCACCCCTAGAGTGACATGTCTTATATAACCTCCCTATCAACCCACTCATTACTTTACCTCACCCATTTCTATTCTTCTATCACCTTCTCCCACTACTCCAACCAGAGTTACACCTAATCACACTGACCACCCTTCAACATCTTCTGTCCTTCTGTGACTGTTCTCTTGTGCTTGACTGCTTAAATATTTTAAATTTAAATGCTTTACTTTTTGTCTATTAGATTGTAAGCTCTTTGAGCAGGGACTGTCTTTCTTCTGTGTTTGTACAGCGCTGCGTACACTTTGTAGCGCTCTAGAAATGTTAAATAGTAGTAGTAGTAGTAGTAGTAATGCGCAATGACTCGTAAAACAGCCTGTAAATAGTATTCATGTCAGCTGAATGTGAATCATTCAACTAATCATTCCAGACAGCTACGTGAAGGGGATTCTAAAAACACTTCCCCTCCAAGGAGGTAAGCGACTGCTGGTACCCTATGAGTAATATAACCAAATAGCAACTGAATCCAGGTATAAAAAGATCCACACTGAAATAATATACAAAATAAAGCTCACAATTAAAAAGTAGTGGCAGACCATTTGAAAAAGGAGGGACTGCCCTCCTAGAATTGCTAAAAATGTAAAATGCTGGCAAAAGCTACAGTCAAATTCAAAACCTTCCATTGGCCGTTTTATGCAATTCTAGGAGGGTAGTTTCTGTATTAAATGGTATGCTTTATTTTTAAGTAAGGCAGGCTTTGTTTTTGCTATCTCTTGCCTTTTAATTCATGTGCTATCTTTAATTATGTGAGCTTTAATTTTTCTGCATGGATTCAGACTGGATCTTTTTATACCTTTTTTAGGTGTCTGGATTTAATTGCTGGCTTATTTGGTTATAATACTCAGTGACAGCAGTCCTTACCTTCACTGAAGATTTGGATGTTTTTATTATGCATGTTTATTTTTGTTTAGCTGCTCCTTTATGATATTATGTTACACTATCTTGGCTGTTCTTATAGAATTTATATTGTATGTAGGTATACAGGCTGACCTAAAAAGTAACCCTCCTTGAGGGGGGGGGGGGGGGGTTGCTCTCCTTAGCAACTGCTTGTAATTTCAACATGAAATTTTTACAGCTTTATTTGTTACTATCTACATTTGTGCTGAGTGGAAGGAGTTATCTTTAAACATGGTCATAGGTTACACTTATGACCACCCAGCAATTTTCATGTGTTTAAAAATGTTTGCACTATAAAGTTACCATTTAAGAGGGGGGGAAGCAGGGTACTAGCTTATTAATGTCATAGTGATGTAGACTTCAGTAAACAATTTGAATTTTATAATAAAGCATAGGTAGGATGGCAGTGGCCAAAATGACAGTCCAGACATTTTGTAAGGAAGGGTTCGGAGCAAAGGTGCTATTGGCTACATATCAATCTCAGGAGCTGAGAAGCTCAGTACTGTAAAGAAAATGTGGCAGCATGACTGTAAACTTTGACAAATTGTATTGGTTGAATGAGTTGTGGTTAAAGCTCAAATTTTTAACGTGTAAAAATGGCTACATTCTAATGCTAAAATGTCAGTACTATTACCATAGCTTAAACTAATATTTAAGGGCTCTGTTTACAAAGGTGTGCTAGTTAGTGTCTTTAGCGCATATACAAAATTAGTGCCTACATAATATTCCTATGTAGGCACCCATACGAATGTTATGGGTGCCTACGTAGTGTGAGCTAAAAGTACTACACCTCTAGTGTGGCTTAGTAAACAGGGGCCCTTAATGTTTTAATGATATGTAAGCTTGATGACTAGGGGTCCCTGTTTACTAAGCTGCACTAAAGCTAAAGACACCTGTGGATGGCTCTAGCATTTAGTGTGCACAAAAAAGTTAGAGCCCTGTTTTTACTAAGCAGTGCTAAGAAAAAGAGAACTGCTAAACCCCATAAAGGGTTTAAAGTTTATCAGCCTCATCGTGTATGGTGTGAGTAGAGTTCTTAATTTGGTATAGTGCTCAAGTCACTCCCCCTGAAGCAGCCTGCCTGCCCCCCCCCCCCCCCCTGGTGAAATGTGGCTATAGTGGGCTATTTTTAAATAGTTTGCTCTTCATCTTCTCCGTTCTGTTGGTTTATGATGGGTGAATAAAACTAAATAGAATCACATTTTTAAAATACATTGTTGTATGTTAAAATGGCATTAGCAACCAAACTGGGCCCACCAAGTGACACCTTTGTATAGCCCCCTCCCCGCCTCTAAAGTGGGAGCTAAACAACTTCAGAAGAGACTGAAAGCCTGGCAAAAGCAAAACATTCCAGAGTTTAGTTTTTCTCTCATAATAATGCTAACATTTATGAGAGCAAATTATTACAATAAAAATTATTTTATCCCAGTATTACAGAAAATTGAATTCTTATCAGTCTAAATTTTAATATAACAAAAATAAAATCGCTCTGGGCTTTCTGTGTATTTCCCTGGAAGCTTAACAAATCTGACCAAGATGTGCTTTGTCAGATTACTGAAGCTTAATTTTGTCCAATCACTTAATGCCTTATATTTTCTCTCTTATCTGGTATTCTTCAACTCTGACCTCTAAGGTTACCTTCACATAATTCTGCTTCTGTGGTATTTTTCCCCAATTATCCATTATTTGCTGTTTGTAATCCCAAATCTCCCTGAATATCTTAACACATTTTCTTCACGGAAAGTGCTTCTCTGTATTAATTCAGAGCCTATCTGAAACAGAGGCTTTGGAGTTTATGGCCCATTATTTTAGGCCAAGCAAACCTGTCTGTTAACTTGGCCCTGAGAAGACACAGGCTATAGATAATTGATAAGGGAATAAGTTATATATATATATATATACAGTGGTGGAAATAAGTATTTGATCCCTTGCTGATTTTGTAAGTTTGCCCACTGACAAAGACATGAGCAGCCCATAATTGAAGGGTAGGTTATTGGTAACAGTGAGAGATAGCACATCACAAATTAAATCCGGAAAATCACATTGTGGAAAGTATATGAATTTATTTGCATTCTGCAGAGGGAAATAAGTATTTGATCCCCCACCAACCAGTAAGAGATCTGGCCCCTACAGACCAGGTAGATGCTCCAAATCAACTCGTTACCTGCATGACAGACAGCTGTCGGCAATGGTCACCTGTATGAAAGACACCTGTCCACAGACTCAGTGAATCAGTCAGACTCTAACCTCTACAAAATGGCCAAGAGCAAGGAGCTGTCTAAGGATGTCAGGGACAAGATCATACACCTGCACAAGGCTGGAATGGGCTACAAAACCATCAGTAAGACGCTGGGCGAGAAGGAGACAACTGTTGGTGCCATAGTAAGAAAATGGAAGAAGTACAAAATGACTGTCAATCGACAAAGATCTGGGGCTCCACGCAAAATCTCACCTCGTGGGGTATCCTTGATCATGAGGAAGGTTAGAAATCAGCCTACAACTACAAGGGGGGAACTTGTCAATGATCTCAAGGCAGCTGGGACCACTGTCACCACGAAAACCATTGGTAACACATTACGACATAACGGATTGCAATCCTGCAGTTCCCGCAAGGTCCCCCTGCTCCGGAAGGCACATGTGACGGCCCGTCTGAAGTTTGCCAGTGAACACCTGGATGATGCCGAGAGTGATTGGGAGAAGGTGCTGTGGTCAGATGAGACAAAAATTGAGCTCTTTGGCATGAACTCAACTCGCCGTGTTTGGAGGAAGAGAAATGCTGCCTATGACCCAAAGAACACCGTCCCCACTGTCAAGCATGGAGGTGGAAATGTTATGTTTTGGGGGTGTTTCTCTGCTAAGGGCACAGGACTACTTCACCGCATCAATGGGAGAATGGATGGGGCCATGTACCGTACAATTCTGAGTGACAACCTCCTTCCCTCCGCCAGGGCCTTAAAAATGGGTCGTGGCTGGGTCTTCCAGCACGACAATGACCCAAAACATACAGCCAAGGCAACAAAGGAGTGGCTCAGGAAGAAGCACATTAGGGTCATGGAGTGGCCTAGCCAGTCACCAGACCTTAATCCCATTGAAAACTTATGGAGGGAGCTGAAGCTGCGAGTTGCCAAGCGACAGCCCAGAACTCTTAATGATTTAGAGATGATCTGCAAAGAGGAGTGGACCAAAATTCCTCCTGACATGTGTGCAAACCTCATCATCAACTACAGAAGACGTCTGACCGTTGTGCTTGCCAACAAGGGTTTTGCCACCAAGTATTAGGTCTTGTTTGCCAGAGGGATTAAATACTTATTTCCCTCTGCAGAATGCAAATAAATTCATATACTTTCCACAATGTGATTTTCCGGATTTAATTTGTGATGTGCTATCTCTCACTGTTACCAATAACCTACCCTTCAATTATGGGCTGCTCATGTCTTTGTCAGTGGGCAAACTTACAAAATCAGCAAGGGATCAAATACTTATTTCCACCACTGTATATATATATATATATATAATATACACAAAGCTGGCTGATCTGCAAAACCAAACGGATCTATACTAAACACCTTTTATCTTATAATCAAACATATAAACGGCAAGTGACCATACTCACTTGCAAGTGCGCAGTACAGACTTCCCTCTCTGTCTTGCCCTCGCGTCAAGACGTTAGAGGGTGGAACAGAGAGGGAAATGGAGTTGAATTGTCGGATGCTGCCGCTGCTGCCTGGAAAGGAACATCGCGTGAAACAGCCCCCACCCCCTCGGCCGGGCCCCCTGCACTGACCTGACAGCGCCTCTCACCTCTGTGTGGAGGCGCTGTCAGGTCAGTGCAGGGGGCCTGGCACGGAGGGGGGAGGGAGTGGTGGTGAGGGTAGCTGGGCAGGGGGGAGAGGCCATGGCTGCTGGACTTGGGGTGAGAGCAGGGCACAGAGGAGGGTTGCTGGACATGGGGGAGGGGGAGGCCAAGGGAAAGAGGAGGGTCACTGGATATGGGGGTAAGGATCGGTGGACGGGGTGAGGCCAGGGGAGAGAGGAGGGCTGCAATACTCGCCCGTTTTTACAGGCTTAATGGCTAGTCATTGTATAATTGTGTATAAATATCAAAACCATGTTAAAATATCCTCAACTATTAACAACACAAAAGCACTGTTCATAAGTTAAACAAAAAATGCATAGTCCAAGTGAAATCAATACTTATAAATATAGGGGAAATGGGACTTGATATACCACCTGTGTGAGGTTTTTGCAACTACATTCAAAGTGGTTTACATATATTCAGGTACTTATTTTGTACCAGGGGCAATGGAGGGTTAAGCGACTTGGCCAGAGTCACAAGGCGTGGCAGTGGGAATCTAACTTGGTTCCCCAGGATCAAAGTCCACTGCACTACCCATTAGGCTACTCCTCCGCTCTGTATACACAGAATTCAAAGTATCTTCTAGAAGGTGTCTCTTCAACAGGAACCTTGTTTCATAACAGCTACAGAGTGCATGGGGACAGAAATTACCTGTCGCTGCTGGAATCATACCCATCCCCATAATAATTTAACCTGTCCCAGCTTGGGAATCAAGATGGCGTTCTGAGCAGTAGTGTGGAAGCGACGCTTTAGGCTGTCGAGTACTCCGATGCGTGGGCTCCGTTCACTATCCGAGAGATGGGGAAGCGGAAGGGGAAAACTGAGGCACCTACCTCCGTGGTCCTGCATTCGACGCCATCCACCCGCCAGACAACTCTCGACAGCTTTGGCATCGTTTCCCAGGTTTGATGGAATTCTGTTTCGATCAGCCCTGCTCTTTCGGGAGCGGAGCGCAGCATAGAGGGAGTCTCCCTAAGCTCTCCCTTATTTACAGCACCCCAGCGCTGAATTTTCCCCACAGGGGCCACAGAGAATGGAGGAGAATACCGCCATAGCCGTATGTTAAGTTTGAGGGGGAACTGGGAAACACTACAAAATATTACCTCAGAACTAATTAGAGAGAGAGATATTCAAGAAAGGAAAACTGAATGTTTGGAAAATAATGCTCGTAGGAATAACTTGGTTTTTAAATTTTCCAAAATGCCCATTGCTACCTGCAGTTGAAATGCTTAAGAAATACTTTAGAGAAATACTGGAGATCCCAGTGGAGGGCCTTCTGCCCATAATGAGGGCCCAGTAGCTATCAGGAATAAAGGGTTCCAAAGGCTCAACTCAAGATAATCCTAATCTCAATTTAACAGAATTCCTGGAAAGCTCTCTTGAGATTGTAATTGAAAGAACAACCTTAATCGTTACAGTTGCTCTGGAACCAGATAAAAACAATATATTTCGACTTTACTTTTGTCTCTTGAATGATTCTTTCCTTGGGGGTAAGATTCAGATTTTTCCAGACATTGCAAGAAATACGCAGAAAAGGAGAAAAGAATTTCTTTTATATAAATCTAGGGTTTTGAATTTAGGTGGTCTTTTGTGTTAAAATTTCCTTGCAGATGTATATCTTTAGAATCTGTTAATTATGTATTCTATACCCCACCAAAAGTTGTTGGAATTCATTGTACTTAAAGAAAAAGGGCAATATGCTGTAAAGTTGGCTGTCAGTTACTGTTGTCCCTAAC
Source organism: Microcaecilia unicolor (assembly GCF_901765095.1). Taxonomy (NCBI): domain Eukaryota; kingdom Metazoa; phylum Chordata; class Amphibia; order Gymnophiona; family Siphonopidae; genus Microcaecilia; species Microcaecilia unicolor. The sequence goes on from NC_044036.1 coordinate 85,501,257, forward strand.
TGCTCTGCAATTTGATTTAATTTTTCTTTATTGAATATCCTAGTATCTTGATTCAGATTTTGATATTGGGGACTAATTAATGGTACATTTCAATAATATATTTACTATATGTAAAATATGTTATCTATATATTTGCTTACTTTTTTTCTGGATTTCCAAAACATTTGTTTTAAATATGTAAATGTAAAAAAGTAAATATGAAATTAAAAAAAAAAAAAAAAGAATTTAACCTGTCCCCACTGAGTTCCACAAGCATTTAATGGTGCATAAAAAAATTCTGGTTGGCTCTTTCAGTCACTGGGTTTGAGATGTAGTACTGCAGGCAAGGAAGGAAAGAAGCTGGAAAACTGGTGCACACATGTAAGACTTGTTTCTAATTCACTGGCACTATGTGCTGAGAGGTCACCACACACATGTACCAGTAGGTCAGGTGACATCTGATGCGTGTGCCTATGTCAGAGCTGAGGTTTGCGCATTAGCCTGGGAGCAGAGGACTAACAGTTAACATATAGTAAGTGACAGCAGCTAAAAACCTGAACGGTCCAGCCAGTCTGCCCAATACTCACACATTATCAGTTCATAATTAAATCAACAATGAATGTGATATATACTTGATTATGGTCTTTCTTTGATGTTTCTGGGATATATTTTATTTATTTTATTGCATTTGTATCTCACATTTTCCCACCTATTTGCGGGCTCAGTGTGTCTTACATAGAAGTCCACCCTGCCCTATCCTTATGTTTCTATTGCTGGATTTGCCATCAAAGCCCACTCTAGCCTATTTGTCTTCTCATTTGTGGGACACTGACCTTAAAAGTCTCTCCAGCACTGTCCTCATGTTTCAGCCACTAAACTTGCTGTCTAAGCCCTTTCCAGCCAATCCTAAACCAGATTGCCATATATGAGACATACCAGATAACTCTGCCCAGTATTGGCTCTAGTTCATCACAGCCAGAGTCTTTCAGTTTTTTTTTTTTAATAACTTCCATTTTCTAATTAGAGACTTCATCCCACATCTTTTTGAATTGGCACCATTTGTGTCTCTACCACCTCCTTAATGGAGACTTTCCACATCTGTGCTGTTAAAGGAGGAGGAGACAGAACTCAAAGAACTTGGTACTCAGTAGGTGAGAGGCTGGTGCAAATGCAGCGCGCACTTCTATGGGAACCCTGCAGGAATGGTTTCCCCACAGGAACCCTGTTCCCATCCAAGTCTCTACTTCAGGGAGACCTTAAACTACCATAAAGGAAGTAAACGCAAATCTCATAAAGCTCATCCAGGCATCTCCAAATAAACATAACCTACTCATACTGTGGTACTCTTCAATATCTATATCAAAAACCTCTATCGCTGTCCCCCTTCCTTGGTACTTAAATTAGTGATTATTCCTTTAATATTTTATTAGCTAATTCTGGTCCCAAGGCTTCCTGATGGTTGGAAAATTGAGAAAATTTGTATAGAGAAGGAAGATAACCAGAGTAAGCTGGAAATGTTTGACACTTCTTTCCATAGGATGGAAAGTGTTTTGAGTTTTCAAATAAACCATAAAAACATCTGTGTTGTAAGCTCTCAGGATGTATTATGCCCCTCCTGCAAAAATAAGTTGGGTCTTTTCTGAAAAAGCTGTTCTGACGCATTTGGTGTGGGACTTAGGGAACTGACCTTACTAAATCTCAAGGAAATAGGTTATATGTCTCTATGAATAACAATTTCAGTAAAAGTGGAGGAAAAAGCCTCTGACCTTTAGTTGCTTCTGTGCTAAAAAAAAAAAAAAAAAAAGAGTATACTGGTGTAATTGGGTAAAGTGACCTCATCTGCAAAACACCATAATAAACTTGAATTGAAATGTGCACATTTCAAAACCAACAAGTACTTACATTATTTTTTGTCTTCCAAAAAACTGAAAGTAGACCTGGAAGAGGGAGTATTTAACTTTGTAAAAGCACTCTGTCAATCCACCCTCCCCCCCCCCCCCCCCCCCCCCCCCCCCCCCCCCCCCCCGATGTGGTTAGCAGTTTCTCTATAAACTGCTTCAGGGTCTGAGGATTGAAAAACTGAAACATAAGTATTGAATAGATTAGCTCAAAAATAAAATGTTAGCACGTTACACAACAAATCTTAAACCTGAGTTACTGAGAATATGCTGGACAACATCCTGGCAAATTTTTATGCTTCAGCAAAGATGATGCCACAGTTTCAGGGCACGCTTGCAAGTAGCTTCTCAAACTGATGTCATGTCCTCTTCTAGCTTTAACACTGACTTAAAGGGACAGATCCTCTCTTAAAGAAATGATGACAGGTCATGTGACATCATGTCCAAAGGAAGACGTTAGGCAGAGCTCCTCCAGACCCTTAAGCGTTTTCCAGCATCTTTACAAAGGCATCCGCCGAGACTTACCCCAAATTTGTGCATCAGAGATATTCAGGAACATCCTAGCTCACTTTAAACAAGTTGCGAGTGAGTAATGGCGGCAAAAACAGTGCACAGAGAGAAGGTGAGTGTCAAAAGCAGTGGAGACAAAATGCGGTGCCTTCCAGTCCCACGGGTCCTTCAGTTTTGTCAGTGGAGATGTCAGCGGTCCTGGAGGTTCTGCTGGAACGGCGCCTCTCCCCGATAGATTCTAAGCTAGAACGACTGCAATCCCAGCTGGAAGAAATTTCCCATGAATGTGTATCTTTTCAAACCCAGGCAAGTGCAGTGGAGGACAGGGTCACGGAGGTGGAGGGGATGCAAGCTCTTCTACAAAAAAAGGTGACAGCACTAGAAGCAAAATTGGAGGACCTTGAGAATAGATCGAGAAGGAATAATCTGTGACTAGTGGGCCTGCCAGAGTCCATAGAAGATAAGAATCTGATTGACTTTCTTGAGGAATGGCTCACTAAGGAATTACAGATATCAAGGAGCAGGGGCCCGCTGCGCATTGAACACGCGCACCTTGTAGGTCCTAGGCAGGGCTCTTCACACAGGCCGAGAGTGCTCATCTTAAGGGTGTTAGACTTCACCCATAAACAGGCTATCCTTCGAGCAACGCATACGGGGAAAGCGCTGATGTATGACAATCACCGGATCCTGTGCTTTCAGGATTATTCAGCTGGGGTCACGGCGCAACGCAGAGCATTTGCTCCAATATGTTCTAAGCTGTTTGCCCTGAAAGTGAAATTTGCTCTGGTTTACCCTGCTATCCTGAAAATCACACATAACGGATCATCTAAAACTATAATGGCAGTGGAGGAGGCGCAGGAGTTCCTGTCTACGGTGGAAAGTGTAAAGCCTGCTGGTTCCTGATAATGATATAGAAATGAAGGAATAAGACTGATTGGATTGAGAGTGGATGGCTTTTCAGCCTTAAGGCATCCCTGAGTGGAGTGGGGTCTCTGTCTAGGCTGGGAGGGAGTGCGATCATTTGAGCGGTTGGTATGGTCTCTGAGGGAATTTTGTGGGGTGGGGTATTATGTCTGAGTTTGGAGTGAATGGGGTGGATAGTGCGTGTTTTTTTTTCTTTTTTACTTTACTCAAATAAGTGTGGTAGGGATGTTGTGAGGAATTTTCTATATGGGTGGGTGCATGTCAGGGGTTAGGTCTGTTCAGATCTGGAATCGCTGGGGTGGCGTTATGTGATGGCTCCTGAGTGGGGAACTTATACTGGAGGTGGGGGGGGGGGGGGGGCGAGGGACAGGAAGGGAGGGAGGGGGAGGAGAGAGGGGAGGGGGTGGGATGGGAGGCAGGGTTTTTTTTTCTTTGTCCTTCTCTCTCTCTTTTTGATGGTGAGAGGCTGTGTTCAAGGGGCATTGAAGATCCGGGGGAGGGCTGGCTGGGACTCTCCTGCGAGGCATGTGAAATTATGTGGGCTTTGCAGATGGGCCTTTTCTTATTGGTATGACACATGGTAAAGATAGTATTGTGGAATGTGGAAGGCATAAACGGGCCCATTAAGAAAACAAAAATCCTGGAACACCTACAATGAAATCGTATAGATATTGCACTGTGGCAAGATACACATTTGCAGGCTTTGGAACACACTAAGCTCTGAACCTGGTGGGTGGGGGATTGTGTGGCAGTGGATGCCCAGGTAAGGAAAGGTGGGGTGGCAATTTTGGTTAGGTAAGGAGTAGTGGATAGGGTGCAGAAAATAGCGGTGGACCCAGGGGGGAGATTTGTTCTAGCAGAGGTGATGGTGAAACAGACCTTTTTAATTTGCAACATAGATGCCCCTAATCAGTATGACAAAACTTTTTATAGGAGGGTGACTAACCTTCTCCTACAACATTAAAAAAAATGCTTCTTGGATAGTGGGAGGGGACTTTAATGCAGTGTGGGATCCCATTTTGGATAGATCTAACCCAGATCCACAGGCTTCCTATCATACTAATAAAGGACTGAGACAATTGGTGCATGTGATGGATTTGGTTGATGTATGGAGGGAGCTCCATCCAACGGAGACAGACTATACTCACATATCTAGAGCCCACTCTACACAGGCCAGAATAGATTATATCCTGGTCTCGAAAAAGGATTTTAGTAAAGTAGTGAAAGCAGAGTTAGGACCCTATGTTATTTCTGACCATGCTTGGGTATGGATGGAGTGGTCCTTGGGATCTTTGGGAGGTGGCAGATATGGATGGAAGTTCCCCCTGGACCTATACAACAACCTGGGCCTTCAGGAGTGTTTGGTAAGCTGTTGGAAGGGGTTTGAGGACACTAATGCTGCCCATGAGTCGGACCCCATTTTTTTATTGGGAAACTGTGAAAGTGGTATTGCGTGGGGAGATAATTAGCTACTCCCATCATGTCAAGAAAGCTAGGGACAGAGAGATCTTAAGATTGCGCATGCAATTGCGACGTGCGCGGCAACAATTTGGGGTCTCTAGAGAGGGGAAACATTGCCAACAAGTTTTGGATATTCAGGTGGTGTTGAATTAATTGTTACACCAGACAGCGCTTAAATCTCAGTTATATTATAGATATTTGTTGTACAGACAAGGGAACAAGATGGGTAGGTTATTGGCTAGGTTGGCTTGCCCTAAGGGAGGGTCTCCAAAGATTCTAACAATTCAAGAGCGGGCAGAGAGTGCACTCTGATGAAGCCATCGGTGAGGTTTTTCGTGACTACTATCGTGAGCTGTGTGCCGCTCCTGCTGAGGAGGGATTACCCGGGGAGTTGTACCCAAATAATATGACTCTTCCTTCTCTGACTCAAGGAGAGAGAGACCTTGACTTTCTTTCATCTCAAGCAATTCTTGACCCGCTTCAATCTGGCTTTCGCCCCCTTCATTCAACCGAAACAGCGCTTACTGAAGTCTCCAATGACCTGCTCCTGGCCAGATCCAAAGGGCTCTATTCTATCCTCATCCTTCTTGATCTATCTGCTGCTTTTGACACAGTCAATCACAGCCTACTTCTTGATACACTATCCTCACTTGGATTTCAAGGCTCTGTTCTTTCCTGGTTTTCTTCTTACCTCTCCCAACGTACTTTTAGTGTACACTCTGGTGGATCCTCCTCTTCTTCTATCCCGCTGTCTGTTGGCGTACCTCAGGGATCTGTCCTGGGACCTCTACTCTTCTCCATCTATACTTCTTCGCTTGGTACTCTAATCTCATCCCATGGTTTTCAGTATCATCTTCATGCCGACGACTCCCAGATCTACCTCTCCGCACCAGAAATCTCAGCAGGCATCCAGGCCAAGGTTTCAGCCTGCCTGTCCGACATTGCTGCCTGGATGTCTCACCACCATCTGAAGCTAAACATGACCAAGACTGAGCTCCTTATCTTTCCACCTAAACCAACCTCTCCTCTCCCCCCATTCTCTATTACTGTGGATAACATGCTCATCCTTCCTGTCTCATCAGCACGCAACCTTGGGGTCATCTTTGACTCCTCACTCTCCTTCTCTTCACATATTCAACAGACTGCTAAAACCTGTCATTTCTTCCTCTATAACATCACTAAAATTCACCCTTTCCTTTCTGAGTATGCAACCAGAACCCTCATCCACACTCTTATCACCTCCCGCTTAGACTACTGCAACATACTTCTCACAGGTCTCCCACTTAGCCATCTCTCTCCTCTTCAATCTGTTCAAAATTTGGCTGCACGCCTAATATTCCGCCAATGTCGTTATGCTCATATTAGCCCTCTCCTCAAGTCACTTCATTGGCTCCCTATCCATTTCCACATACAGTTCAAATTCCTCTTACTGACTTATAAATGCATTCACTCTGCAGCTCCTCAGTTACTCTCCACGCTCATCTCTCCCTACACCCCTCCCCGGGAACTCCGCTCGCTGGGTAAATCTCTCTTATCTGCACCCTTCTCCTCTACCGCTAATTCCAGATCCCGTTCCTTTTATCTTGCCGCACCATATGCCTGGAATAGACTTCCTGAGTCGGTACATCAAGCCTCATCTCTGGCCATCTTCAAATCTAAGCTAAAAACCCACCTTTTTGATGCTGCTTTTTTTTCCATGAATATAAAGCCTTCATTTTTGAAATCTCTTTATGGTGTGTGTGATATTTGAAAGCTTTTCATTATTTCCTTGTCTAAGAAAGAAGAAATATTTAATAACCAATAGCCGTTATATAGAATAAATGCGAGAAATATTCCCTTGAATTGGCCATTCGGGGGAACATTTTGCGCTGCTCCTAGATTTTGTAGTATTCTTGAACAGAGAATTGGTGAAGCTTTCAGACATAAATAAGGAAAATTATGCACTCCACCTTCTGGTTCCTTTTTATTTAACACAAGTAATCACAATGACCCCTGGAAAACCAACTATTGCGCTTTCTATCTCTCAGTCTTACAATGCAATTGATTGTGAGAACAACTGGTTTAGACTATACTTGTGCAGCGGTCCTGGAATTTATGCTTTGTGTATTTGACTAACACCTTGCTTCAACTAACTCTTGTCACGTGGTGGTTTTGTCTTGAAGCGATATGCTTCTTCCTACTTCTTTGACTGGTTGCAAAGGGTTACTTAAACTCTATGTGAAGGTCAAATCTGCACTTTTGAATGTTTTTTTCTTCCATTTATCTTTTTCAAGGTACCTTTTTCTTGCATTGCAATCTGAATATGCCCTGCTGCAATTCAGATGTATAATATTTTTATACATTTAATGATTCAAATCCATTTTGACCTTTCTTATATTTCTTCTCTTAGAGAGACATTGATTTGGAATTTTTGGTTATACATTAATTTTCCCAGTACATTCTTTTTTTTTTTTTTAGTCTATTTTTATCTTAAACACTTCAGGGTGGTTTTCTAAATTTTTATTTTTATACTCGATGCCTTGTTCCTTACCATGCCTCCTTTCTTTGCCCCTTCCCCTGGCCCCGCCGCTGACACACCCCCATTTATACCCACAACCTGCCTCCCTCTGTTACCCGCCTCCTCACCCTCCCTTGTCTGAATTCTCCCCCTGCACTGCTCGTTTTCTGATTCTTGTATTTACGCACTTGTTCTTCATGACTCTCGCTAGCATTATGACTTCTTTCAATAAATTAACCACATAAATTGCACTACTGGTCTGTTTAAGTTTTGCCTTTCCCCAAATAAATACAGAAGTCACCTTGTCGTCTCCCACAGAGGGAACCACCGTCAGCAAAGAAGAGCTACCCCATAAAGTATCTGACCTGAAGGCTATATAGCTGCCAAGGATCGTTAGATTAAAGGACAGATGAACGGACCTCAACTTTACCCGGTTTGGGCTACAAGATATCATTGTGCAAGGATTTGTACAGATGCATCAATTAGTCCATGGGGGAAAAAGAGAAGCACTCCACTTACTGGAGTTGCAAGAAGCTTTGTCCTTTGTCCTTATGTCTGAATCATCTAACTCGTAAGTCCTGCAGGCCTCCTGCAGCTAAGGGCCCAACCCTTGGTGAATGGTAGTCATCGCAGGTGAAGATTCCGTACCTACTGGCGATACAGTGCAACACAATGCCCACAATTTTGACTGTTTTTGTGCATCATGTTTTCCTGAACCTGTACCTGCATACATCACCATATTAACTGCCTACATCCTCTTATTACCTATCTGTCCCAATCTGTCTTGCACATTATGCAAGCCAGAAGTGGGGATATAATCTGCGGACCCTGTTCCTTGAACAATATGAGATTTTGCCTTTTGACCCCAATTAATCAGGAGATAAATAATTTCATTTCCACTATTGCTATTAATGGACTCATCTTTCCTTCAATTTTATTTTCCCATGTTTAATTACTTCAGTCGAGTCCTTTTTAAATGGCCTTTATGGTTTCCCTTTTGGTTTTATATTTAATTAACAAGTGTATTTTCATGTTAACATGTTTCTTGAAATACATGTATTACTTCTGCTTATTCAATTCAGGCTGCCAATGTCCACCAAGAGATAGCAATGTATTAGCAGATATCACATGTTATAGAGGCTATAGATATTTAGGTATCATACAATACCTTGAGACTAACTTGTTCCTTTGCCAACCTCTGACTCTTGATGGACTAATTATTATTGTGCATGCCTAGGATAACGACATGGAAAAATCCAAGTTTGTACACCGCAAGTATTACGTCTTCAAAATCTATCCAGGCCCAAATGATGTTAGATCCCCCAAGGTCGTGGCAATAATCTTTACACCTTGCAAACTACTGGACCACAAGTCTCAAGACCAGCCACTTCCTTCAGCTGGTCAGCAGCGACTGTCACTTCTACTGATTCCTTGCCCAAGTCGCTGTGAAAATCCAGCCGTTAGATCTTCCAGATTCTTCAGCGCTTCCACCACCTCAACCATGATCGATGAAAGAGAATTCAGAACCAACTGATACTTAATTTGAGATTTACTGTTGCTGTTTATGGACATTATAGATTCATATCTTGTTTTATTTTCAGTTTAGCAGTAATCCTGTCTATATATTGAAAAGGTTTTATTTTTATTTTCCTATTATTTCCTTTATTGTTCTTATTGTTTTTCTAAGAGTTTCCCCGTTATTTCTGTTTATGTAATTTAAATTGAAGTTGATATTGCTCAGATACAAGGGTAACATCAAACCCTAATACTGGCTAAGATATCATAATGTAGGTGTAAACCCTGTTAGTATCAACCAGTTATGCAATTGTTTAACTCTGGTGTAGGCTTACTTAAGTTGCATGTCTTTCTGTAGGTTTGACTAAGCTCCAAGTGGGGTAACGGATATATAAAATGCTTCCCATACTTCCAGGTCATTATGCATATGTCAAGATCTATGCATGACCTTTGTTAATATAAATTTTCCTAGGATTGACCATTTTTGCTGTATGAGGCAACCTCATACTTGCTATCCACTTTTTAGTGCTCATGATTGGATGCCAATGATGAGTAATAGTAAGGTCCAGGAATTCCGACCTGTTTAAGGATTCTGAATACCTACAACCTAAAACAGCCTGCAATCAGAGTACTAACCATATATTTGTTGAGCCCATGACAATGCTTAATCAAAACCACTATTCCTTCTGAGGACCACTGAGATAGATACATTAGATTATCTCCCCATGCACTATGCAACAGATACAATAGAAGCCATAGAAAGACCTGAAAGTGTTTATTAGTATGATCCACCTGAAATTGCTATTACCCACATACCGATACTTCATGAGATTTGTCCCATTCATAAAACATTTCTCACTACAGGTTTGAGTAAGTCTCAAGAGAGGTGACATCAGGATTAAGGCCAAAGGGGTTGGGTAATATAAAGGGAATTCCATACGCCCCAAATAATATATCACCTGAGAATGAAGTTTCCTATCTTGCACCATACCTTCTAGCAATTTGTAAGACCAAAACTCGCCCTCTCGTTTGATAGCTTGCCACCTTCTGGAATGGATGGTGACAAGCTTGACGAGCTTTGTGTCACCCCTCCCCAGATGGGGTGACAAGTGGGGAATGTATAATTATAGTACAGCAAGAGGCCCTCACTAGATGCCCACCGGAAGGGTGGAAGGCCAGATTTTAGGACTCAGGCTGTAAAAATACCAGTTAGGTTTAAAAATCTATGACTGGCTGAGCAAGGAATTGCTTTTCCTGCAAGTTAATATGTGTCCCAGCTTGAGACCCATCCACTGGAATAGTGGTAGGCCAAGTTACATATCTTAAACAGCTGAAAAGCACTGAATAGGCCTGAGAATCAGCTGATGGCCTTATAGCAGAGAGCCTGCAAGAGCAGGACTGCTTGGTGAGTCTTATTGAAACCAGGTACAACTTTCAAATTGAGTGCAACACTTAAGATGTAGAAAATAATGACAAAAATGGTAAAAAGGTTGGTTTCTAAGATGGAGTCTGTCTTTGTAAAATGGCTCCCAGAATCACAAGATACAAAGACGCAGATCTCTCTCAATATTAGGAAAGAGGTTTTACAAGTGTTGAAATTGGCATTATGAAGAAATCTTAGAAAGGAGGGGCAGGTGGGCACCTGACCTGTGGTTAAGTATGATTCAGAGATGAAGAAAGAATAGAAAAAAGTCCCTCTCCAATTGAGTTGTATGTACTGAAAATGCTATATAAGAGCTGGCCATCAGAGCTATCGTCGGAGTCCCTCCCCAACTTGACGCGGACAACGGCGAAGCTCTGGCCGGTTGAACTCAGAATCTGACTGATGCATGTACCAGCTTGAAGTCCTGATTTGGGTGAGAATAAAAGACTATTTCTTTCACTAAACTGCTCCAGTCTCTGTTTCAATCTCTTCTCTTTAAACTGTTTCACAGACACACAAGTAAAATTCTATCTCACTATTCTCTAGTCTCTGTGTTAATTTCTCTGTTTCATTTCACACCTTATATCACATAAATAGACTATCTTTTAAACTCTAGTACATCATGTGGGAGAATAGATGCCCTAGGATGTCCTTGGAAATTAGGAGCCAGAAAACAGAGGGCATATTTAGGAGACTTATTATGAGCCTTCTGAAACCCTCTCTCCATATCCGTGGGCAAGGGTCCTGCGGGGGTCTAGAGAGGGGTAATTAAAAACAACTCCTAACCCTTACTCACTTGTTCAGTACCTTTATTTTATCATCCCTACATTAGTAATTCCCGTATTTCTTATTTGTCCTGTTTGTCTGTCCTAAGATTGCAAGCTCTGTCGAACAGGGACTGTCTCTTCATGTTCAAGTGTACAGCCCTAGTTACAGTTGGTTCCTTCTTCCTTTTTCCGAAGGATTTTCTTTTAGCTCTAATAGCTTCCTTCACCTCATTTTTTAATAATGCCACCTGTCCTTTGGTCTTCCTCCTTTTTTAATACACGGAATATATTTGGCCTGGGCTTCCAGGATGGTATTTTTGAACAACATCCACACCTGATGTACATTTTTCCCCCTTGCAGCTGCTCCTTTAAGTTTATTTTTTCACTGTTCTCCTTTTATCATAGTCTCCTTTTTGAAAGTTAAATGCTAACGTATTGGATTTCCTGTGTATACTTACTCCAAAGCTAATATTAAATCTGATCATATTATGATCACTGTTATCAAATGGCCCCATCACCTTTACCTCCCGCACCAGATCATGCGTTCCACTAAGGACTAGGTCTAGAATTTTTCCTTCCCTTGTCAGCTCCTGTACCAGCTGCTCCATAAAGCAGTCCTTGATTTTGTCAAGGAATTTTAAGGTGGGCTTTTAGCCTAGATTTGAAGACGGCCAGAGATGGAGCTTGACGTACCGGCTCAGGAAGTCTATTCCAGGCATATGGTGCAGCAAGATAAAAGGAACAGAGTCTGGAGTTAGCGGTGGAGGAGAAGGGTGCAGATAAGAGAGATTTACCCAGTGAATGGAGTTCCTGGGGAGGAGTATAGGGAGAGATGAGAGTGGAGAGGTACTGAGGAGCAGCAGATTGAATGCACTTATAAGTCAATAAGAGGAGTTTGAACTGTATGCAGAAACGGATAGGGAGCCAGTGAAGTGACTTGAGGAGAGGGCTAATATGAGCATAGCGACACTGGCAGAATATTAGTCATGCAGCACAATTTTGAACAGATTGAAGAGGAGAGAGATGGCTAAGTGGGAGACCTGTAAGAAGCAAGTTGCAATAGTCTAAGCGAGAGGTGATAAGAGTGTGGATGAGGGTTCTGGTATTGTGCTCAGAAAGGGCGAATTGTGGTGATACTATAGAGAAAGAAATGACAGGTTTTAGCAGTCTGCTGAATATGTGCAGAGAAGGAGAGAGAGGAGATGAAGATGACCCCAAGGTTACTGGCAAGGATAAACATGCTGTTGAACTGGCTTGTAATCTATCACTGTTGGATTCCCTACATATGCAGAAAGAAGCCTGGAATCATGTTACAAAGGCAACCATTGTGAACTGCTACAAAAGGGCAAGCTTTGTTAAGGATGTGGAGAGGGACTAAACAGATGGAGCTGTTGCCAACGCGTCAGATGAACAGGTTATTGACATCCCAGCTGGTGTTACTGAAGAGGAGTTTCATCGCTATGTAGCTGTTGATTACGATCTACAAACAGCTGACGACAGCACTGATGTCGATATGTGCCCACACGCAGGCAACAACGGCTGATGATGAAATGAACCTCCTGTCACTTTTGCAAGAGCGCTGGAGAGTCTCAACATCGTGTGGGCCTATCTGGAGGCCACTGGATGTCAGTGCTATGACAGTTTTTACCGTCTGGCAGACGTAGTCTATGGAACTCACAGACCCAATAGTGTACAGAGGACTATAACTGATTACTTCAAGTATGCCTGTCAGTTAACGGAGACTGTATACTATACGTATAATAAACAGTACTGTACATATGTTTATCAGATGTCAAGCTTCTTTGGGTCACAACAGTTAAGTGCACACTCCGGTTAACTGCATACATTTCTTTGGTCCAGACCCTTGCACTTAAGCGGATTGCACTGTATAAGGTTTGTAAGGGTCTTTTTACTAAGCTGCGCTAACAGATTTGACTCACGCTAAATGATAAGATGCCCACAGAAATATAATGGGGGTCATATTTATTGCATGCTAATCATTAAAACACCTTAGCAAAAAGAACCTTTAGTCTCTTCTGTCCACTGACAGGGGATTTGCCACAGGGATCTGTACTGGGAAAGGTGCTATTTAACATATTTATAAATGATATGGAAATCAGAACGAGTGAGGTGATTAAATTTGCAGATGATACAAAACTATTCAAGGCTGTTAAAACACATACGGACTGTGAAATATTGCAGGAAGACCTTAGGAAATTGGAAGACTGGGCATCCAAATGGTAGATGAAATTTAATGTGGACAAACGCAAGGTGATGCACATTGAAAAGAATAATCTGAATCATAGTTACCTGATGCTAGGGTCCACCTTGGGGGGTCAGCACTGAAGAAAAAGATCTAGGTGTCGTTGTAGATAATGTGCTGAAATCTTTTGCTCAGAGTGTGGCGGCAGCCAAAAAAGCAAACAGGATGCTAGGAACTATTAGGAAAGGGATAGTGAATAAGACCGAAAATAGTACAATGCCTTTGTATTGCTCCATGGTGCATCCACACCTTGAGTATTGCGTTCAGTTCTGGTCACTGTATCTCAGAAAAGATATAGCGGAATTAGAAAAGGTTTGAAGAGCGACCAAATGATAAAGGGGATGGAACTCCTGTTGTATGAAGAAAGGCTAAAGAGGTTAGGGCTCTTCAGCTTGAAAAAGAGATAGATGAGAGGAGATATGACTGAGGTCTATAAAATCCTGAGTGGTGTAGAAGGAGTAGAAGTAAATCGATTTTTTACTCGTTCCAAAAGTACAAAGACTAGGGGACACTCGAGGAAGTTACATGGAAATACTTTTAAAACAAATAGGAGGAAATAGTTTTTCAGTCAACGAACAGTTAAGCTCTGGAACTCTTTGACGGAGGATGTGGTAACAACGGTTAGTGTATCTGGTTTAAAAAAAGGTTTGGAGGAAAAGTCCATAGTCTGCTATTGAGACAGATATGGGGAAGCAACTGCTTGCCCTGGGATTTTTAGTATGGAATGTTGCCACAATTTGGGTATCTGTCAGTACTTGAGACCTGGCTTGGCCACTGTTTGGAAAAAAGGATACTGGGCTAGATGGACCATTGGTCTGACCCAGTTATGTTCACTGACTTTTAAGTGTGACTAACTCAGGGATACAGACCACTGTTATTAGGGACTGCTGAAGGACAAGGTCATCCTCTGTGTACACTCTGTGGTTTCAATTTGATAGACACATTTGTTTTCTCTTTCTAGTAATTATAGCTAATATATAAAAATAAGCAGATCTTGACTCAAGCAGTTATGAAAAATCAAAAGAACTGATTTTATTCTTTAATAAATCAACATAAAGCAGATATTTAATGACACTCTTAGCCTTTATTACATTAAAAAATCTATAAAGCCTGATGGTGTTGGTTGAATTTGTGCACCGTAGATTTCCACATTGTATATTTTGGGCCATCTCTTGGTAGAGGGTTCTTTTTCTACTATTTTTTCCCATTGGATTAGTACATTTCAGATCTAATGGTGAAGATGGAAACTAAAATTTCTCTGGCTTCAGATAATTTAGAGTTTATAATTTCACATCTGCTGGAGGCCTCAGTAGTGAAAATGGAGAAATCCTTTATACATTAACAGAAGATGGACTCTACCCTGCAGCTTGAAAAGTCACACAGAATCCACATCCAGACATATGCTACCACATTGCTCTTTGTATCCCAGACATCTGGTTATGGTCTGTAAGGTGACGGAAAACAATGCGGCTAAGCCTCCAGCGTCGTTTCACACCTCGTGGTCGGGATGTGAGGACACACCTATTACGGATCCTCACAGGACAGCTGTCTCTTGGCAGGGCTGCGATCTCTTTATCAGCTTCTTCCTGTGACAACAAGAGTGGCAAGTCAACATACTCTAAGACTTAGAGGTAGATGCACTAAACGTTTTTCATCGTTAAATGAGCCCTCAGGGAAGAATTTCCTATCCTTTCCATGCACTTAAGCCTATTTTCCGACGACAGTAGCAGCTAACGAAAACGGAATGGAGATGAGCAATTAGTGTGAAAACCCCATTGAAACGACATGCACTAACCTTTTCCGATTGCCTTTACGCAGGAAAAAGGCAGGAAAACTAACGAGAGGTCTGGACCTCTCGTTAGGACAGCTCCGTGGCAGGAAAAAGTGTTAAGTGAAAAAATAAACAAACTTTGAGCCAATCCCAGCGCATTAGCAGAGCTAAAAGCGCTGTGATTGGTCCAAAGGACCTCAGAAAACACATAAAAAAATAAAAATAAAAAAAGGATCGGGAGGGGGCAAGGGCGCTCATCAGGAGCGTCCTGTACGGTCGGCCTTGCCCCCCCCCCGCTGCTCCCCACTTTCCGCCGCTCCCCCCACCCCGAAAAAGCAAACTTCTAGAAGCCCCTGCCCCCCTCCCTTCCTCACTACTCTCTCACCTCAGCTCCGCCTCCCGACATCCTCCATCCGTGCCCCGCCCCCTTTTGGGGTCGTCGCCGCCATTCCCCTCCTCCATCGGGCCCCCCTTCCTCTTACCGGGCCCGTGCAGCGCCTCTCTCCTCTGTCCGAAGGCGCTGCACGGGCAAGAAGAAAGCTGAATCAGCTGATGCCTGCCTTCGCCTAGCTTGGATAGAGCGTCTTTCTCCTCCTGGGCCCGCCCCTGTCTGACGTCAGTAACCTACGTAGGTTACTGACGTCAGACAGGGGCGGGCGCAGCAGAAGAAAGACGCGCCATCGCAGGGGCTGCTAGAATTTTGCTTTTTCGGGGTGGGGGGAGCGGCGGAAAGTGGGGAGCAGCGGGGGGGGTGGGGGGCAAGGCCGTCTGTACAGGACGCTCCTGATGAGCGCCCTTGCCCCCTCCCGACCCTTTTTTTTTATTTTTGTTTTTATTTGGGAGCCATGTGCTTGCGATTTGACTGTGTTTTGACTGTTTGTGGCATGCGCAGAGCAGCTAACATAACGCTTGGCTGCTCTGCGCATGATTTGGGGGCCGATTAACGATGTGTATTGTGATTCTTTGATACATTGTACGTTTCACTACCGATCTCAGCATGTGTGACTTTTTTTTTTGGTGCATTTTTCGTTATTTTAAAATCGTTAGGGACTTTAACGATTTTGATTTTTTTACGTTTGGTTGCTGCATCTGCCTCTAAGATACCATTTTACTAAAGTTAATTAGCATGTGGTAACAGCACAGCCATTCTAACAGAACACTGTGTTATGGGGTAGGAAATGGGAATGGACTGCACACTGCAGGTAGTCATTGTACTTTATGATGCAGTGTCACTGGTGCAGATACTGTTGAAATGCTTACCTCCTCCTAAATAGTGCACAGATGCTATGTGTAAACATATTTAATGGTGTGGTAAAGTATTTTTCTGTGCAGTAATTGTACAGGGACATACTGGGAACACATGCTTTGCGCTTAGCAAAAAATAGGTGCAAACCTAGAACACTTTACCAAAAGGGCATTTTGGTGTTGTGTTATTATTTAATTTCTTATCACCTACAAGTCCGAAAGCTATTGAAGCAATGTACATGCACAGAATATAAAACGAATAGGAAAATTCACTATTTTTTCCTTGAAAGAGACTTCCAATAGGAAATACAAACATACTGCAATGAAAAAACCCACCATTTTAGAACTGGATGTTCTGCAGGCTGGGGGAGGAACTTGCAACTTAACAAAAGGCAGTTCCCGAGAGTCTTTGGGTTTATTTATTTGTCAAGTGGAGAATAAAACCCACTAAACAAGAAAAATAGCTTCTCTGCCACTACTGTGAATTTTCCAACTAGGGTAAAAACAGTGGCTTCTGCCATATTCACAGAAAAGTTACCCTTTACTCTCTTCCCTTTTTGCTTTTGGTCATTTTTTGGAAGTATGGAATAAGACAGAAAAGGTTGACTCTAATACCAGGTCTTTTACCTGCAGTTCTTTGGGGAGAATGGTGTTTTTCCGCAATGCATTGATTCTCAGTCGTTCATCTGCGTACTCGTAGGCCATCTGCCTTCTCTTGACATCACGCAGCATCCTCCAGTCCACATAATAACTTCTTATCTGGACTGGGTTTTCAGCTCCTGGCCAGGGAAACAGCTGAGACAAGAAAGTAAGGACAGAATTATTTCAGAAGTAAGGATTCATAACCCGATTTAGGGGCTGATGCTCTAAACATTTTTTTTTTCAATTGTGTTTCTTCTTTTATTTTTTTTTTAACTTTCATATTTATTGGGTTTTCAATATTCTATTATACATAGAAAAAAAACAAGGGTTTACCATGAAACTGTAATTTATTAACATGTTTACCACTAAATTTTAAAACAATTACCCTTTAAACCCCTTCCCCCAGAAGTATTATCCCAATGAAAAACTACTACTCAGTCACAGTGATGTACAGAATGGTTTGGAATGACAAACTAAGGGGCCCTTTTACTAAAAAGACAATAGGGCTACTGCTGGGTTTGTGTGCAGCAAATCCACCCTGGAGCCGGCCGGTAGTTCTGGGTCTGCTGCACACCATTTCTGGTGCTAGGAAATATATTTTTTATTATCTAGCACTAGTGGGATTACCATCAGAGCCCTCACTGCCCCCTAAATAGGAGGCAGTAAGGGCTCCAGCAGTAAATGGCTACGTGGCAAATCTTTTAAAGTACTGAATGGCCACTTACTGCCTCCTTTAAAAAAAAAACCCTGTGGTAAAAGGTGGCCTTGGTGCATGGTAATCCCATGTGCAGATGCCACTGTGGGCCACCTTTTACTGCCGCTTGTTAAAAGATCCCCAACTAAAACTTTTTAAAAAACTTATTATTTAATAAATACATAAACGGTAATCTAAGCACTCAAAAAAGCCCAACTCTCCAGGATGCGGACTAGAGAATGACACGGGGACAAAGTTTGTCTCTGTCCCCATGGGCTCTGTCCTCATCTATAGAAGCCTCGAACAATTATGATTTTATATTTAAATCTTTTTATTGAAGTATAAAAAGGAATATGCTGTGCAACTATTGTGTATAAATTACAAATAGAAAACAATAATAACAGCAAGTAGCTATAATAACCCTCCTCCTCACCACCACCCTCTACCCTTCCAACCCCAACAATAGCTGATTTCTACTACCCCAAGGAATCCTAATCCACCCTGTTAAAATGTCCAGGGGTACAAAATACAACCCGCTCGGTATGGTCTAAAGGGGAGAAATATGCCCTATGAAGCACTGTTATGATTTTTTAATCTGTGGATGAATAAGAAGTCATCAACAATATCAAGATTCAGTCTAGCTCTCCTGTTTTCCACAGTCCTTCCTGCAATAGAAGATGTGTTCTTATGTTTCAACATTTTTTTTTTTATTGAGAAATCAACCAATGAAACATTTCAACATTCTCTATATGTTTGACTTAAGTAAACAGCAATCAGAACAATACAGAGTAAGAAAATCCCTCCGCAAGTTTTTAAGTATCTTCCTCCCTCCCATAGTAACCCCCCCATTCCCAAATTTATACACCAACCTATTCAAGAGAACTGAGTTATTGCCCACCTGGTATAGCAACAGGATTTACACCTTCCAAGAAAGAAGGGTTTTGTGTGTCAACCATATGTTTGATGACCGACTAACCATCAGACTATAAGTTTTATTAATAACAACCCACTTGAAATGCGAACATATTACTCTACCTCTCTATACCCCATGCCACCATGCCCACAGACTCCTCCCATTCCCCTTGCCCATATGGCCCTCTCACCAAGACCTAAACTATCCCTTTAATCGGTCCAACAATAACCTCTCAATAGACTCCAACCAACCAACCAACCAACCAACCAACCAACCCACCCTCCCTCCCCGAACCCCAAACTACCGCATATACCGGACAGCTGTGACTCCTAAAGCCACTATATCTTGTTCACTATTAAACTACGACCCTTAGGACTGAGAGACTGCAGAAAAGGATCCCAGATCTGAAGAAACCTCTTCCTATGGCCCAACGACCCCCTTGCCGCCCTCGCCTCCCATGTGGCTAGCAGATGTATTTGATTCCTCCAATGCCAAAACTTAGGAGGATCCGAAGATGTCCAATACTGCAAAACTGTTTTCCGAGCCACTAAAACCAATTTACGACACAAAATACTAGCCAGTCTAGGCATGGGGCGGAACGCCCTGAATTTATCCAACAGGAATTGAACTTCTAATCCTTGGATCGTACATCCCACCAATTGAATTAGATATTTTCGAACTTGGGCCCAAAAATTATGCACTTTAAGGCATGCCCACACAGCATGATAGAAGGAGTGAGGGCCTTGCCACCATTTGGAACATGCCGTGCCTCCATGCCCTCCCATATGTGCCAACTGAGCTCTAGTCATATATGCCCCCTTAGTATCACCCTGTAACCACACTCCTCAATCTTTCATCTGTTGTAATGCCTCTCAACGCGGTAGCCACATCCCAATCCTTCAACAAGACACCTATATCCCGCGCCTAACTATTTTTAATACTAGTGTAATCTTTGCCTGGTGACTTCCTAATCAGCGATCTATGAAGTCCTGAAACTGTAAGCTCATCACTCGGCGTGTCTTGAAAGAATTCTCTAACCCGTACCCCTAAATGAAACCCCCCCACGGATCCCTCTAAGGAGACAATCCACCTTATAATTGAAAGAGAAAAACGCCTAGATTTCGACCCAAATCGGGAGATAGACGTTTATCTCACAAAAACGAATAAATCGGTGTAATGGAAAGGCGATTTTGGACGTTTGACTGCACTCCATCGCGGAAGCGTACAAAGTTGACGGGGGCGTGTCGGAGGCGTGGCGAAGGTGGAACTGGGGCGTGGTTATCGGCCGAGAAGAGATGGGCGCCTTTCGCCGATAATGGAAAAAAAGTATGCGTTTGTAGCTAGAATTTAGGGCACTTTTCCTGGACCCTGTTTTTTCACGAATAAGGCCCCAAAAAGTGCCCTAAATGACCAGATTACCCCCAGAGGGAATCGGGGATGACCTCCCCTGACTCCCCCAGTGGTCACTAACCCCCTCCCACCACAAAAAATGATGTTTCACAACTTTTTATTTTCACCATCAAATGTCATACCCACCTCCCTGGCAGCAGTATGCAGGTCCCTGGAGCAGTTGTTAGGGGGTGCAGTGGACTTCAGGCAGGTGGACCCAGGCCCACCCCCCCCTACCTGTTACAATTGTGCTGCTTAATGCTTATTAGTCGTCCAACCCCCCAAACCCACATGTAGGTGCCCCCTTCACCCCTTAGGGCTATCATAATGGTGTAGACTTGTGGGCAGTGGGTTTTGAGGGGGATATGGGGGTCTCAACACACAAGGGAAGGGTGCTATGCACCTGGGAGCTCTTTTACCTTTTTTTTTGTTTTTGTAAAAGTGCCCCCTAGGGTGCCCGGTTGGTGTCCTGGCATGTGAGGGGGACCAGTGCACTACGAATCCTGGCCCCTCCCACGAACAAATGCCTTGGATTTATTCGTTTTTGAGCTGGGCGCTTTCATTTTCCATTATCACTGAAAAACAAAAACGCCCAGCTCACAAATTGTTGAATAAAACATGGACGTCTATTTTTTTCGAAAATACGGTTCGGTCCGCCCCTTCACGGACCCGTTCTCGGAGATAAACGCCCATGGAGATAGACGTTTTCGTTCAATTATGCCCCTCTATATAATGTTTTATCTGAGCATAGGCAAATCTATTCCAAGACTCTCCCACCCGAGTCTGCAACTCCACGTACGAAACAATAGTACCATCATCCCCCACTATGATCCAATGCCTTAATCCCTGCCTTTTCCCACTTAACAAATACCGAGTCCCTATATAGGCTCAAGATTGAGATCCTCATGGAGAGCACTAAAAGGTGGCTGGGAGAGTGGAGAGATCTTCCTTTGACCCTGCTGGGTCAGGTAAATCTGTTGAAGATGGTTCAGTTCCCCCATTGGCTGTATGTTCTCCAGGTGCTACCGATCAGGATTCTTAAGAAGGATTTGAGGAGTCTATATCGGTTAATCAGTGGTTTTTGCTGGGCAAAGAAAAAAACAAAGATGCGCTTGTCAGTTATGCTGGGTGACTGGAGGAGGGGAGGCTTTGGTCTTCCCAATTTGCAACAGTACAACCAAGCATACTTGCTTCGTCATCTGGGAGACTGGTTCGGTCAGACACAGATCTACACACCTATAGAACTGGAGAGTTTATACTATGCACCTTATAAATTTTTCTGACTACTACATCTGCCAACGTCGCAAACACCTTCTCATCTGAAAAGAAGTGTGTTACTAAGGCCATTGCAGGAACTGTGGCGCTTCTTGGTGGGGAGGCTGGGGGCTAACCCTTTAATGTCTGACCAACTTACCATCAGAGGTAATGTGGCTTTTCAGCCAGGCATGGATAGTCCAATCTTTGGGGTATGGGGGGGAAGGCATTTCATTACTAAAACATATTTTGAACAGGGACGGGCAGTTGATCTCATATGAGTGATTGCAGGACTGGGTGGGACAGCAATGGGGTAATAGGTTTGCGTAAGTACATAAATAATGCCATACTGGGAAAAGACCAAAGGTCCATCGAGCCCAGCATCCTGTCCCCGACAGCGGCCAATCCAGGTCAAGGGCACCTGGCAAGCTACCCAAACGTACAAACATTTTATACAAGTAATTCCCGAAATTGTGGATTTTTCCCAAGTCCACTTAGTAGCGGTCTATGGACGTGTCCTTTAGGAAACCATCCAACCCCTTTTTAAACTCTGCCAAGCTAACCGCCTTCACTACGTTCTCCGGCAACGAATTCGAGTTTAATTACGCGTTGGGTGAAGAAAACGTTTCTCCTATTTGTTTTAAATTTACTACACTTTAGTTTCATTGCATGCCCCCTAGTCCTAGTATTTTTGGAAAGCGTGAACAGATGCTTCGCATCCACCTGTTCCACTCCACTCATTATTTTATATACCTCTATCATGTCGCCCCTCAGCCGTGTCTTCTCCAAGCTGAAAAGCCCTAGCCTCCTTAGTCTTTCTTCTTAGGGAAGTCATCCCATCCCCGCTATCATTTTTGTCGCCCTTCCCTGCATCTTTTCCAGTTCTATATCTTTCTTGAGATGCGGCAACATAGGTTTGCCTATGTACAGCTCAAGAATTATGTTTTATCCTTGGATAGGATGCAATTGGGAACACATTTGGGGGGCTAAAATTTGAGAATTTTTTCAAGAGGTTGAGATCCGCGGCCTGTCTGTTTCCAATCTGCGTGGGGCCCTAATCAAGGGGATACCAGATAAAGATTTTACATGGTTGAAAGCTAGATGGGAAGAAGATTTGGGGGTATCATTGGGAGACTGGGATGTTGCTGATACGTTAAGGGGGATATTCTCGCTCACTACAGAGGCGAGACTGAGGGGGTGCGGATATCGAGTAATACTTTGAGCATATTGGGCTAAAGCGCAGCTTTGCACATGTGGTCGGAGAGGGGGAGTTGAGCTGTCCTAAATGTAAACAACAGAGACAAACTTATATTCATGCGATTTGGCAATGCCCTAAAAGTCTTTTGGGGACAGATCAGGGGCTTTTTATCTTGGATACCTGCCCACACTGTCCAAGGGATGGCGGAACAATTATTACTAGATAAGCGGGGTGCGCTCCGGCCCCTCAATAGATACAGCAACCTTTTATGTCGCAAGCTTAGCATGGTGGCCAAAAAAGTGATCTTGCAATATTGGACATCATCAGACCCTCCGGCATTCTGGCACTGGTGTAACCAGGTTCATATACTAGCCACCTGGAAAGCTAAGGAGGCGAGTGGCTCCTACAAACGTAAACAATTCTTTTTGAAGCTCTGGGACCATTATTTGCAAATTCTGAGTCCAAAGGGCCGCAGTCTCCTTGTAAATAATTTATAACGCTAGGATCTGGTGGCCTGTCGGGTAGGGTCCTTTCTGGTGATAGGGTTGGGGAGTCACACTTGGCTATTTAGATAGACTGGTACTGGGAGGGAGAGGGTACAGGAGGGGGGAGGAAGGAGACTACGGACTTGGGATGTGGAAGTGGAGAGAGGTGTGTTGGGAGGAGTAAGGGGGGGAAGGATTTAAGTATATGGCTGATCGGGTACAGGTTGGGAATGGGGAGCACAGCTAAGGGGATGGTATTTCATTCCTGTGGGTTCCTCATGATATACTTTGTAACTTTCTTAACCATCTAGTTGCACTGTAGATAATAGTGAGGGGTGGGGTAGGATGGGGGAGAAAATGGATAGCATGTGGTTGATGATACAATTGTCTTGTTCATACTTATTTCAATCAGACAGTGATATTTGCTATTATGGCCTTTGGTGTTTATTGTATGTTCAACTTTGTTGTAGCACCAATAAAAATATTGAAACATACACACTCCTGACTTTCTTTCACCATTACTCAAACCAATTTATTATCCTATTTCAATAATATCATTCAAGTATACTCCACACCGAACCATGCGCTCCTGGGTGACTATCGGCTCCCCCCCCCCCCTTTTTGGTTTAACCCATTAGTGCCTAATGTTCCCATAATAAGTCATATGGTAACAAATTGATTTGTTCCCATATGGGAACAATGGGCACTAATGGGTTAAAAGCTGTTCTCTCCTTTTTAAATGTTAGCACCAGCAGCCTGGTTCCATCCCAGTTAACGTGGAGCCCATCCTTTTGGAACAGGCTCCCTCTTTCCCAGAATGCTGCTAAGTTCCTAACAAATCTTAATCACTCATCCTTGTACTATTTTCTCATCCACGCACATACACCTAATAGTTAGTGGCCTAGTCCAAATAAAAGCAGCAAGAAAAACAGCTCAGCCGCTAGATTCACACACAGTAGTATACCTTGCTGCTTTTATTTGGACTAATCCACTATTAGGTGTATGTGCTTTTGGGACCTTAATAATTACAAACCCCTGACGCAGCCTCTAGAGAGGCGAAATGTGGCCATGTCGGGTTGTATTTTAAGTGGCAAGAATAAAAGCCTTTCAACCTTTGTTCTGCTTTTGTGGACTGCATTGTTTTACCTGCAGAACTCTGACTTTCTCTTCTGCATTTCCTTCCAGAGGAACCAGACAGTCAGGTTTTCAGGATACCTGCAATAAATATTCATGAGTTAGATTTGCAAGCAATGGAGGCAGTGCATACAAATCTAACTCATGAATATTCTGAAAACCTGACTGGCTAGGGTTCCACCAGGACAGGTTAGGGAACCATTGCTATATGGAAAGAAAATGAAATTTAAAAAAAACAAAAAGAAACTTAGCAGCGCGACAGTAACTCCAGTAATTGTGAAGTAAGGTCAGTGCCGGGCAGACCTCTACAGTTTGTGCCCCATTTATAGCTAGACAGATGGTCTGGAATGGATTTTAAAGGCGACTCCAGTAGTTGGGGAGTAAGTCCAGTGCCGGACAGACTTCTACGGTCTGTGCCCTGAAATGGCAAGGACGGATTAAAATCAAGATATGTTATATCGTATCATATGCTATGAGTTTATCTTATTGGGCAGACCAGATGGACTATGCAGGTTATCTGCAGTCATCTACTATGTTATGTTTCTCTCCTTTTCTTCATCCTAGGCCTCAGTCCCCAGAGAGTGGCCAACAAACTAACCTGTCTTGTTCCCCGCAGCATACAGCTCAAAATGGAGGCTGCCATTACTTTCCGTCTGCGCCAGTATTGCCGGATCTGAAACACAAAATTATTGTAAAGAAATTTTGACAAAAGAAGTTGGCATCTTATAGACTAACTAATTTATTGAGGCCTGAGCTTTCATAGACTACAGCCCACTTTGTTGGATTTATTTTCCAATTATCTTATGCTGCAAAGATGGAAAGTCATAAGAAAGAAAATTATTAAACAAGTTTAGAACTTATGGCTACTTAGAAAAGCACATTTTATGAAAAAAAATGTTTTGACTGATATTTTTTGATGGGAATGCAGAGCTATCAAATTATCCAGTTCCAGAGGTTTTTCGTCAGTCCTGGTTTTAATCTTACATCCTAAAGCAGTGTGGTATTTGTAGTTCCTGATTCTCTCCACCAAAATCAGTGCTTCAGAATCCATAATGCAGTGTGATGGGGCTGTCAGAAATCCAGGACTGGCTTAAAATCTCCCTCCTGGAACTTGGTAATCTGTTGATGAATATTCTATACCTGAGTGAAGTGGTCACAAAAGCAAGCAGCCTCTGATCTGTTATGGTTCACCTATTCCTGCAACAGTTCTTTACATTTTTTAAAAAAGTTTTTAATAGAACTAACTTTTCATAAAACACATTAATGACTTTGTATGGTTCAGGGGTTCTCAACCCAGTCCTCGTACAAACCCACCCTGTTCCATACATATTCATGTGGATATCCTAAGAAGTTGTCTGGTCGGAACATACCGAGGACTGGGTTGAGAACCCCTAGTATATAGTTCCATGGTGCAATTACAGGTCAAATATTGTGTGCAATTCTGGTTACTACATCTCAAGAAAGATAAAGCAGAAAAGGTACAGAGAAAAGCAACCAAAAATGATAAAGGGGGATGGAACAACTCTTCTATGAGGACAGGCTAAAGAGACTAGGGCTCTTCTTCAGCTTAGAAAACAGATGGCTGGGGGAAGATATGATAGAGGTCTATAGAATTAAGAGTGAGATGGAACAGGTAGATATAAATCACTTGTTTACGCTTTCCAAAAATACAAGAAACTAGAGCGCATAACACTGGGGTTTACTAAGCTGCTAGTATGGCTGGCTGTGCGCTAGTGCAGCTTAGTAAATAGATTCCTTAATGAATTTACTAAGTAGTACATTTAAAACAAATTGTAGAATGAGCTCTGGAAATCATTGTCAGAGAATGTGGTAAAAAGCCATTAGTGCAGCTAGGTTTTAAAAGTCAATAAATCATTATTAAGGTGGACTTTGGGAAATCAACTATTTATACCTGGGATAAGCAGAACATAATCTATTTTACTTTTCTGAGATTCTGCCAGATACTTGTGATCTGGATCAGTCACTGCTGGAAATAAGATGCTGGGCTCGATAGACCTTTGGTCAGTCCTAGTACAGGAATACCTATGCTTTTTACTTTTCCCCACTTTTGACTCTGCTCTCCCCCTCAAGCTTCTTCCCTCCCTCCAGCTGTTCCTTCCTTTGCCCTTTCCCTGTTTCCTTTATTCTTCCAATTTCTAATTGCAATGACTGGTTCCCCTCTTGGCTGGGCCTGACCTGAAGGGCTAATGTCCTTACTCCAGCTGCAGTGGCAGCAATTCCTCTCAGTCAAACAACAATAATTTTAACTGTCCCATCCTCTCCTCAGGCCACCGATTAGAAAATGCTACTACATGTCAGCATGCAATGGGACCTATTAGAGGCCTACCAAAACTGTCTAAAAGATTTCTGGCCGGAACAGAAACTTCAGCTGAAATATCACCTGGTTTCGGTCAAAACCGAAATTAAAAATGAAAGTTTGGTTGTATGAATGAGAACCAATGAGGCGCACTGGGCAATGTCAGAGCTTGCAGACAGCAGCCCTCTGCTTCTCGCTCAACTTTTCACTGCATCGTACCCTCGGGGACAGGGGGGGCACATATAGAATCTTTACATTATTTGTGGGATACCCCTTCCCTTCTACAAAGCCCTCCATATATTATTTCTCCCCCAAAGCTCTCATATCATCCTCTCTAGCACTCAGATCCTTAGATTGGCCTCCTCTTGACCCTCCCTGCCCTTTTATGATATCTTGCAGAAGTGACAGTGTGCAATCTCCATATTATATTCATTTCCCTCTAAGAATTGCTGCATCCTAAGATAATTATTACCTATATCTGTTCATGTTAAGTCATTGTAAAACCATTATATGATGTATTTTACAAACTGTTTACAAATCTAAACAAGGGACTGCATTTTGTGCATCACTCGGAATACATATTTAAATAGTAACCAGCTCATTTTAATACATTTGCATATGATTTCTGTTGTCTGCTACCACGAATGGTAAAAAGCATGCACAGCCACTTTGTTTATATGTCACTGAATACCGTACTCACTAAAACCAGCAGGAACCAGCCAAAAATCCACTTTACTGGCCCGGTAAGTTCTGTGCATTGGGCCCTTGATGTCGTATCTCCACAGAGAGGCTGATTCTTAAAGAGTTTATCATCCCAAATTTACAGACTTAAAAAAATCCTCCTAATTTTTTGTATCAAAAGCATTTATTTGGAGCACACTATTTACCATATAAACTACTATGCAAGATTATAACTATTACTTATAATCACACTATACACACACACACAAAAAAAAAAGAATGAAAAGAGTACCCCCCCCCCCCCAGACTATTTTACAATCTATGGAGGTCTATTGGTGTAGTCAGGGCTGGAGTGATCCCCAGTTGCAAGTAGAACCGACATGGGCAAGAGCAGAAGTCTCCAGAGATTGGCTACTGTAGCTTCTAGTGGCATTTTGAGCGCAAAGCCAACATAGGCAGGGACAACTGGGGATCATTCCTACCCCGACTATATCCCTAAACCATCCTTGATTATAAAACCACCAAGGGGGACATCTTCAGATAGGCAGGGTGGAGAGGGGGGAGGGAGAGAGACAGAACAAAACACAAATTTTCAGCTTCCACAGAAAACACCTAGTCAGTTTCGACTGAAACCAAAAGTGGGCAGAAAAAGGATCTGGGGTCAGTTTTGGCACCATAATCGAAACTGAAATTCAATCAGCTTCTAGATTTACTAATAACGCATCCTAACTGGTGGCGCACATTAATTAATCTAGAACTGGTGTGGCGTTTCTCGGCTTTCCCAATTCCCTCCAGCACAGTGCACTCCAAGGAGCCTCCTTGGTGCACACAACCTAACTATAAAGCTCTCATCCAAGGCCAGCTCAGCCTATGGACCAGGTGAGGCTCTGGTCCAGTGTAACAGCACTAAAGGGCGCCAAATTTTTCACTGTATTTTCAAATGTAAGCCACATTGAACCCGTCTGCTTGGGATAATGTGGGATATAAATGTTAAAAAAAAATCCTTTATCCTTCACCTTTTAAGACACTGCCTATCCAGCTGGATGGTTATGGCACAAGGAAAGCAAGTTTGGTCCTGTAAAGACTAAGTCAAAATAACCTGTTCCTTAGTTGGGCTCTAGTATTAGGGAAAGGAAAAGGGGATGGGACTTGATATACTGCCTTTCTGTGGTTACAATCAAAGCGGTTTACATATTATATACGGGTACGGAGGGTTAAGTGACTTGCCCAGAGTCACAAGGAGCTGCAGTGGGGAATAAACCCAGTTCCCCAGGATCAAAGTTCACTGCACTAACCATTAGGCTACTCCTCCACTCCACTATTACCATATTTAAAAATGTGACCATACCATGCCTCTGTGGTTATGTTCCACTAATAAGTCAAATGATTAGCTGGCTTTCTTGAAAAGGATTATATAACCTCTGGATGCATGACTAGGAAACAAAAATATTTATTTATTCAGTATCACAATTCTTAATGTACAGCCACAAAACAACCTTTTTGGGTGGATAGTATTCACAATGAGCTCCTTTTATTACGGACCAGATAGAAGAGATAATAGTGTTCAGTTTTGGCACAGCATAAGTCATGACAAGAACAAAACAAAAGAAAACCAATGGACTATATTGCCCATTTAGTTATGTCTAAACAAAAGAAATCTGCAAGAAACAAAATATTTATTTTTGACATCAATAGAAATCAAACAAAATAAAACATGGAAAAGAAAATAAGATACCACCTTTTTTTATTGGACATAATACATTTCTCGATTAGCTTTCGAAGGTTGCCCTTATTCGCCCGATCGGAAATAAGCAAACGTGGTAGATGACAGTATATATAAGTAAAACAACATATTCAATCATTCTGACTTCAAAGGTCTTACGTTCCTGTATTGTTTTAAAGTTACCTTTCAGGATTCTTACTATGAAGTCGCTGGTACAATGTAGAAAAATTAGCACAAAATACAGAGTTTATAACTAATGTTTCTACCAGTTACAATAATTTTTAAACTGTTTTAGTGATATTCAATTTTTTATTTCCAAATATATGGGAAGCTTTCAAATAAATTAAAGAGATGTCAAGCAAGTTAAAAAAAAAAATCTTGATTTTCTTTCACCTTTTAAGGTACTGCCTATCCAACTGGAACAGCTTTGGACTTTACAGATGGACCACTCATGTGCAGCCCGTTATTTCTAATAATCTTTTCTTCGTTGGCTTTACCTTTTTCTTTCATATGCAGTAAAATCTCGGAAGATCGGCCCTGTAGCCGCGGTAGCGATATTGAAGAAAGGCTGCCTGCGCCTGCGTTGCGGCCTGCACCGTCTGAACAGGAAGTTGCGTCAGAAGAGGGCGGGACAGGTCAAAGGGAAGGCCCGGTGCAAGTACCTCCTTGGAGATAGCGGACCACGTGCGTGAGGGTGGGCGCCGGCAAAAATACCAGACCAGTAGGTGTTGGAAAGGAGCGGGAGGCAGGCAGAATGCAAATTATGAGCCGTTTGACGTCATGGGCTGGGGCGTTTGGTTTGGCGCCCTTTAGTGCTGCCGCCGGCGTCGTGGACTACAGCCTCACTGATGATCCGGTCCTGAGTAGGGTGAATGAAGGAGTTGACGTGACGTTTGCGTGGATTTCTCCGGAAGATTCCAGAGCGCCGGGGAAACCGGAAGCGTGCGCTTCAGGAGTTGTACGCTTTTCTCCACTCTTTCACTTCACATTTCTGTCTGCTGAGCTTGGTGAGAAGGAATGGCGACTGCTGTGCAAGAGGTGAGAAGGGGAAAGGAAAGTGGGTCTTTATGTATCTAAAGTTGTGCTTCTAGGTGATCAGTGCTAGCTTTAATTAGTGATCTAAGCTAATATTATTTGCCAGACATTTGGGGGAAGAGATGGGATGGTTGTATTTTTCAGTGTTTTGCGGTTAACGGCTTCTGAAATATGCCTGATTGGAAACAAGGTTAGAAGAGTTATGTAGCCTGGGTTATCATCTCTGCTTTCTTTAGGAGCAGGAGTAGTTTTGCATCCAAAGCAAGTGTTTCAAGAACTGAAAACACCTGTACTCTTGATGAGTGATGTCGGACAGTGTTTGTTGATTATAGCCTTGAACACTTTTTCAGAATCGGTGGTGGATGTATGAGTAGATAATTAGATAACCTTGTGCGCTAATAAATATTGTTGGTATTACAAAACTTGTATTGGCGCTCAGAGTTGTATACTGATTCACCTGTGTACATGATGGTGTTTAAAAAAAAAAAGTATTCTAATAAAACTATGTGCATAAAATATAGCCCTCTGTTGCTAATACCAGTCATAATTCTCTGTTTCTACTAAAAACCTGGCGGCAGATAAAGGCCAAATGGCCCATCCAGGCTGCCCATCCTCTGTAACCCTTAACTCCACTTTTTCCTAAGGGAACCCATGTGCTTGTCCCATGCTTTCTTACTCTGACACGGTCCTCATCTCCACAACTTCCACCATGAGGCCATTCCATGCTTCCACCACCCTTTCTGTAAATTAATGCTTTTAGATTCTTCTTAAGCCTATTTCCTCTTAACTTTATCCTATGCCTCCTCATTCTAGAGTTTTCATGTATTTGAAAAAGACTCTCTTCCTGTATGTTAATACCCCTGAGATATTTAAATGTTCCTATCATATCTCCTCTTTCCCTCCTCTCTTCCAGCATATACATGTTGAGGTTCATAAGTCTTTTTATGTTTTGTGTCCAAGGCCGCTTACCAATTTTGTTGCTACTACTATTCATCATTTCTAAAGCGCTGCTAGATGTACGCAGCGCTGTACACCTGAACATGAAGAGACAGTCCCTGCTTGACAGAGCTTACAATCTAATTAGGACAGACAAACAGGACAAACAAGAGCTAAGGGAATATTAAAGAGAGGATGATAAAATAAGGGTTCTGAACAAGGGTTAGGAGTTAAAAGCAGCATCAAAAAGGTGGGCTTTTAGCTTAGATTTGAAGACGGCCAGAGATGGAGCTTGATGTACTGGTTCAGGCAGTCTATTCCAGGCATATGATGCAGCAAGATAAAAGGAACGGAGTCTGGAATTAGCGGTTGAGGAGAAGGGTGCAGATAAGAGAGATTTACCCAGTGAACGGAGTTCCCGGGGAGGAATGTAAGGAGAGATGAAAGTGGACAGGTACTGAGGAGCTGCAGAGTGAATGCACTTATAAGTCAATAAGAGGAGTTTGAACTGTATGCGAAAACGGATAGGAAGCCAGTGAAATGACTTGAGAGGGCTAATATGAGCATAATGACACTGGTGGAATATTAGTCATGCAGCACAATTTTGAACAGATTGAAGAGGAGAGAGATGGCTAAGTGGGAGACCTGTGAGAAGCAAGTTGCAGTAGTCTAAGCGAGAGGTGATAAGAGAGTGGATGAGGGTTCTGGTAGTGTGCTCAGAAAGGAAAGGGCAAATTTTGCTGCTGATATAAAGAAACGGCAGGTTTTAGCAGTCTGCTGAATATGTGCAGAGAAGGAAAGAGAAGAGATGAAGAAGACCCAAAGGTTAAGAGCTGAGACGGAGGATGAGAGTGTTATCCACAGAAATAGAGAATGGGGGAAGAGGAGAGGTTGGTTTAGGGGGAAAGATAAGAAGCTCAGTCTTGGTCATGTTTAGTTTCAGATGGCTGTGAGACATCCAGGCAGCAATGTCAGACAGGAAAGCTGATACTTTGGTCTGGATTCCTGCTGAGATTTCTGGTGTGGAGAGGTAGATCTAGGAGTCAACAGCGTAAAGATGATACTGAAAACAATGAGATGAGATCAGAGTACCAAGGGAAGAAGTATAGATGGAGAAAAGAGGTTCCAGGACAGATCTGAGGTACACCGACTGACAGTGGGATAGAAGTAGAGGAGGATCCACTAGAGTATACACTAAAGGTACGCTGGGAGAGTAAGAAGAAAACCAGGAAAGAACAGAGCCCTGAAATCCAAGTGAGGACAGCGTATCAAGGAGTAGGCTGTGATCAACAGTGTCAAAAGCAGCAGATCGAGAAGGATGAGGATAGAATAGAGACCTTTGGATCTTGCCAGGAACCGATCATTGGCGACTTTAGCAAGCGCTGTTTCAGTTGAATGAAGGGGGCGAAAGCCAGATTGAAGTGGACCAATTCCATCCTGTTCATATCTTTCTGTAGGTGCGGTCTATAGAATTGTACACAGTACTGTAAATGTGGCCTCATAAGAGACTTATAGAAGGGCACCATCATCACCTCTTTCTTCTTGCTGGTTGTCCCTCTCCTTATGCACCCAAGTATCCTTCTGACTTTGACTGTTGCCTTTTCTACATGTTTGGCTACTTTAAGGTCATCAGACACAGCCCCAAGTCTTGCTCTTCTTTCATACACAGAAGCACTTCACCCCCTGTATTGTACTGTTCCCTCAGATTCTTGTGATCCAAGTGCATGACCCCGCATTTTTTAGTATTAAATCTTAGTTGCCAAATATCGGACCATTCCTCAAGCTTTGCTATGTCCTTCCTCATGTCATCCACACCCTCTGGGGTGTCAACCCTGTTGCAGAGTTTGGTATCATCTGCAAAGAGACAAACCTTACCAGATAGCCCTTCCGCAATATCACTCACAAAGATGTTACTAAGAGCCCGCCCTAGGACCAATCCCTGCGGTACTCAACTGATGACATTCTTATCTTTAGAGCAGTCTCCATTTATCACTACCCTCTGTCTCCTTCCATTCAACTAATTTTTAACCCAGTCAGTTACTGTAGGTCCCATACCGGGGGAATTAGTTTATTTATGAGTCACCTGTACAGAACAGTGTCAAAGGCCTTGCTGAAATCCAAATACACCATATCCAGAGCCCCTCCCATGTCCCAACTGTTTGGTCATCCAGTCGATCAGATTCATCTGACACGACCTGCCTCTAGTGAAGCTATGTTGCCTGGGATGCTGCATTCTATTCAATTTGAGAAACTTCACAATTCTCCGCTTTGGAAGCGTTTCCATTAGTTTACTCACCATAGAGGTCAGACTGGCAGGTCTGTAAGTCCCAACCTTCTCCTTCCACCCTTGTGCAGAGGGACCACATCTCCCTTCTCTGGTCCTCTGGGACCACACCAGACACTTTAGAAAGCATTGAAGAAAGTCAGCGGAGCCGCCAGAAGTTCTCAGAGTTCCTTGAGCACCCTTGGATTTATCCCATCGGACCCCATCGCTTTGTCTACTTTGTGTGTGTGTGTGTCTCTCTCTCTCTCTCTTGTTACCCCCCCCCCACCAGCCTTCACTGAATACACTCCATGAATTAAGTGCAAAAAAAAAAAAAATCAAAATAATGCAATAGTATTCAGGAAATATATACAAGCTCTCTAGTCCATCATCTGTTCCAGTGAACAGTTAAAAACAAAACAATAACAACAAAAAAAACCCCCAGTTTGGCACTAAAGAAACTCTGAAATTCAAATCCTAACATTAGCCATTGTAGGTAGGCATGATATCAACATCAGCTCTGAAATCTATTTAGGAATGATTTTAGGCATATAATTATCGTTTGGGGTTTTTTTTTTTTTTTACAAAGAAAGCAATTTTTAGTGATAGCACCCTGCCAGACACAGTCTTCACCCTGTCTCGTTCCCCTTACCCCTGGCCTGGTCAGTGGGACATTTGAGCTTCAGGGTTGTGAGGGCCCCTTGGGTGGGCTTCAGGGGTACACCTGGTGGTGCCAGGTTCCTCCCCGATATCAGTGGTGCTGTGCTCCCTAGTCTCAAGGTATATAGAAATCTCCTGCCTTGTTTGAAAAAAAAAAAAAACCAACATTTCAGGCCAAGCATTTAATATTGGTTAGCATATCCTTTATTGCATATCAACAGTGTGATGCAAGAACTCTTATTTACACTGACAAGTTTATCCAAAACTTTATCCAATAACACCAATGCATTCGCCTATATTGTTCAAAGAGGGGAGCCCTGAGACTCTCCACACCTAGATGGTCAAGATGGAGTAAGCATATTGTTCATTTTGACACAATAGGATCTATGGGTAAAAAAACCCTTTAACCAATTTAGAATGAATCCTGTAGTCCCAATTTCCTCCAATAAATATAACAGAACTTTGTGATCAACAACATCAAATGCTGATGCTAAATCAAACTGAATCAACAGAACTTGATAGCCTCCTGCTAGCCAGACTTTCATCTCTGAAACTAAAGTTCTTTGTAAAACCTGATTTAGTCATACAGTATCTCGTGAGCATCAAGATCTCATAAGCGGCTGAGTGACAACAGAGTAGAGGAGTAGCCTAGTGGTTAGTGCAGTGGATTTTGATCCTGGGGAACTGAGTTCAATTCCCACTGCAGCTCCTTGTGACTCTGGGCAAGTCACTTAACCCTCCATTGCCCCTGGTACAAAATAAGTACCTGAATATACTGTGTAAATCACTTTGAATGTAGTTGCAAAACCCACAGAAAGGCAGTATATCATGTCCCATTTCCCTTCTCTTGTAAGATCATAGAGGGTTAGGTGTCTGTGGGATCTGAACTACTAGAGCTACTTATCCACTCTAAACAGGCTTTATCTCTCGAGGCATTGTAGTAGGGAATTCACCATATTGAATAGGTTTTCAGCTTAATAAAAAAAAAATAGGGTATAGATTTTAGTGTTGTTAGGTGGTAGTTTAGTTGAGAGGTGACAGCTACTCGAGTTATTATTAAAGTGGATTTGCTTATAGATAATAGAATTCTAGTTGTGTTGATCTTGAAGGAAATGGAAAGCAAAGTAATCTATTAAAGGGCCAATAAAAAGGATGCTTTTTTTTTTTCACTGCACCATGCTTTTCTTCAAATGGTACTGTAGTATTATGAGAGAGGAAGGTTTTATTCTAAAGCAGAAATATTGTGGGAGGTTTTCATAGGTCCACTCTGAGATGGATCATGGTTTGTTTATACAAGTAAGAAGTGGTTTGTTGGCTTGAAGTAGCTCAAATGGAATGTCCTTTTTGTGCCTTAGAACATATCTGTTCCTTCTCCCTTTGCTTCTTGGCTGAAACTCTGATCTTTTATGGTCCATCCATCATTCAGATGGAGAGGTAGTATAGCCCTTAGGCTAAAACGTTAGTCATCACCCCCCCCCCCCCCCCCCAAAACCACACTAGAGGTTTGTGGCCTAGGTATTCTTTGATTGGTTGCACGTTAAATCTCATATTGGCAAACAGTAGCACCAAGCATGCTAAATAGTGTCATGTGATGAAATAATGTGTCAAAACTAAGGCTGCATATTTAACACGTTAATGGGTTAACAATTTAACTTCCGTTTCTCCCCCTCCTATAGTCTGACATCCTCCTTCCAGCATTTCCCTGTACTCCTGCAGTGCCCCCTCCCCCTATGGTTCACTTCTCTCTCTTTTCCTCTTGGCAGCCACCAGCAGTTAATGTTGACTGAGGTGGCAGCAGCAACATCTGGAATTGCTTCAAAGTACAACTGCATTACATCTAACAATTGTTCTGGTCCTACAGGTAAACCTAGAAGTGAGCTGGACACTTGAATACAACCCCCCTGCTTTATGCTTAGATTCTCCCCTTTTTGGAGGAAAGCATCTTGGTTTATATTCGAGTATATGTGGTAAACAGACAAAAGACCTGATGTGTTTAAAACAGTTTTTCTCATATTTTGACACTAGGGAGGGAAAATTCTTGGTAGAAAACCTCGTAGGAGGTAACTTGTTAAATGTTAGCATGCTCTGATTCATTAATAACTGATCCCCATAGTGGACAGGGGGAAGGGGGAATGGGATTTGGTCATGTCTTGACTCTTTTCTGTGGATGAGGGTTCTTGTGATTCTTTTTTCTTGGTTTAAATGTGCATTCTTTATTCCAGCTTCAGAAAGACCTGGAAGAGGTCAAGCAACTGCTGGAACAAGCGACCAGGAAACGAGTTTGTGATGCTCTGATGGTAGAGCAGCGCAAGCTGGAGACAGAAATTGCCAACAAGGAGGCACAGCAGAGGCGGACAGCAGAAGAGTCCACAGAATTATCAAAACCAGCCACAATTGTTACACCTGTCGCCACTGGTTACACAGTAAAAATTAACAATTATGGTACCAGTACTTCTTTTGTATCTTCTAAATAGCTCTCCAGTACAAATAATAGTGGTGGTGCACCACAGAGGTATTCAGTCAGGCTTCTGCTGAAGGAGTCTTTTAAACCAAGATTCACCACTTACCTGTTGAGCCATTGAACTGTCATTTTTGTACCCCTCCCCCCACCATGCAGCTGGTATGGCACAGTGAGTGTCTTGCCTCAAAGCTCTGTTTGTTTATTTTTTTATTTATTGCATTTGTATCCCACATTTTCCCACCTCTTTGCAGGCTCAATGTGGCTTACAATACATCATGGATAGTGGAAATGAGGAGAGGTTAAATATTTGGAGTTACAGAAGGGTTTGGGTTGAATGGTAATGGAATACATAAAAGTAAGAAACATATAAGGCATTAATTTACATTCATGGTGTAAGTGGGAGTATCGTTTATAAGGGATGTAATAGGTTTTAATTACTTAGAAAGTGTTAATTTCTTCTAATCTTTTGTCTTCAGGATGGGATCAGTCTGACAAGTTTGTGAAAATTTACATCACTGTAAATGGGGTTCACCAGATCCCTGCAGAGAATACTCAGGTCTCCTTTACAGAGAGGTGGGTAGTAACAATTACTATTAATGCGAACCGGGGAAAGACCAATTTTCTTCCCTGCTCTGCTACACTGCTTCAATAGAAAAAAAATGCAAACAGGCTTGTAAAAAGGCATTAAGCTTAAGCTGGTGCAGTGTAGTAAAATCAATCTAAATCTTATTTCTGTGAAATGATTTGTATTTCATACATTTTATGTGTAATGTAGCTTGCCTCCCTTATAGATAACCAGCCCCACTTGCCTTGATCACAGCAAGTAGTAAATAGGTTAAAAAGCACATTGCTCAGATTTGATCACTTGTAGATGAGTGTTAAAATGTAAGAGATACTGTGTTAGAAACATTTCTCTGCCAGAAAATGTAAGGTGTAACTTTTATGTCATTTTATATGCCGCCTTTCAGTGGGCACAACCAAAGTGGTTTACATATATTATAGTCAGGTGTTTTCTCTGTTCCTAGTGGGCTCACAAGAGCACAAGGAGCTGCA
Source organism: Microcaecilia unicolor (assembly GCF_901765095.1). NCBI lineage: Eukaryota > Metazoa > Chordata > Amphibia > Gymnophiona > Siphonopidae > Microcaecilia > Microcaecilia unicolor. The sequence goes on from NC_044036.1 coordinate 85,538,348, forward strand.
GCGGAATTTTGAACTGGGCTCACTTGTTTGTTAGCCTGCTGCTCTAACCATTAAGCTGCTTCTCCACATTCTGATGTGGTACAGTAATATGGGGAGGACAGTGATGTACTTATGTCAGCATATATGTAATATATACGCAGTTCTTTGTATATTGTGAATGTTAAACTTTCACATATCCTTACCTGAGGATCACAAAAGAAACTTGTTCTTTTTAAGGTATCGCTGGATATTCTTTTGTGTGAGTCCGTTGGTGTATTTATTTTAAAAATTTTTTAAAGCTAATACAGATTTTTAGCTGTTGGGTTTGGGGGAGGGGGGAAGAGAGGGAAATCACTAGTATTATCACAAAGGTCATAGGCATGTTTTGCCCTTAGGCAAAATTAATTATATAAAGTTAATTGAAATTTCATTATATATAAACAATAAAATATTTAGGATATTAATATTTAACATCCCTAGTTGTGCACTAGTGTTGCCAGATTGTGGATGAATGTGAAAGTTTATTCCAAACATATTGCTGATCTGCATTATTTTATTTAACTGCAACCTAACTGTCCCCATGACGTATCCTGGGGGTAAAACGTGGCCAAACTGGGTTTTTAATAGTAATTTTAGTGTACTTTGTGCTAATACTAGTGATTTTTCACATTAGCTTTAAGCCTCTGCGGGCCTGATGTGCAAAGCTTACTGTGGTTGCAACATTTGCTTTAGACCGGAATGGCGCTGGTCTCAAGCAAACATTATTTAGCGTGTAATGAACAAAGGGGTCCAGTGTGGCTTTAACAGCTTGCCATAGCTACAGAGAATCCAATGCAAATGGTATTAAGATGTCCTTACTATTATAACGAGTGAGCATTGCTCATTAGTATTATAATGAGCGATCATTCTGTGCAACGTTTCTGGCAGGTCAGGAGTTGCCTTGTGTGAGGGCAACTCTACCCTTTTCCCACCAGCAGCAGCACAAATAGGCTGCTTTTTATTCTGTCTGGTTTGGGATCCTAAGAGCCACAAGATTTTGAGTAGCCTAGTGGTTAGTACAGTGGACTTTGATCCTGGGGAACTGAGTTCGATTCCCACTGCAGCTCCTTGTGACTCGGGGCAAGTCACTTAACCCTCCATTGCCCCTGGTACAAAAAATAAGTACCTAAATATACTATGTAAACCGCTTTGAATGTAGTTGCAAAAACCACAGAAAGGTGGTATATCAAGTCCCATTTCCCTTCCCCAGTTTAATAATCTTTGGTCTGTTACAAGTCCTTTTTTTCGAACACTCCTTTGAAATGAGTCCGTCCTTTTCTTTGAATCCTCATTGTACCCTGGAAGCTAAAATGGAGAGTGCCGACATCAAAGAAATACAGATACGGGTAGAGTCCGATCCCAGTATTCTGCAGACCCCAGACAGGAGGGTCTGATCCTGGGATCATGGAAACATGATGTGTCCTGTAGGCAAAGAGAACCCTGTATTTGGCAATCACAGCCTGGATCAGGGCCTGGCAGAGTGTGCAGTAGCGAGACAGTATGATTCCTGGGCATGTGCAGAATGTTGATTTCTACCAAGCAACTGTTCTGGGTATGTGCTAGGTGCTTTCCTTACGAGCTGCTGCTGAAATTCTGTGCGTATCATTTTATATACGATTCCCTTTCAGCATCGGTTGCTGTTTAGGAATTGGTAAGTTCAACAATGACTGATCATCGAAGCCTGTGTACTTCAACTTTAGCAGTTGTCCATTCATGATATGATGTGAGTTTCTCTAGACAGACAAGGGGCTTTTGTTAGTATGATAGATCTTGACTGGTCTCTTGTTACTTTGGTAGCACTTCTTTCTTGGACTAATCTAATAAAGGCTTTTGTTGACCACCTATTCCAAAAGGTCCTAAGCAATGTGTAAAAAGTCTGACAAAATTGAATGTAAGTAAACTTTCTAAAAAAAAAAAAAATCTTCAGTTAAGATTAATCATTAATGATAATTTGGATACTAAGATTAATCATTAAACTGATAATTTGGATGCTAACCTTTTAACAAAAGCTGGTAAAATTATCCAGTGCCATTGGTTAACCCATTAGTGCCCAATGTTCTCTATGGCTTATGGGAATATTGGGCACTAATGGGTTAAGTCTGTCATTGTCTTAGTACACCACCAATAAAAACTACTTATAAGATATTGTGTACTACTCTTTGGTGGTGGAGAGAGGGGCAGAGTCCGGTTTAAGCATCGTTGTTTTTGGTTTTGACCAAAATCAGGGGATGAATTCATCTGCAGATTTGGTGTTGGCTGAAATCAAGGTGCTTGTTGAGCTCTACATCTTTGTATGTACCTTGCCTTAGCTGGTGTGGATTTCTCCAGTGAACATTTTTAGAAATTTATACCTTTCTCCCAACATTTCATAGGCACAGTACCTCCAAAATGTCATGTCCTTCTTCTGTTCCTCTGTATTCCCTGAAAGTATATAATGCTGTCCTTGAAAATAGCCATACAGATCGTGGCATCCAATTTTATGCTTTTCCTAGTCAACTTCAAATGAAGATCTGTCCCCATCAATTAAGAACTATCCTTTGAGCTTCTCCCATTTCTTGAAGATCAATGAACTATTCCCAGAAGAGAAGCCCTATGGAACATAATAGGAGTTAAGTTGACTCCCGAGTGGCTCATAAGCACTATCTTATTAGACTTCCAGACCTTAAGCGTGAGTCTTGTATGTGTATTGATGATGCAAACAACCTTTTTTGGTAACGAGACCATATTAATTTAGTTGTTCCCCTCAGGTGCTGCCAAGTCAACTGCTAACTGAGATTTTACTGGGTCTCTGTGCCACTTGTTAATGGCCATCAATTGAGCCACTGCATAATATTTTTAAAAATCTGGGATTGCCAAATCTCCTTTGTTTAGTCTGGTACAAAATGTCCACCCTGGGTGGCCAGCATTACCAAATATACTTAGATTTTCCTCTAGATTTTTTCTAAACATTACTTCTGGAAGTTGAATTGGAAGGGTTTGGAAGAAATACAGAGGGAGGGTCATCATTTTAATGCTTGCTGTTCTCCCTAACCATGACGATTGAGCCTAGCCCATTGTTCGAGCTCCTTATCCAGTTTCTCCTTCAAAGGTTTGTAGCTCATATTATTAATGAAGGATGTACCACTATTCTTGCTTCTAGCTATTAATACCTCTTATTTAACCACTCTGTTTTTGGCTAATATATAGTGATGTGAAAAATTCTTTCCCCCCCCCCCCCCCCCCCCCCAACATTTCCCCTATTACATGTGTGTTACACTAGATGGTTTTTGATATTTTAAACACAATTTAAATTATTAAAGGAACTGGAATAAACATGTAACAGATATTTTATTTTACATCGTTCCTTTACATAAATGAAGCAGTAGTTATCCAACACCCATATCACCCATGTGAAAAGTAACTGTGCATTAGTTATTCAGCCTGTTTCTATAACAGTGCTGCCAAGATCAAAGGATATTCCAGAAGTCATGAGAAAAAAAAATGAAGTGTATCAATCTGGAAAGAGTTACAAAACCATTTCAAAGCTCTGAGACTCCAGCAAACCACAGTTAGCTATGATCTCAAAATGGAGATTACTTGAAACAGTGCTTCCCAGGAGTGGCCAGCTTACCAAACTTACTCCATGGGCACAGCGACAATTCAGCTGGTAAATCACAAAACTTCACAGAAAAACATCTAAAGAACTTCAGGTCTTTCTAGCCTCGGCTAAGGTCAATGTTCATGATCCTACAATAGGAGCAAGTGGGCAATAATGGGATACATGGGAAAGCAGCAAGCTGGAAATCAGTTATCGAAGAGTAACATTTCATGAAGTGCTTATATACCGTGTTAGCCTACTAAAGTTCAACATGGTTTACAGCAAAAGAAGCCAGGCCATTCCCAGGAAAGTAATGTTGAATTAAATTATCCCACAAAGCATACTTATTAGTTAAATACAAATTGCTCATCTCACACTTGTGAATACACCTGGGTGATTCCCCCCCCCCCCCCCCCCCCCAGCTTTTTAGAATAATTTATGTAATGTCAAAATGTAATATACTTATTGACTGTAAAGCTCAATAGCCTGCCATATTTCAGTTCTCACACTAACAGCATGAGTGTTATGTGGGTGGCCTCCCTACCTCAATACCCTTAATATTTATACACGTTATCCTAGCAGCCAAGGGCTTGGTGGAAAAGGCAAACAAGTGATAAAGGACATGTGTTGTATTGTGCTTATACCCAATGGGAAAAAGTCAGAATACCCACCATTGATTTTCATACTTTAGGATTCTGTACCTTGCTGTTATTTAGGCACAAACACCATATACTCCTTAACATAAAAATCTAGTGAACTTGGTGAAAAGCTCTTTGTACATCAGTAGTTAAGAGGGATCGCCATGTGTCTGTGCCTCCTGACAAGTTTAGTATGTTTCTGACCTGAGTACCAGGCATAAATCCGGCCTTGTGGCCATACACTAAGCTCCAGATAACCTTATTTGATCTAATTGCCAGAATCTTCTCAACCTAGATGCAGAAGTACTAGTGTAGTGTTATGGGTTGAAATGAACCGCATAACCTAGTAACCTAGTAGATGACGGCAGAGAAAGACCTGTACGGTCCATCCAGTCTGCCCAACAAGATAAACTCGTATGTGCTACTTTGTGTATACCTGACATTGATTTGTATCTGCCATTTTCAGGGCACAGACCGTAGAAGTCTGCCCACCACCAGCCCCGCCTCCTACCACCAGCTCTGCCACCCAATCTCCGCTAAGCTTCTGAGGATCCATTTCTTCTGAACATAATTCCTTTATGTTTATCCCACATATTACTGGTCTTTGCCCCCTGAATTACTTCCTTGAAGAGCACCTGCAATGGACCAACCAACAGTTCTCCAAATGTTTTTGTAAAATGTTTCTGAAATAATCCTAGTAACAAATCTATTTTAAGTGCTCTAATGCCCCTCCCCCACCTCCCATTCCACCATGATTACCCTTTCCAACCCTTCTGCTTTCTTCCCAGAAGAGAGCATCCAGGGGGAAACTATCTCATCTCTATAGCCTCTTCTTCTGAATCTTGCCATATACAATTCTTTATAAAATCCCAGAAAAGTCTAATACTCGTCATTAATCCTCCTAATGGAAACCCTTGTATTTGTTGTTAGCCTTTGTTTCTTCTGGTTGAAAAAACCCTACTTGCCTTGTCTTCTGTTTTTCCTTTCAGCATTTGGACATTGATTTCTTCTACTCCCATAGCCTCTAGTTTACCCCTCTTCTATCAAATGAATCTGCAGCTGGCTAGGTGGTGGTTTGTCTTCATCCTCCAACTTGTTTAATAGTATGATGCAGGTTATCTTATCTCCTATGCCTTCTCTTTTCTTTGTCATTGTCTCCCACATTATTTTTATTTATTTTTTATTTTTGTTACATTTGTACCCCGCGCTTTCCCACTCATGGCAGGCTCTATGCGGCGGGCAATGGAGGGTTAAGTGACTTGCCCAGAGTCACAAGGAGCTGCCTGTGCCGGGAATCGAACTCAGTTCCTCAGTTCCCCAGGACCAAAGTCCACCACCCTAACCACTAGGCCACTCCTCCACATTAACAACCTAACCAGATCACTGCCTTAACTCCATTCAAAACTGTAGCCAATAATTATTCCCTCAGTGATACATACACTTAAATTTCTCCTTAAGCAATTTTACTATCATTGATCTTCCAGCATCTCCTTCTATAGTACAGTTCATCCTGACAGACTTCAGCAGAACTGCAGCATGATCCAATCAAATGATTGTTATTATGTAAAGTGTGGTAACCAGACTCTGATCCAGTAAAAATCAATTCCATATCATCATGCTGATCAATCCATAGACTGGTGGGTTGTGTCCATCTACCAGCAGGTGGAGATAGAGAGCAATCCTTTTGCCTCCCTATATGTGGTCATGTGCTGCCGGAAACTCCTCAATATGTTCTCTATCTCAGCAGGTGGTGGTCACACACAGCAGCAGCTCTGGCTAGGTCTCCAAGCCTAATCCTTAGGTTTTGTTGAGTACCTGGGGTTGAGGGCTCTTCTTGAGCAAGTGCAAACCTGGTGGTGCCAGGTCCCCCTTTTCTCCCCCCTCCCGCTGGCTCCGTTAAAAAAAGAAAAACAAAATTTTGAACGTCCTTTAAGGGCGTTTATTTCAACGTTTATATCAGCGTTTATTGCAGCTGCTGACTGGGACACCAGTTCGTTACAGGTCGGAGCGAGAAGCAGGTAATTTTTACCTTTTGTAGCGGGCAGGGGGTTCCCCAATCGGTCTCCACGTGGCCTATGGCGTCGGAGGGCGAGGGCGCGAAGAATCGCTCCCTGGACCGCGTGTGCGCGTCTAGCGGGGGTTTCAAAGCCTGAATTGCCTTTTTTGGGCGTCAGTTTGGAGGCCGGTCTGTGTCCCGGTTCTTCCTCCGGTGTGGCGGTTTTTCCCGCCATAAACGCCCATCCCCCGTTGCTCGCGCCCCCCCCCCCCCCCCCCCCCAAATTTTGGCCGGCCACTCTGCTCAAATGGCTTCTTCTTGGGCCGCCCTCTAGTTGGGAGACGTTAATGCTATGGTCGCCCTTGATTCGGGCGACGGCAAGAAAGTGGCCAAAGTTAAGCGCCATTTTTCCCGCACTGCTCCTTTGCGGAGTTTCGCGCCGGACGCCATTTTGGATGCGCAGCATGTTTCTCCCCCGCTCTTGCGAGCGCCGGTTGAGGGTGCGTCTAGGGCCGTGGCCCAGGCTGCAGACGTGCACAGTCTGGGGGGTTTCTCCCCTGAGTTCATTTTGCTGCTGCATCAGGCTTTCCTTATGCAAAACGCTGCCCCTGCTCCCCTGTCCGATAAAGGGGTTGAGGCCTCCGGAAGCAAACACCCTCGGGTGGATTTCCAGGCCCTAGAGGACTCTGTCTCCTCTGATGTAGATGAGGGCAGCGTATCTGAGTTCTCCCAACGGTCCTTTGGGGATTCCTTGGAGGAGACGGATTCCCGCTCGGATGGAGCGGATGACCCCTCTGCAGCGCAGATCTTTCGCTCAGAGGATTTGCCCAACCTGTTAGTGCAGGCCATGAGCATTTTGAAGATTTCCTCTCCAGAGGACGTCTCTCCCTCAGCCTCTGCTGGCTCTGCCATTATGCTGGGGACGAAGCGCCCGCCTAGAACCTTCCATGTGCATGAGGCCATGCACACCTTGATTTTGGCTCAATGGGATTTCCCATAAGCGAGCCTGAAAGTGGCTAGGGCTATGTCCCGCCTCTATCCTCTACCTGAAGGTGAACGGGAGGCCTTTCTTTGGCCTACCGTGGATTCTTTAATCACTGCGGTGACTAAGAAAATGGCGTTGCCGGTGGAAGGTGGCACGGCCCTAAAGGACGCCCAAGACAGAAGATTGGAGGCTGCTTTAAGGTCGTCCTTCGAGGCGGCTGCTTTAAGTTTGCAGGCCTCAGTTTGCGGCTCCTATGTGGCCAGGGTGTGCCTGACGATTGTGCAGCGGGCTTCCCCCTCGGATCCTTCCTTGAGGGCTGATTGGCCGGCCCTGGAATTGGGTTTGGCCTACTTGGCAGACTTGCTGTATGATGTCTTGAGAGCCTCGGCTAAAGGTATGGCTCAGACAGTCTCTGCACGGCGTTGGCTTTGGCTGAAGCATTGGTCTGCTGACCACGCCTCTAAGTCTCGCCTGGCTAAGTTGCCTTTTAAAGGCAAGCTGCTCTTTGGGGGTGAGCTGGACAAAATTGTGACCGATCTCGGCACGTCTAAGGGCAAGAGGTTACCGGAGGTCAGGGCTCGGGCCAGTGGTGCCCGCCCCGGTTCCTCCAAAGGACGGTTTCAGGAAGCCCGTCGGTATCGCCCGGGCAAGTCGGGCTCCTCTGCCCCCTCTTTCTTCAAGAGGAACTTCTCCCCCAAGCAGCATTCCTTTCGCGGAGACTGCCGTCCCGGAGGTGCGTCCTCCGGTCCTCCCCCAGGGTCTCATACCCAATGACGGTGCCATGGTCCATGGCCCAGAGCAGATTGGAGGACGCCTGTCCTCGTTTCTGGGCGAGTGGACCAGGATAACTTCAGACGCTTGGGTGCTGGAAGTCATCAGAGACGGCTACAAACTAGAGTTCTGCCGACCCTTAAGAGACGGGTTTGTGCACTCTCCCTGCAAGTCTCCAGTCAAAGCTGTGGCAGTGCAGCAGACTTTGGACAATCTGATCTGCCTGGGTGCGGTCGTTCCGGTGCCAGAAGATCAGCTTGGCAAGGGACGTTACTCCATTTACTTTGTGGTACCAAAGAAAGGAGGTTCTGTGTGGCCTATCCTCGACCTCAAAGGGGTCAATCGGGCCTTGAAAGTTCGGCACTTCCGAATGGAGACTCTCCGCTCTGTTATAGCAGCAGTGAAGGCAGGGGAGTTCCTGGCATCCTTGGACATCAAGGAAGCTTACTTGCATATTCCCATCTGGCCTCCATCAACGCTTTCTGCGTTTTGCAGTCCTGGACCGACACTTCCAGTCCAGAGCTCTCCCATTCGGGTTGGCTACTGCTCCACGGACCTTCTCCAAAGTAATGGTGGTCATCGCGGCCTTCCTACGAAAGGAAGGAATACAAGTCCATCCTTATCTGGACGACTGGTTGATCCGAGCCCCCTCTTATGCAGAGTGCGGCAGAGCTGTAGATTGGGTGATTGCTCTTTTGAGCTCCCTGGGGTGGATCATCAACTGGGAGAAAAGCCAGCTGCGCCCGACTCAGTCCCTGGAGTATCTGGGAGTTCGTTTCAACACCCAAGTGGGCAGAGTGTTCATGCCAGACAATCGGATTGTCAAGATTCAGGCTCAGGTGGACCAGTTCCTAGTAGCCTCTCCTCTTCGGGCTTGGGACTATGTGCAGCTGTTGGGCTCTATGACGGCCACGATGGAAGTAGTGCCCTGGGCCAGGGCTCATAAGAGACCATTACAACACTCTCTTCTGCAGCGCTGGACTCCAGTGTCTGAGGATTACGCTGTGCGCCTTCCCTTGGACCCAGTGGTGCGCAGGGCGCTGAGCTGGTGGCTGAGGACTGACAAGTTGTCCCCAGGAATGCCTCTTTTGACCCCGGAGTGGGTTGTCGTCACGACGGACGCCTCTTTGACGGGCTGGGGAGCCCACTGCTTGGGAAGGACAGCGCAGGGGCTCTGGTCTCCTGCAGAGGCAAAGTGGTCTATCAACCTCCTGGAACTCAGAGCCATTCGGTTGGCGCTTTTGGAGTTTCTCCCGGTACTGGCGTTGAAGCCAGTACGGGTCCTGTCGGACAATGCCACGCCTGTGGCCTATGTCAATCGCCAGGGAGGTACCAAGAGCGCCCCTCTAGCCAAGGAGGCCATGAATCTATGCCAGTGGGCGGAAGCGAACCTGGAACAGCTGTCGGCGGCCCACATTGCGGGAGTCATGAATGTCAAGGCGGACTTTCTCAGTCGCCATACCTTGGATCCCGGAGATTGGCAGCTATCGGCTCAGGCGTTCTTGGACATCACGAAGCACTGGGGCCAGCCGAGCCTAGATCTGATGGCGTCATCGGCCAATTGCCAAGTGCCGCGCTTTTTCAGCAGAGGACAGGACCCTCGATCTCTGGGAGTAGATGCTCTTCTCCAACAGTGGCCGACACAGGAGCTTCTCTGTGTTCCCGCCCTGGCCCATGTTGGGCAGGGTGCTAGACCGGGTGGCAAAGCATCCGGGCCGGATAATCCTAGTGGGTCCGGACTGGCCCAGATGTCCCTGGTATGCGGACTTGATCAGGCTCTCAGTGGACGGCCCTCTGCGGCTGCCAGCGGAGCAGGGCCTGTTGCATCAGGGTCCCGTGGTGATGGAGGATCCCTCCCCCTTTGGTCTTAACGGCCTGGCTATTGAGCGGCAGCGTCTGAGGAAGAAGGGCTTCTTAGACAAGGTCATCGCCACTATGCTGAGAGCGAGGAAGCGCTCTACTTCTACTGCTTACGCTAGGGTTTGGCGTACCTTTGCATCGTGGTGTGAGGCAGGCTCTCTTTCTCCCTTCACTGCTCCAATTTCTTCAGTGTTGGCGTTCCTGTAAGAAAGTCTGGAGAAAGGCCTGTCGCTCAGTTCCCTTAAAGTCCAGGTAGCGGCTCTGGCTTGCTTCAGGGGTCGCCTGAAGGGTGCTTCCCTGGCCTCGCAGCCAGATGTGGTGCGCTTTCTCAAGGGAGTGAATCACCTACGCCCTCCTCTGCGCTCAGTGGTGCCTGCGTGGAATCTCAATTTGGTGCTAAGAGCCTTGCAGAAGCCGCCTTTTGAACCCTTGTCGAGGGCATCTCTGAAAGACCTGACGTTGAAAACAGTCTTTTTGGTGGCTATCACTTCAGCCAGACGGGTTTCCGAGCTCCAGGCGCTATCATGTTGGGAACCCTTCCTGCAGTTCACTGAGGCAGGAGTGTCTATTCGCACGGTGCCTTCCTTCCTGCCCAAGATTGTTTCTCGTTTCCATGTGAATCAGCAGCTCTGCCTACCCTCCTTTCGTAGGGAGGACTACCCAGAGGAGTACTCTGCTCTCAAATATCTAGATGTGATACGAGTCATCATCAGATACTTGGTAGTGACCAATGATTTCCGGAAGTCGGATCATCTGTTTGTGCTGTTCGCAGGTCCTCGTAAGGGTCTGCAGGCATCCAAGCCTACAGTGGCACGATGGGTCAAGGAAACCATTGCAGCGGCTTATGTGGCCGCGGGGAAGATGCCACCTATCCAGCTGAAGGCTCACTCCACTAGAGCACAGGCGGCCTCGATGGCAGAGGCCAGGTCTGTCTCCTTGGAAGAGATTTGTAAGGCGGCAACTTGGGCATCAGCTCATACCTTCTTCAGGCATTACCGCTTGACTGTGGCTGCTCGGGCGGAGGCCCGGTTTGGAGCTTCAGTGTTGCGGTCAGGGATTTCTATGTCCTGCCCTGGGTGAGTACTGCTTCGGTACATCCCACCAGTCTATGGATTGATCAGCATGATGATATGGAAGGTAAAATTATGTATCATACCTGATAATTTTCTTTCCATTAATCATAGCTGATCAATCCATAGCCCCTCCCAGATATCTGTTCTGTTTATATTCTGGTTGCATTTCAGGTTCAAGTTTTAGTCCTCTGTTCCTGTTCAGGAGGATCTTCGTGTTCAAGTTTTTTCGATGGAATTCTTCTGGAGTTGAGACGATTTTGTGTTACAATGAGCTGCTGCATTCCTCTCCCCTCCATTTTACGGGGCTGGATTGAGACCTAAATTCTGCCAGCGATCCCTCCCGCTTCGTGCAGCTGTAGGGCAGCTTTGTACCCCTCCCGCTTCGGCGGTGTTGGGGTCAGTCAGCTCCTCCCGCGGTTGTGGTTGCAGGATAAGCCAGATCCCTCCCGCATCGGCGGGTGTGGTGTCCCTCCCCTGCTCCGCGGGGATGAGCTGGACGGATTCCCCTCCCCCACTTGTGTGGGGATGAGCTGGGTTGATTCCCCTCCCCCGTTTCGGCGGTGGTGAGCTGGGCAGAGTGTCCCTTTGTGGGTGTAATTCTCTAAGTGCTGAGTCCTGCGGATGGAGCTTTGATATCGACATACTGAGGAGTTTCCGGCAGCACATGACCACATATAGGGAGGCAAAAGGATTGCTCTTTATCTCTACCTGCTGGTAGATGGACACAACCCACCAGTCTATGGATTGATCAGCTATGATTAATGGAAAGAAAATTATCAGGTATGATACATAATTTTACCTTCTAGAGTAGGTCATAATTCCTAGAGTCTGGGTGTATCATATGCCAGGTATCCACCAGGCTAAAGGTGTCTCTCTCCCCCCCCCCCCCCCCCCCCCCCAAAAAAAAAAAAAAGTATGAATCTTAACCTTTAGTTATGCCTTTTTCCACTAACTGGGGTTTTTTTTTTCCCCATCCCACTCTTTTGTCCATTTCAAGTGCCATAATTATATATATGTCTTCTCCCATCAGAAGTTTGCCACCCCTGGAGTGCCCAACTTTTCCTCCTAGTTCCTTCATTAAAAAACAACAAAAAAAAATTGTGGTGCTTTTGCCAAACATAAAGAGTAAAGGGTCATGGATTTGTAGATGCTAAACAGATACAGAGACGGGTGACAAAAATGATAAAGGGGATGGGATGATTTCCCTATGAGGAAAGGCTGAAACGGCTAGGGCTCTTCAGCTTGGAGAAAAGATGGTTGAGAGGAGCTATGATAGAGGTATATAAAATAATGAGTAGAGTGGAACGAGTAGACGTGAATTGCTTATTTACTCTTTCCAAAAATACTAGGACTAGTGGTCGTGCAATGATGATACAAAGTAGTAAACTTTAAAACTAATCAGAGAAAATATTTCTTCACTCGACATGTAATTAAACTCTGGAATTCGTTGCCATAGAATGTGGTAAAAACAGTTAGCTTAGCAGGGTTTAAAAAAAGGTTTGGCTAGCTTCTTAAGTCCATAAGCCATTATTAAAATGGACTTGAGAAAATCCACTGCTTATTTCTAGGATAAACAGCATAAAATGTATTGTACAGTTTGGGGATCTTGCCAGGTACTTGTGACCTTGATTGGCCACTGTTGGAAACAGGATACTGGGCTTGATTGACCTTTGGTCTGTCCCAGTATGGCAACACTTATCTACTCTGTTTTAAGGTATTATTGGGGTACCTGACACTTAGTGTAAGTTTTATAACAAAAATGGGTCCCAACCCATTGGTTAGGGAAGTGTTAGAAGTAAATGTATCACCCCTTGTCCTTGGATCCAAGCCCACTGTGGAGGAGTGGCCTAGTGGTTAGGGTGGTGGACTTTGGTCCTGGGGAACTGAGTTGGATTCCCACTTCAGGCACAGGCAGCTCCTTGTGACTCTGGGCAAGTCACTTAACTCTCCATTGCCCCATGTAAGCCGCATTGAGCCTGCCACGAGTGGGAAAGCATGGGGTACAAATGTAACAAAAAATAATAATAAAAGAAACTACACACCCAAATATTATAAAAATAGGGTCTCATTTACATCAGCAGCAAATGACATAGAGTAAACAGGAATAAAAACAGACAATCCTGCTGCAGAAATAGCTTGAAGTAAACGTATGTACATCCCTAGTTAAACAAGTATAAAGAATCACTGTAACCCCAGGGCACTATGCAAGGATGCTTGCAACAGATACAGCCCGATGTAGTCCTTCAGAGGTCAGCATATTCTTCAGCTGTCTGTTGGTTCCAACGCAGATCTTGCCCCTTGGATGTGGTGTTGGCACAAGGCAGCTAACCTTGCAAGAACTGCCTTTTTATGGAGAAATCGGGAGCCTTATCTCTCTCTCTGACATATGTTCTATCCTTGAAGAACATAAACAAGTAGCTCCAAGTGTCCTCCATTGATGTAGATTTTGATAAGAGCTTGATTGTCCTGGAACATCGTGACCTTATCAGCAACTTCTGTCCAGTAAACAAGTGGAGGAGCTATTCTGTTAAACTGGATGTTTCCACAATGTCTTAGTCTTTATAGAGGAAATGCCTGAATTTGCATATTATAATCAGGTTCTTAATGCTGGATGGTACCATGTATGGGTGGCTGTGCATAGTGCTACAGTAGGGCTTCAGTAGCTTTGCTCCTGCAGATTTGATATACTGCCCTTTGATATATAGGGATTTTTTGCCCTATTTTTATGTCCGTTTTTAACTGAGCTTGGTCTCTTGTGTTGATGATTTTCTGACCCAGAGAACAGTAGATGTGAGATAAGGTTCTTAAGTCTGCTCAGTGCCACCATTGAAGCACTTGGTCAGCCCTTGACAGGTGGGAGAAAGTTATCAAGCTTAGTGGTTTATTGTTTATTAAAACTTTTTTTTAAAATTGTGTATATATACTAGATAAATGGATTTAAGCCGTGTTCTAAAATATAAAAGGAAAGATTACCATTGCAAAGTAAACCAATCAAATAAGAACTTGCACACAAGTGAGAAAAGTACAATAGGTATCCCAGTCGCTCACTTCCCGCGGTCCCAAGACAAGTCAGGTTGAAAAGGAGTTTTTAAGTAGGGTTTTGAATTTAGGGGAAGGCATTCCAAAGTTTGGGAAACAAAAATAGAAGGCTGAATGTTTAGTAGATCCGTTGTGTGCTTTCTTGGAATTAGGTAAGACTAATCTTTTGAGAACCAAGGGAATGCAAAGAGTGGAAGGCGTGCCCAGGTAATAGGCTTTGTGAGTTAAATTCCAAATAACCGTTTAAACTTTTGTGTTTTGATAGCCAATGCAGTCAAATGAAAATATGATCAAGCTTGTTAGGCTTGCAAAGAAGCTTGGCAGTGCAAATTTGAAGATGTTTAAGTTGAGAGGGGAGATGCCTGTGTACGCCAGATTACAGTAATACAAACAAGACATTAGGGAAGCATATATAACTGAAGAGAAAAATTGTCTGAAGATAATGGAGTGTGCAAAGAGAGGTAAATCCAGATTCTCTCATTTTAGAGGTCTGTGGCTGTTTGGCTACTGTTAAATGAAACCTTGTATCTGAATATTTTTTTGTGGTTACTTTCCGTTTAATGTTGGGTTTGAGTGCTTAGTACAAAAAATTATTATTGCATTTTGGCAATAGCACCTCTACAGTGACCTTAAAAGAACAATTTTGTGTGTGCGCATATGAATACATAGGTAGGGGTATGCATGTGTATTGGGGGCTCTCAACCCAGTCCTTGGGACACACCCAGCCAGTCTGGGTTTCAGGATATTCACAATAAATATGCATGAGATATATTTGCATACAATGGGGGCAGCATATTCAAATTTATATCCTGAAACCCAGACTGGCTAGGTGTGCCTCAAAGACTGGGTTGAGAACCCCTGTGTTGGTTTAATCCATGATGCCTGTTGAGCAAGGAGGCGTATTGGATTTTATTCCAGGTTTATCTTGGTTGTATGATTTACAGTTTCGGGAATACTTAATCGTGTATATAAAATAATTACTTCCAAGGTCAAGCACAGTAATATTCTTTAGCTAGATATCAAATCATCAGACAGATTTCAGTATACATGGAACTTCAGTGGACACATGAGTATAAATTGCCATTTTATCCTATGTTCAGGATTCTAATTTCTGGTTTCTGTTTAACAATCTAGATCCTTTGAAGTGCTTGTGAAAAATCTGAATGGGAAGAATTACTCCTTGACTGTCAACAATCTTTTGAAACCCATATCTGTGGAGGGCAGCTCTCGAAAGGTGTGGTACTGTGCACTCCAGTATACTAGTTTGTCAGTGCTTCATTGCCAGACCAGACACCCTTGTTTCTGTGATGCAAATGCTACTAGTTGTTTCTGATAATTCTCATGACCTAAAAAAAGATATAGACAAGTATTTGGACCTGGCAGCCACCATCCCCCATGAACAAGATTCTGGTGGTATAAGGCACAGATGTTCCTCCCCAGCAGATGGCTTTCTTCCAAACTAGGATTCTACCTGGAGGAATGACAGTTATGGGGATTTGGTGCAGTGCTCACTTAATGCTTGCACAGCTGTTCTGGAAACAGAACTTTCAGACCTATAGTACTGCCACTGAGACCATGATTTCCTTATATCCTGCTTGTGCTGTTACTGCTCCACCAATCCTTCCTCACCTCTGCCATTGTCCCTAGTGGCTCCTGCTGCCCCCTTCCCCCCCCCATTTCAATTTCTTTCCCTGTTGTTTATATTTCTTCCAGTGCTGCTGGTGTTGCTTTTAGGGCTTTGGAGGAGTAGCCTAGTGGTTAGTGCTTGATCCTAGTGGCTTTGATCCTGGGGAACTGAGTTCGATTCTCATTGCAGCTCCTTGTGACTCTGGGCAAGTCACTTAACCCTCCATTGCCCCTGGTACGAAAATAAGTACCTGAATATATGTAAACCGCTTTGAATGTAGTTGCAAAAACCTCAGCAAGGCAGTATATCAAGTCCCATTTCCCTTTCCCTCTTTGCCTGGTGCCTCATGTAGTAGGTATACTGTGCTTGCTCAGCACGAAAAGGCTGGATTGATGCACAAAGGAATGGGGAGGCTAAAGGGAGAGCTAAAAACACAGATTGCAGGAGAGATGACGGGGGTTTTGCAAAGTCATCCTTTTTGCTTTTTAATTAAGCTTGTGTCCTGTTTCTTGAATTCATTTGAACAAGCCTTAGCATTATGCAAAGTGGTTACATAACAGTAATGAACATATTTCATGCAATATGAACAGAGCCCTCTCCACCCACTCCTTTCCTCCCCCCCTTCCCTTGCCAAAATTAGTGGCTAGGTTGAGTATGCTGCTAGCATATATCTCAAAGTACAACAATTAATCAGTCCAGGAAACTTAAGTGACTTAAGGTAGCTCATGGTTCCCATGAAAACTTTGTTTGAAATCTCCACTATAGACTTGAAGAATTAAACACATGCCCAAAGAGAGATCAAAATTGTTTCCCCAGGCACCATTCTGCCATTTCTAAAGACTCTGTTCTCTAAAATTGACGACATGAGATGTAGGTTATAATAAAAAAGGAAAAAAAAAAGTATACATCTTTCAACATATGTATAAATGAATAGATAGTAAAGCTGTAGGAATAAGTTAAAGGACGAAATTAGAAGTAAGTTGACCAATTAATTGGTACTGCTGCTTTAAATATAAAATGAAGTTCCTTAGCATTCCTGTAGACCAGCCTACACGGATGGGTTATGCACTCCTGCCGGTAGGTGGGTGAAGAATGAGAACTACAGAATTCTGGTGGAGCTTATAAATTAGCTGTGCAGTCTTGACTGATCTGGTAAGCCTGGAGATTCCTAGCACTAAGGGGGGGGGGGGGGGGGGAAATGATACTGGGTTTAGCAGTGTTTGTAATTCATTCTGGCTCTTAATTTCTCTGCTTCTTTCCCAGGGTTTCTTTGCTGTTGGTTGGAGCTGTGGCCCATAGGGGTCATATTGTACCCCAAGGGTGTCGAACCTGAGTAGCTGGGTCCTTCTCCCCTTTCCTCCCTATACTTCCTGGTTCTTTGTCCCTGAGGAGTTCCTTTTGTTTTCTGGAGGTGTTGGGGTTTATTTATTTATTTATTTATTTATTTTGTCTCTCTGTCTAGGGGTGTTTTCCTGGGAGGTGAGCCTCATCTTCCTACTTTTTTACTCAGAGCAAAGTTTCTGGTTTGGCAGTGCTCCAGTCTTTTTGTTTTGTGCTCAGTTTTGGCAGCACCCAGGCTTTACCTTGCTTGCAGGTGGTTTTCTCAGACCCCCCCCTTCCTTCCGCAGCTCCTGACAACTAGTTTTCAGTTGAACTATAATTCCTTCTATGGAGGCTTTCTCTTCTGAGCCACTTTTATTCTGAGTTCCTTTTGGATAAGAGAGTTAGAGTATATAGTACTAAATGATGAGGTAGATATAATAGGCTTCTCGGAGACGGTGGAAGGAGGACAATCAATGGGACACTTAGAGTACAAATTATATTACAATGATAGAGGGGATCAAATTGGAGGGGGGGGGGTAAGGTATATCTTAGAGAGAATTGAATCAAAATAAATATTCTACATGAAACAGCAGGAGTATTCTTCTAGGGCTGTACTACTGTCGACCAGGAAAGAACGGACAGATGAAGAAATTATGAAAGCTGGCAAATTGGGTAACAGTATAATAAAGGGTGATTTCAATTCCCCCAATATTGACTGGATAAATGTTACATCAGGGAGTGTTAGGGAGAGAAAATTCCTTGATGTAATAAATTATGCTTTTTGGAGCAAGTGGTCCAGGAACCGATGAGGGGGAACCATTTTGGATCTAGCCCTTAATGGAATGCAGGGTATAGTACAAGAGTTAACAGTTTTGGATCCACTGAGAAAGTGATCATAACGTGATCAAATTTGAGTTACTATCTGGAGTGAAGCCACAAAGGAAATCTATTGTAGCAGCATTTAATTTTTGAAAGGGCAGCCATGATAAAATGAAGAAAATGTTTAAAAAGAAGCTAAAAGGATCAGCTTCAAAGGTTAAGCCTTCAAATCTGACATGGACATTTAAAAATACCATCTTGAAGGTTGGAGGGTAGCCAGTGTAATGCTCCTTTTTTTTTTTTTTTTTTTTTAAGGGTTCCAGGGGTGATCAGGAGATTAGACTGGTAAGCTTGACCTCAGTGCTTGGTAAAATGGAAATTATATAGAATACAATTAAGTAACACGTAGTCTCAGCATGGTTTCATCCAAGGGAAGTCTTGCCTCACCAATTTATTTGAAGGTGTGAATAAACGTGGATAAAGGTAAGCCAGTTGATCTAGTATATCTAGATTTTCAGAAAGCTTTTGACACAGTTCCTCATGAGACTCCTGAGAAAATTTAGAGTCATGAAATAGGAGGAAATTTTCTGTTGTAGATTAGGAATTGGTTATTTGACAGAAGGGCGAAATGGCCATTTCTCTAAATGGAGGATTAGTGGAGGTGCCACAGGGGTTTCTACTGTGACTGGTGCTAATGTTTTTTTTATTTGTTTGCTTTTTTAATTTATAGAAGAATTTAAAAGAAAAAAAAACATTAAATAGCACTGGTCCCAGTAGAGATCCCTACGGCACTCCACTATTCGTTGTCCCTCGTTTAGAGAAATGACAGTCTGGAAATCGGAACGACAAGTGAGGTGGTTTAAATTTACAGCTGACACACAACTATTGAATGTTGTTAAAACAGATGCGGACCTGAAAAATTGCAGGAGGACCTTAGGAATTGGAAGACTGGTCATCCAAATGGCAGATGAAATTTAATGTGGACAAATGCAAAGTGATTAACATTGGGAAAAGCAACCCAAATCAAAGTTACCTGATGCTAGCGTCTACCTTTTGGAAGTCAGCACCCAAGAAAAAAGATCTAGGTGTCGTCGTAGACAGTACACTGAAATTCTCTGTCCAGTGTATGGCGGTGACCAAAAAAGCGAACAGGATGCTAGGAATTTATTAGTTAAGGGATGGTAAAATAGACCGAGAATACTATAATGCCTCTGTATTGCTCCATGGTGTGACCTCACCTTGAGTATTGCATTCATAGTCACTATTTCAAAAAGATATAGTGGAATTAGAAAAGGTTCAAAAGAGAGCAACCAAAATGATAGAGAATGGAACTCCTCTCATGAGGAAAGCCTAAAGAAGTTAAGGCTCTTCAGCTTGGAAGAGAGACAGCTGAAGGGAGATACAATTGAAGTCTACAAAATACTGAGTGGTGTAGAAGTGAAATTGGTTTTTACTCTTTCAGAAAGTAGAGAGACTAGGGCATGCAGTGAAGTTACATGGAAACACTTTTAAAAACAGGGAATATTTTTTTCACTCAACGAATAGTTAAGCTCTGGAATTCTTTGCCAGAGGATGCAGTACAGTGGTTAGCTGATCTGGGCTTAAAGGGTTTGGACAGGTTCCTGGAGAAAAGGTCCATTGCTTGCCCTGGGATTTATAGGTTGGAATGTTGCTACTATTTGGGTTTCTGCTAGATACTGGTGACCTGTATTGGCCACTGTTGGAAACTGGGCTATATGGGCCTTTGGTCCTGACCCAGTATGACTTTTAAGTTCCTTTTGTTATGCCATGGAGAGGGCCTCTTTGGCTTGCTTGTGTGTGATTTTTTATTTTATTTAATTTTTTTTTATTGGTATTTCTGCTGTGTTTCAAGTTGAGTGCCTTTAGGCTTTTTCTCCTGGGTTTCAGTTCAGTTTGGGGTGCCTTGTTTGGCTCTAGCGCCTGTTAAAAATACAAAAAAAACCTCCTAAACAGAAGTAGAGCAGAGGCTTTTTGATACCGCTGCAGGAGATTTAGAGCAGCGGGCTGGTCCTGTTTGCATGCCTTTGCTAGTCCAGTTCGTGTAGATGTTAATAATCATAAGAATGCAGCTGTTGGGTTCTACCCTTGATGCTCACTTCTTTGGAACTTCCATCCATCTAGGCTGATCTGGAGGGACGCTATGGAAGGAGGAATTAGACCTTACCTGCTAATTTGCTTTCCTTTAGTCCCTACAGACTGGTCTAGAAACCACTTGTACTGATATGATCTGGCCTTCTTTATTTTTAGCTGTTATCTCTACAGAGATTTGTTTTGGTGTACTTCCTGTGGGGGGGGGGGTGCTAGACAAGGTTCAACAGTAGATTCCTCTGTCACCGCTCTAGCTATTTGATGCAGCTGCTTCCTTTGCTGTACAGTGTTCTTTTACATCATGTGGGATTTTGAAGCCATGGGAGAGAACTACTACTACTACTACTTAGCATTTCTATAGCGCTGCCAGGGTTACGCAGCGCTGTACAAGTTTAAACATGGGGAAGGACAGTCCCTGCTCAAGAAAGCTTACAATCTAAAGGTAACAAACTATGTAGTCAGTGTAGGTATCATGAATGGGGAAGGTGGTTAGGCACCAAAAGCAAGGGAGAAGAGATGGGGCTTTGAGTAAGGACTTGAAAATGGGCAGGGGGGGTTGGGGGGGGGAGGTTTGTTGGTTCTTTCTGCTGTTAAGGTCATACTGACTCTGGAAGGACTGCACAGATAACTTACAGGCTCCACCAGAATTCTGCTGTGGTTCTCAGTCTCCATCCACCTGCTAATAGGAAGGCATAACCCATCCATCTAGGCCAGTCAGGAGGACCAAAGGAAAGCAAAGTAGCAGGTAAGGTTCTAATTTCTCCTTCTGAGGTGCTGAAAAATAATCTAATGCTTGTTAACATCAGCACTTAAATTCTGTCACATGAGACAAGTAAACCAATTCCTCCCCTCTCCTCTTTCATCTTACTATAGGTCAAGAAGGATGCAGTTCTTGTGATGTGCAAGAAGGTGGTTGAACACAAATGGGAGTATCTGACTCAGGTTGAAAAAGCAGAGCAAGGAGAAGGAGTGAGTACTACAGTTGTAGAAATTGGGAGGTTGTGTTGGGGGTATAAGTACATAAGTAATGCCATACTGGGAAAAGACCAAGGGTCCATCGAGCCCAGCATCTTGTCCCACGACAGCGGCCAATCCAGGCCAAGGGCACCTGGCAAGTTTCCCAACGTACAAACATTCTATACATGTTATTCCTGGGATTTTGGATTTTTCCAAGTCCGTTTAGTAGCGGTTTATGGACTTGTCCTTTAGGAAACCGTCCAACCCTTTTTTAAACTCTGCTAAGCTAACCGCCTTCACCACATTTTCCGGCAATGAATTCCAGAGTTTAATTACACGTTGGGTGAAGAAAAATTTTCTCCGATTTGTTTTAAATTTACTACACTGTAGTTTCATCGCATGCCCCCTAGTCCTAGTATTTTTGGAAAACGTGAACAGACGCTTCACATCCACCTGTTCCACTCCACTCATTATTTTATATACCTCTGTCATGTCTCCCCTCAGCCATCTCTTCTCCAAGCTGAATAGCCCTAGCCTCCTTAGTCTTTCTTCATAGGGAAGTCGTCCCATCCCCGCTATCATTTTAGTCGCCCTTCGCTGCACCTTTTCCAATTCTACTATATCTTTCTTGAGATGCGGCGACCAGAATTGAACACAATACTCAAGGTGCGGTCGCACCATGGAGCGATACAACGGCATTATAACATCTTCACACCTGTTTTCCATACCTTTCCTAATAATACCCAACATTCTATTCGCTTTCCTAGCCGCAGCAGCACACTGAGCAGAAGGTTTCAGCGTGTTATCGACGACACCCAGATCCCTTTCTTGGTCCGTAACTCCTAACGTGGAACCTTGCATGCCGTAGCTATAATTCGGGTTCTTTTTTCCCACATGCATCACCTTGCACTTGCTCACATTAAACGTCATCTGCCATTTAGCCGCCCAGTCTCCCAGTCTCGTAAGGTCCTCTTGTAATTTTTCACAATCATGTCGCGAGTTAACGACTTTGAATAACTTTGTGTCATCAGCAAATTTAATTACCTCGCTAGTTACTCCCATCTCTAAATCATTTATAAATATATAAAAAGCAGCGGTCCTAGCACAGACCCCTGAGGAACCCCACTAACTACCCTTCTCCATTGTGAATACTGCCCATTTAACCCCACTCTCTGTTTCCTATCCTTCAACCAGTTTTTAATCCACAATAGGACATTTCCTCCTATCCCATGACCCTCCAATTTCCTCTGTAGCCTTTCATGAGGTACCTTGTCAAACGCCTTTTAAAAATCCAGATACACAATATCAACCGGCTCCCCTTTGTCCACATGTTTGATCAGTCTGATCTTAGCACTCGAGCTGTGGGGATCTTGCTGTATCCTCTTCTTTCCTCCCCAGTCTAAATCCTACTCTGGTTCACGGTAGGTGCATTCACACCTTTCAGCTCCCCCCTCGTTTGCTTAATAGCACTGTCCAGTAACTACAGAATCTGAAGTTCAGGGGAGCAGCCAGTATGTAGGTCAGATTCCCCCTCCTGTTTGTTTAGGTTCTGCAAATAGAACAGGATGTTTGTCTTCTTTTTGAGGCTATATGTGTGGTAGTTGGGGACAGCTCAAGGTATGGAGAATGTCAAGGGTGCCAAAAATCTGCCTTGCCCGCTCCTCTGCTGTGACAACTTCCTGTCCCTTCCACAGGGGCTGCCAACTCCATTTCCCTGTTTCCTAGTGTCTCACTGAGTCTGCTGCAGCTCCCTGAAAGAAGTGTGCCTGAGTCTGAATGACCCTTGCTATTTCTTTTAATACTTTGCCAGTTCTGCTCACTCTGAAAGCATAAGTCAGGGAGAGGGAGAGACCAGCAAGGTATTGAAAGCATGCCCAGGAGCAGGAACCCCGACCTCTGAGTGAAAGGACTATTTGTAGCTTGTGAGGAAAAAGCTGCAGAGAATTTGTGGTGTGGGGTTTTTCCAAGATGAAGTCAAGATCTTCTTTACAGTCTAGAGTGTTTTGAAAAAAAAAAATAGAGCTGTTTTTGGTGGGCTTTGTTGGAAGGTTCATGCTGCCTTGCTTGTTCAGAGGAAAAAGGAATGCACTCCAGAGTCAAGTCAGTTAACGTGAGTAATTTGCTAAGACTGAAGCCAGGCGACTTGGATCATTGAGGCAGAAAGTAGTGAAGATAGTCTACTTCTTTTCAGACTTGAGTCTTTCTGCTTAGATAAGAATACAGCTGTCTCTCTTTTTGCTGTACGAGCCAGACAGTCAAAATGGGTAATGGAATAGCATCGTAAGGTAAAGTAGACACATATGCAAACAACCGATGGGTGAGGCCAGTGATGAGATGCCCAAAGACGAGAACATGAGGAAAAGCCTGAACTACTATGTTCTAATAGGATAGAGTTCATATAGCAAGGGTACCAAACTTGAAGAGCACTGTTTCCTTTGTAAAGGAAATCCAGACTTGTGGGTTATGCCCATCGACTAGTGGATGGAAACAGAGATAGAAAGTAGTTCTGTGTGTGATCTGCCCTTAAGGGTACTGTGCTCCCATAGAACCTCGGTATTCTCTCTCTCTCTCCAAGGAAGGTGGTGTACTGCAGCTCCTTAGATTTTCAGCTTTCCAGAATGATTTATTCCAGTCTAATTCATTTGGAAATCTGAGTGAAAGGACTATATTTGTAGCTTGTGCGGGGAAATAATGGGTGGTTCCAAGTTCTTCCCTACTTCCCCCCCCCCCCCCCCCCCCCCGGTCCTACCCTGGGCTTTTGGGGTTGAGGAGCCTCCGCATGGCTATGTTGACGATTATGCCTGGTAAGGTCTTCAGGCCACATATCAGTTGAGTCTGGGGAGTTTTCCTGCTAATAAAGGGCAATAATCAGTGGTACTGAGTCCCTTCCCATTTCCCTGCCACCACCTGAGCTTATTCAGTTTGTACTTCAAAACATCAAGTATTATACAGCCTCTTATGTTTGTAGTGTCGATACTATTTGTTGGGACTTTATCTGATAAACTAATTGTCTCCATGAAAGTACACCTTTCTGTGGTAAATTTGTTTTTCCCACTGGAGATATTTCTTAAGATTTCAAACTAGTTTGCTGTTTATTTTCTTTCCATGCAGTACCGGTGTTTGGTGTGTTTGCTCCCCCCCCCCCCCCTTGCAGGGGATATTCTTTTAGTGAAATCTCTATAGTGAGAGGTTTTCTGTCTGGCCCCGTTGGTACAGATAAGTGCGCTGCATGTCATATGTGATATATAAAAGAAAAATAAAGTTTTTTTTGGTTAAATAAATGATATATAATGGGTAAATATTGACAAAAGGGTTTTTGCCAATGATAGATTGAGGTCTAGTGTGGACAGCCCCGAGAGAGCTTTGAGTGCTAAAGAAGCATTCCACAGACTGGGTCCGCTAGGGTACTGTATTACCACAGACCTCTGAAGCTTTTCCATTTCTTTTTACACAAGTTGTTTGTGAGTTCAGTTTGGTATCAGCTGTATTATCCACTTAGGGTTGGATAATAATTTGTACAGCGCTGCGTAACCCTAGTAGTGCTCTAGAAATGTTTAGTAGTAGTCAGATAACCGTACAAAGTGAAAAATGCAGCATTATTAGTTGGGAACACCCCGTGCATAGTGCTAAATTAAAAAAAAAAAAAAATCAGAGTGAGTGCAGAAATAAGTCAGTTAAACAGTTACCATAGAAATTGAAAATACAACATTCTACATATAAAAGTGTCTGGGTCAAGAATACCCTCGAGGGTGACAAAAAATAGAACAGCAGACGATGTCCAATTATTGTGTCTTTATTACAACATCTGAGACGCGACACAAGTCGTATTTTGGCCAAAAAAGGCCTTCCTCAGGATTCTAAAAACACATATATACAAGAAATCAATAAAGACAGGAATAGAACAATCAATGAAATCTTGACACAGAATAAATAAGTAGACATAGAAGTGACAGCCATAAAATATATGTATGTATACTCTTATTGTACAGGAATGATAATGTAAAAGTAAATTGACAATATAAATATAAAATACAGTAAAATATACAATATTGTACAAAAATAGTGCGTTCTATTGGATGTATGGGATTCTTAGCTAGCCTTAATAAAATGCACATGATGCTTAATACCTGAAAAAGAAAGAACATCTTAAAAATCAGAAGTATATTTTATGTATGTTATATAGATAAAAAAAAAAGTGTCTAAAACTATGTATCTAGGTAAAAGAGGGGATAGCATAGGATGTGTAAACCTAAAAGTTATGGTGAATGCTTAGATTTGGAAAAGGTGAAGAGCGAGAAGATAGAAATAGCATAAACCTCTGCAACAGGGTTACTGAGGTGGTTGATCTACATATAATAAGTATGCGTATTGATATTAAGAAATATATATTGACAGATATGTAGGAATACTGTACTCTCTTTTTGAATTATAAGATTTGTATAAAAAGGTTTTGGGAGTGACGTGAATACTGTACGTGTCCTCTAGATACAAGTGCGTGCAATCTATAGAGTTAACATACTACTGCTGAAAAAGCAAATATTATTGGGTTATGGCTAAAAATGCAGTGCCGGTGTAAAACAAACCTTTTGTGAGCCCTCAGTTTTTTGTTTTTTTTTCAAGTGAGAGAACAAATTGAGAAACTAAACCGTAAGTGTGCAAAGCTAATATCGTGTCTCCGTTTTATAAAGTCAGAGAAATTGAATAAAATCTCTATAAACCTGGAGGATGTAGTGGCGCAGTTTGACAAATTGAAGAGTAGCAAATCTGCTAGATGGGATTGGTATTCATCCCCGAGTACTGATAGAATTGAAAAATGAACTCACAGAACTATTGTTAGTAATATGGAATTTATCTTTAAAATCAAGCATGGTTCCAGAAGATTGGAGGGTGGCCAGTGTTATGCCGATTTAAAAAAAAAAAAAAGTTCCAGAGGAGATTACTGTAAATTATAGACCAGTGAGTGCAATGTCGGTGCTGGGCAAAATGGTAGCGACTAGTATAAAGACCAAAATTACTGAGCATATTCAAAAGCATGGATTAATGAGACAAAGCCAACATGGATTTAGTGAAGGAAAATCTTGCCTCATCATTCTAGTCACTTAACCCTCCATTGCCCCTGGTACAAAATAAGTACTTGAATATATGTAAACCGCTTTGAATGTAGTTGCAAAAACCTCAGAAAGGCGGTATATCAAGTCCCATTTCCCTTTTCCTATTACATTTCTTTGAATCAGTGAACAAACGTGGATAAAGGTGAGCCGGTTGATACTGTGTATCGAGTTTCAAAAGGCGTTTGACAAAGTACCTCATGAAATACTCCAGAAGAAATTGGAAAGTCATGGGATGGGAGGTAGTCCTGTTGTGGATTAAAAACTGGTTAAAACATAGAAAACAGAGAGTAGGGTTAAATGGTAAGTATTCTCATTGGAGAAGGGTAGATAGTGGGGTTCCCCAGGGGTCTGTGCTGGGACCACTGCTTTTTAACATATTTATAAATGATCTAGAGATGGGAGTAACTAGTGAGGTAATTTTGCTGACGACACAAAGTTATTCAAAGTTGTTAAATCACAAGAGGATTGTGAAAAATTACAGGAGGCCCTTACAAGACTGGGAAACTGTGCGTCTAAATGGCAGATGATTTTTAATGTGAGCAAGTGCAAAGCGATGCATGAGGGAAAGAGGAACCCAAATTATAGATACACTATGTAAGGTTCCACGTTAGGAGTCACCGATCAGGAAAGGGATCTAGACGTCGTCGTTGATATGTTGAAACCTTCTGCTCAATGTGTGGGGGCGGCTAAGAAAGCAAATAGAATGTTAGGTGGTATTAGGAAAGGAATGGAAAACGAAAATGAGGACACTTAAAAAAGATGTAGTAGCGTTAGAAAAGGTACAGAGATGGTCGACCAAAATGATAAAGGGGATGGGACGACTTCCCTATGAGGAAAGGCTAAAGCAGCTAGGGCTCTTCAGCTTGGAGAAAAGACGGCTGAGGGGCGATATGCTAGAGGTCTGTAAAATACTAAGTGGAGTGGAACGGGTAGACATGAATCGTTTGTTTACTCTTTCCAAAAATACTAGGACTAGGGGGCACGCAATGAAGCTAAAAATAGTAAATTTAAAACGAATCTTAGAACATATTTCTTCACTAAATGTGTAATTAAACTCTGGAATTCATTGCCAGAGAATGTAGTAAACGCAGTTAGCGGGGTTTAAAAAAAGGTTTAGCTGGCTTCCTAAAGGAAAAGTCCATAGACATTATTAAAATGGACTTGGGGAATATCCACTGCTTATTTCTAGGATAACTGTCAAATTATTGCGGTGTCAATCCACTAAAGTTATCACATATACAAACAAAAAATAGTAGAGTATAACGCAAAAGTGCCATTCGGGGCAAGTCTCATATGGTCACCAGGGCTTTCATTACACCAATAAGGAACCCCTATTCCGTGACACATTTAATCATAGACATCCCCCAACCTTCCTCAATGTGCGGTTCAATATTTCCAATTATACAAAAGAATGTTTTAGGTTTTAAAAAATTTTTGGATTAGTGATCCTTAATTTCTAATTTTCTTCATTACCACTGTTCACTGTATTGCTGCAGTACTTCTTTAATCCCACACATATTCTTACTCTTATCAACCTATGTCCATTAAGGTGGATATGCTTATCAATCAGTGCTAACGAGGTAACTTTACAACACTTATCTGCGTGCCCAAGTGTGGCTGCAACCCCGACAGGCGCCTGTCTCGCAATTATAGCTTTATCAAGGGATAATATCACACCGGACCTGTAGAAGCAAGACGAGTTCATTAGCATACTCCTTCAGTATGGCACCCCTGCTAATATAATCCAACTCATAGCTTACAGTCTTTCTGCCTCCTCGTCAGCCTACCACCATGGAAAGAAAACTATGGCGGCAGTGTCTTTTAAATGGTACCGGAAGCACCCAACCCTTAATGGAATTCCAGAAACTGCTAATAACCATCACATGAAGCATCCCCAATGCAAATACGTATTCAACCCCTTAGGTTCTACAATGTCGAGATGATAAATCCAGAAAATTTCCTGCTGTAGTAATTTTCCGTTCCGATCACCTCCTCTAGATATTGGTATTTATGGTTCGCTTATATCCCATATTTTCCCACTCATGCAGGCACAATGTGGCTTACAAAAAGTTAAGTAAAATTACAAGGTAGGAGACTTAGAAAAGTATACAAGGAGTAAACAGGGGGAAACAGTATCTAACAGTATGAATCTAAGCAGGGTAAGGGTCAGGGAGGGCGCATCAATCAGCGGTGCAAAGTGGGGAGTAAGTCTTAGCAAAGAAGTAGGTCTTCAACAACTTCTTGAAGAGGGTGTGGTCCGCTTGAATTTTAAGGTGCTGCGGGAGAGCATTCCAGTGTTTAGGACTCCAATGCCGGAAGGACGAGGTGACATGACATGATCGATCACCATGCATCGTAGGGCATCTACTGTGTGGTTATTTTTTATACAGTGCTGCACTAGGATAAGCAGCATAAAATGTACTGTATTGGGATCTTGCCAGGATCAGTTGCCATATTTATAGCAGCCTTTAGCTTTGACCACTGATAAGTACATAAGTAATGCCACACTGGGAAAAGACCAAGGGTCCATTGAGCCCAGCATCCTGTCCACGACAGCGGCCAATCCAGGCCAAGGGCACCTGGGAAGCTTCCCAAATGTACAAACATTCTATACATGTTGTTATTCCTGGAATTTTGGATTTTCCACTTCTCTTACGCCTTCCCACGCCAACAGCTCCTTCAGGTATTTCCCAGTTTTTCTAAATCATTACATCTGAAATCCAGTACTTTGTTTTGTACGTCCGCACTCCGCGTTTGCCCTTATATCAAACTACATTGTGTGGTGATCACTATTAGATCCAGCATCAACCCCTTCCCTCGTGGGTTCCGTCACCATTTCTTTGATCAAGGCAGTTTGACAGGTGTCCACAATCTCCCTACTTCTTTCTGATTCTGCAAACAGGGCTTTCAAGCCACATCAGACAAGTTGAAATCTCCCAACAGTAGCACCTCCCCTTTCATACCAATCTTTTGAATATCTTCTATCAGATCCTTGTCTAGCTTCTCCATTTGTGCCGGAGGTCTGTAGATAAACCCCCAAGTGGATACAGGTTCCATCTTCTCTTTCTAGGATGATCCATAAAGCTGCTTCCTTTCCCCAGGTTCCCCGCATTTCAGCCGCTCTGATATTGTCTCTCACATACAGCGCCACTCCTCCACCTCTTCGGCCTTCTCTGGCCTTCCTAAAAACAATATAGCCTGGTATAGTCACATTCCATTCATGGGAATAATTGAACCACGTCTCTGTAATAGCAACAATATCCAAGTTTTCTTCAAGCATCAGGGCTTGCAAGTCTTGAACCTTTTTACCTAGACTATGAGCATTTATGCTTATTGCTTTCCATGTGCTTAGCGAGTTTAGGTGGTTTTCTATATTTACATGACCTTTCCCTCTGCCATCATGTTTATTCTGGGGGTGACTTTCTGAATTCCCTTGTTTCTTTTTGTCAACTCCCCCCCCCCCCCCCCCCCCCCCCCCGCCTTCTAGTTTAAATGTCTAGAAACATACTGTCTGAATTTCTCTCCAAGGATCCTTTTCTTGTTACAACCTGTTATTTTTCCACTTATTACCCATTCTCCTATGTATCTAAAACCTTCTTCATTACACCAAGACTCAAGCCACTTATTGACTTGTCCTTGGAGAAAGCAAAGGTATTCTCTGTGGACAGCAGGCTTCATATTCTCACAAACCCTCCCACCTCCCCTTGGAGTTGTCTCCTTGGTTATTTTTGCTTTATTTTTTGCTTTAGTATTAAACTGAGGAGACCACGTTTGCTCAGCGGGCGGGAAGGCACTCGTGCATGTGCAGTGGAGTATGCCTTGCGCTCCACAAAGCTCTCTTTTTAGCTGTGGCAAAATGCCAGACCAGGCAGCGTGGATCGGTGTCAGCCACCTGTGAGAATATGAAGCCTGCTGTCCTCGAAGAATGCCTGCTACAGGTAAGTATCTTCGCTATACTGCGGGTATAAAAATTGTTTTTATGCTTGGCTGTTAGTAGGTACATCCAGCATCAAGTCTTAAATTTGGTGTGTGCTAAATTGGTACATATGTTAATTTATATACATTTAGGTTAGGCTGTTCTAACACACATTTAAATTTTTTTTATTTATTTATTTTACTAAAACGTGTGAAATAAGCCAAAGAAATCTAATGTTTAAAGAAAACTTCTTTAGCCAGTTAGACTTGGTCAATTATGATTGGTGAACCCTGTTGCAAGGCAGAATTGTTTGTTTCATTGCCCAGTTGTATGCTTCTGGTACCTCCTGGCTCCTGAGTGTCTGTTGCTAGGCTTACTTTGATGCCTACAGTTCACTAAGAGGTCAAACTGTAGTAAGGGTGAAGAAACACCAGCAACAGACACTCAGACCTTGCAACAGGGTCCACCAATCATAATTGGCCAAGTCGATCATCCTAACTGACTGCAGTTTTCTTTAAACCTGTTATGAAACCTGGCCTCATTCTTCCACATCCTAAAAAACATTCCTGTTTTTTAGTTTTCTTGAATACAGTTTTATAACACAATGTGTTCTTTATTTTAAAAAATTGGTGCTTTTTGAAAGAAGAATCACTTTTACTACACTTGTATCAAGGGTGTAGTGAAGAAATCACAGGCTGCTGCCCGCAAACATTTGAGGGCATTTTTGCAATCCTTATATGAAGAGACTCCAAAATGAAAACTACATATTCTGATAGAAGGAAATCTGCTCTTTCTAATGGTGCTGTTGCAGGAATTGATGCATGAATTTATGATACTTCAGGAGTCAGACAGCACACCAGAATGAGAGAGAAATCTTCTTTATTTGCCAGCAAACAAAGTAGAACATCAGCATTAAGTCTCTTCTTCTCTTTCTCAGCTCTCTTTGTCTCTCTCTCAGCTCTCTGTGTCTTCTCTCAGCTCTCTGTGTCTTTCTCTCAGCTCTCTGTGTCTTTCTCTCAGCTCTCTGTGTCTTTGTGGCTTCTGTCTCAGCTGCTTCTCTTCTTATGCTGTCTTCTCCTTCTTCTGTCTGTTCCTTCTGTCCTTCTCTTTCTTCTGAGCTCCTTCTGACGTAACCTGCTTCTTCTCCCACTTAAATACAGTTCTATCTAGCCTAGCCTAGCCCCCTTACTCTCCAATTGGTTAAGGAATAGATTGATTACCTTGCCTCAACCAATCAGTTCTATACAAATATCAGTTACATAGGTTCCAGACATCCTAAACTGACCTGGGGCCCCTTACACCAGACATTTGGTCTCCAGAACTCCTGCATGTTATTATGATTGATTTCTCATCTATAGCTTAACCTGGGTTCCCTTAGAGGATAATGGATATTCTTACATTTATTATTCTCATATTCCTAGTACTAACTGCTAACTAAACTCTGGCATTCATTAAAGGGGTCAAGGGCCAATCTTACTTAATAGCATACATATCAGGTTATTACTTTCAAGACCATTTCTACATTTTACCTATAATTAATCAAGGAGAAGAGAGCTGACTAGTCCTGACCTCTTTCACCTATCAGCTTATACATTGAACCAGCCAGAACTGCAGATAACTTAAAACACATGTTGGCCTCTTCACTGCAGTCCTTGCTTAGAAAGTCAGACAAAGAATTGAACAAATATTCTACATAGAAATTACAGAATAAAACATATTCTAAAATAAGCATCCTTATAAAACATATTCTAAATATCAAGAACTTCTAAATAATATTTCAGCCTATTCCTTAAACTACAATGTGTCATATGTCTGGCTCATGCCTGCTTGCAAAACTATTCAATATGCCTAATAGTATACAGATGTTGAGCTAGCATTCATCATTCACAAGGGTGAAAGAAATTCCTGTCTCTGACCTTTTTAACCTTTTGCTCGGCAAGCTAGACATTGAAATAATATGAACCATCTGGCATTTCTTCATTTGCAGGGCTGAGAATTTAAAATAGTATTTGAGCACCTTTAAACAGAATTAACCCTTAATATGAT
This sequence comes from Microcaecilia unicolor, assembly GCF_901765095.1. Taxonomy (NCBI): domain Eukaryota; kingdom Metazoa; phylum Chordata; class Amphibia; order Gymnophiona; family Siphonopidae; genus Microcaecilia; species Microcaecilia unicolor. Next base: position 85,570,213 of record NC_044036.1, read on the forward strand.
TTCTTATATATATTATGCCCATGGCTGCCTCATTCCCCCCTTTGAGACTAAAATCAGCTTATGCAGAGATAAGTCTCACTACTCAAACTCTGGAGATTATAGTGATCCTAACTAGGAATAGACTTATGAACCACCATTACCCTACTTGTTAAGGTCCGACGGCATACTGCCGAAGCACATGAGGCCAGGAAACAAAACAACAACCCTGCTAAAACTAAGACTATTAGGGAAATAAACAAAGGACGTATCCAGGAGGTCAATGACCACCACCAGGAGGTAAGGTCTAATCCTCCTCGGTAATCCTCCACATTAAGGCTGGCCAACTGTAGGACTTTATCCATGGCATGCCTAACTACATGCGTCCTATTTATGACAATAGTACAGCACTCTGAAGAATTTAGCACTGTGCAGAGACCACCCTGGGCTGCAAAGAGATAGTCAAGACCCATACGGTTATACCGAGAAACTATACTTAATTCATTAATTTGATCCTGCAATGCATTGACTACCACATTCAGCTCATGAACTAGAACATGAAGTAGGGATTGAAGTCTCCGGGTGGCCATACCTAGTTCAGTAATACCCGCTACCGGGCCCCCAATTGGAATCCAGGCCGTGGCAGAAAGGGCTACAAGTCTCTTTTTAGTCAGAGGATAAGTAGAGTTAATATACTGGAGGGCTAATTCAATCGCCTCATCCTCTGTGGCAACGGAGGAGGGTAAGGACAAGGCCTCTCGCTTAGAGCGGTGCGGGGATGGTGGCTTGAGAAGAGGAATAACTTTAGGAAAATAATTCAAGGTTACCAATACACAAAAATCATATGTGGGGGAAGAATCATGTGGAGGACATTATCACAGAGCCAGTAATGACCAAGGAGAGGGCGACGAAAGTTCCCAATAAATGTAGGCACAGGATGGAGATTAGGATGCCCATAATGCGAGCCCCTATCCCAGGGGGAACGAAGAAGAAATGGAGACTTTGTACACCATAGGTGCCAATCCCCAATTGTGACAGACCGCTCATATGATGCAACCCCTTCATACCCCGGGGACTTATGAAAGTAGAAAATAGGATGGGACACTATAGTCTTCTCAGTAGTATAGTTAGGAGCCAGATAATCACCTTGGTCATAATCTACAGGTATGGTAGTAGGGCACATAGGAGTACCTGGAGAAACTACCCACACAGGTTCCTCCTTCTCTGGGAGAACATTAGTATAGTTACAGGGAATGGGAAGAACAGTTGAGATGTCTCTTGTTAAACAAAACACTCCAGAAGCTGGATAGGGAGACGTAAAAACTGGCGTTAGAGAAGAGTCAGAGGGGGAAGTAGCATTATAAAAGGACCACCAAGTATAATCCTGGCTCCAAGGGCCTGAACTCGAAAAGTAGGGAGGTATAAGAGCTGGGAGTTGCACAGGGACAGGAACAGCTGGGACATCTGTGGTATAAGGAGAAAATCGGGAACACACAATACAAGGGGAAGTAATCTTTGCCTGGCTAATTAGTTCCTGGACAGAGTGTAACCAAAGGTTGGAGCGAGTTGGGGTTTTAGGAACAAGGAGGCAAGGAGTAGAAAACAACAAAAGCATCCAAACTACTAACATTTTCTTTCTTCCTAATCTAAAACAAATACAGCAAACTAATTAAGCAATAATATTTCAACAGTCTGTGCTAATCACAGATTACTCTCATATAATGTTCTCAGTCTTTGAGTCTTATACCAGTTGGGATAGACCCTCAACTGACAAGGATCAAGCTCTCAAATTCCAAGAAAGCCAGAATCTGGACAGAAAGAGTCTCAGTGTGAAGCCGAAGTTCAGCCGCTCCTGCAGTATGCAGTTGACCCTTCTTTTCAGCTAGTAGATTCTTTGGTTCGGGTCAAGCGCAACTTCAATGGCTCCGCTGGATCACTTTCTGCTCTCCACTGTCTAGGCTCCGTCTGATCCGTGCTGGGCTCAGTCTGGTCAGCAGACTTAATTCGAGACCAATGGACCCATGGAGTAATCCCTGCGACCTTCACAGCTGCAGGGGTAGAAAGCAAAACAGTAAAAGGTCCTTTCCATCGGGGCCCCAAAGGCTGGAGCCTCCAGTCTTTCACCCAAACTCTATCCCCTGGCAGGAAGGAATGTACCTGAGCCTGGAAGGGGACAGGGTTTATTTCTCTCACATAAGACTGAAGCTCAGAAATTATCTTGCCCAAGAGGGCTACCTGCTCCTGTACCTGGGCAGACCCTAAAATCCCTATGTCTCCCTTAATTCCCTGCAAAATGGCTGGGGGCTTCCCATACACAATTTCAAAGGAGAGAGGGCTGTTCCTTTAGTTGGAGTGCATCGGAGGCGGAAGAGGGCTAGTGGCAGTGCCTGTGGCCATTTCAGTTGGGTTTCCTGACAAATCTTTGCTAGGCTATTTTCAAGGTTCTGTTTGCCCGCTCAACCTGCCCTGAACTCTGGGGACGATAAGCACAATGCAATTTCCAGGTAATGCGCAATGCGCGGGACAGGGCCTGAAGTGTAGCTTCAACAAAAGCGGGCCCATTATCTGAACCTATGGCAAGGGGCAGTCCATACCTGGGGATGACATCCCTAAGGAGGGCTCGAGCTACTTCTGTGGCTTTCTCAGTGACTGTAGGATATGCTTCCACCCACCCGGTTGATATTGTATATCTGGATTTTCAGAAGGCGTTTGACAAAGTGCCGCACGAAAGACTCCTGAAAAATTGCAGAGTCATGGAATCGGAGGTAGGGTATTATTATGGATTAAGAACTGGTTGAAAGATAGGAAGCAGAGAGTAGGATTGCGTGGCCAGTATTCTCAGTGGAGGAGGGTAGTTAGTGGGGTCCCGCAGGGGTCTGTGCTGGGTCCGTTGCTTTTTAATGTATTTATAAATGACCTAGAGATGGGAATAACTAGTGAGGTAATTAAATTCGCCGATGACACAAAATTATTCAGGGTCGTCAAGTCGCAGGAGGAATGTGAACGATTACAGGAGGACCTTGCGAGACTGGGAGAATGGGCGTGCAAGTGGCAGATGAAGTTCAATGTTGACAAGTGCAAAGTGATGCATGTGGGTAAGAGGAACCCGAATTATAGCTACGTCTTGCAAGGTTCCGCGTTAGGAGTTACGGATCAAGAAAGGGATCTGGGTGTCGTCGTCGATGATACGCTGAAACCTTCTGCTCAGTGTGCTGCTGCGGCTAGGAAAGCGAATAGAATGTTGGGTGTTATTAGGAAGGGTATGGAGTCCAGGTGTGCGGATGTTATAATGCCGTTGTATCGCTCCATGGTGCGACCGCACCTGGAGTATTGTGTTCAGTACTGGTCTCCGTATCTCAAAAAAGATATAGTAGAATTGGAAAAGGTACAGCGAAGGGCGACGAAAATGATAGTGGGGATGGGACGACTTTCCTATGAAGAGAGGCTGAGAAGGCTAGGGCTTTTCAGCTTGGAGAAGAGACGGCTGAGGGGAGATATGATAGAAGTGTATAAAATAATGAGTGGAATGGATCGGGTGGATGTGAAGCGACTGTTCACGCTATCCAAAATACTAGGACTAGAGGGCATGAGTTGAAGCTACAGTGTGGTAAATTTAAAACGAATCGGAGAAAATTTTTCTTCACCCAACGTGTAATTAGACTCTGGAATTCATTGCCGGAGAACGTGGTACGGGCGGTTAGCTTGACGGAGTTTAAAAAGGGGTTAGATAGATTCCTAAAGGACAAGTCCATAGACCGCTATTAATGGACTGGAAAAATTCCTCATTTTTAGGTATAACTTGTCTGGAATGTTTTTACGTTTGGGGAGCGTGCCAGGTGCCCTTGACCTGGATTGGCCACTGTCGGTGACAGGATGCTGGGCTAGATGGACCTTTGGTCTTTCCCAGTATGGCACTACTTATGTACTTATGTACTTATGTACTTATGTACAGACCATGACCAAGAGGTATCGGAGCCTACCGCTCCTGGGCATTTCTGTGAAGTCTATAACTAGGGACTCAAAGGGTGTTAGTCCCCTAGACTGAACTCCTGGTGGAATACGGGGTCCCTGACGGGCATTATTCTGGGCACAGAGAGTACATCGGGCTGAGGCAGTGGCAACCAGACTATCCAATCCTTCCAGCACCACTACTCGACTGAGTAGGCGGGCTAGTGCTGTTTTCCCTAAGTGCGATAGGTCATGAGCTTGAGACACTACAGGCCAAGCTAGTGGCGTGGCACCAGAACTCTGGTATCAGGGAGATGTAACCAGCCATCAGGTCTCCTTACTGCACCTTCCTCTTGAGCCCATTTCTCTTCCATTTGGGTATACATAGGTGTCCATTCTTGCAGTCGAATTTGGAACAGGGGAGTCACAGTACTTGCTGGGGGTCCTCGAGCAGCTTCCTTGGCCACCCGATCAGCATGGCGGTTCCCTCGGGCCACTGGAGTATCTATCCTTTGGTGTCCCCTGCAGTGAATAACAGCTACCTTCTTAGGGGCCCACAGCCTCTAGCAGCTGAAGTATTTCAGGTCCATACTTAACAGGTTGGCCTGCGGCATTTATGAGTCCCTTTTCCTTATACAAAGCTCCATGAGCGTGTAAAGTTGTGAAGGCATACTTGGAATCAGTATAAATGTTGGTTACCAGTCCTGCTGCTAACTCCAGAGCTCGTATGAGGGCCACAAGTTCTGCTTTCTGGGCTGAAGTTCCTTGGGGCAGGGCTCTTGCTTCTATCACCTTGTCTTCTGTCACCACAGCATAGCCTGCCAATCGCTTAGAGTTCTCCACGTAACTGCTTCCATCTGTGAAATAAATTACATCTGGGTCCCTCCACGGAACATCTTTAAGATCTGGTCGACTGGAGTACACTTCATCCATGGTTTGGATACAATCATGATCCGGAGGTCCCTCAGATGCTGGCAAAAGAGTGGCGGGATTAAATGTAGCCACTTTTCCAGGTGTATCCGTGGATTCTCACACAACTAACTTGGTACTTAACCATGCGGTTATTTGTAAACCAGTGGTTGCCCTTATACTCCATGAGGGTAAGAACTGCGTGGGGGACTTTAACAACCAGTTCTTGCCCCAAGGTCAGCTTGTCAGCTTCCTGGACCAGTAAGGCTGTTGCTGCAATGGCCCTCATGCAGGCTGGCCATCCTTTAGCCACTCCATCCAGCTGTTTAGACAGGTATGCAACAGGCCTCTGCCAGGATCCCATCATCTGGGTCAACACTCCCAGAGCAACCCCCTGTCGCTCATGACATACAGTGAGAAAGGTTTCTCCACATCAGGAAGGCCTAACGCAGGGGCTTGGAGTAGGGCTTTCTTTATGGCAATGAAGGATTGTTGAGCTGTAGGTCCCTATTCAAATGGTTCCTTTCACCCCCCTTTGTGGCTTGGTAAAGGGGTTTCGCCATCAATGCAAAATTTGGAATCCAAATTCTGCAGAATCCAGCTGCTCCCAGAAACTCCCTAACTTCTCTTCTGGACTTGGGTTGGGGAATTGCAGCAACTGCTTGCTTCCTACTGACATCCAGTCTCCGACTTCCCTGGAAATACAGAAGCCCAGATACTTCACTTCTGACTGACAAAGTTGGGCCTTTGAGCGTGAGACCTTATAGCCTGCATCCAAGAGTAACTCCAGCAATTCTCTGGTAGCCTCAAAACACTCTTCCTGGGTCACTGCTGCAATCAGGAGGTCATCTACATACTGGAGTAAAACTCGCCTGGAAGGCTCAGATTTAAAAGTCTTAAGGTCTTGTCCTAGGCAGTCCCAAAAATGGTGGGGAGTTCTTGAACCCCTGTGGCAGGCGGGTCCATGTATACTGAAGCTTCCTTCCTGTTACTGGGTTTTCCCATTGAAAGGCAAAAGCAGTTGACTGGCGGGGCCACCCGAATACAAAAGAAGGCATTTTAGGTCTAGTGTCGTGAAATGGGTAGCTCCAGAAGGTATCAATCCTAGCAGGACATATGGATTAGGCACTACAGGGTGTAATGAAATAGTGGATTTGTTAACCACCCGTAAATCTTGGACTGGCCGGTAGTCCTCAGTCCCTGGCTTCTGAACTGGCAACAGTGGCGTATTCCATGGAGACTGACAAGGACGAATAATTCCATGGGATAACAGACGATTCAGGTGTGCTTGGATCCCTTCCAGAGCCTTTCTGGGAATTGGGTATTGGCGAAGATGGATTGGCCGGGCATTGGAAGTAAGTCTACATGGACAGGAGGAATATTTCGGGCCAACCCTGGGGGATTATCTTCTGCCCATACCCCACTGACCTGAAAGCTGTCTGCCAGGGGTAGGTCAACTTGGCCCTGCGACTGATGCAGCCGCCATTCTTCTTCAAGGGGGCAGCAGAAACTCAATACCCTTAGGGCTGGATATCGGGGGCCGAAAGGAGACCGAAGTCTGGCCATCAGAGTCAAAGGAAATTTGGGCCCTAAGCTTGGACAGCAGGTCTCGACCTAACAAAGGGATTGGACAGTCTGGCATACAGGAATTCATGAGTGACTGTGTGTGAGCCTAACTGGCATCTACGGGTCGTCAGGAAGGGCCTCCGGTTCTGCACCCCCGTGGCTCCCACCACTCGGACAGTTTTTCCAGACACAGGCGCTAATCGCTCCGTCAAACAGAATGTTCAGCTCCTGTATCAATCATAAATGGAATTGAGCGGCTCCCTATAGTTAACTTGACCAGTTTGTAGGAACCCGGTCTGTCCTATCGTCCCATTCTGCCATCTCGGCTATCCCGATGATGTCAGATTCAGGAGGCTCATATCTTCCCTCTCGAACTCGGCCTCGGCTTCCTCAATCTCCTGGTCCCCTTCTCAGTCCCTGGCGCCTCTGGGGCATTCATCTTTCCAGTGCCCTCTTTCCTTACAGTAGGCACACTGATCCCTCTCCAATCTTGGTCTGGGATTCTCCCCCCTTGGCCGGGATTGATTGAAGGAATCTCGGGCCTGGCTGGTGGTCCGGGGTCCCACTTTGGCTTCCCATTAGCTAGAGGTCGACCTCGATTAAGGGTGGAATTAGTAATGGCTGCCGCTAAAAGGTCGGCCTTCTTCTGCATCTTCCGGTCAGCCTCTCGACGCACCTCCTGATCTCTATTAATGAAAACCTTGGTTGCGATCTCAATTAGCTGGGTGGTATTCATCCCTGCGAATCCCTCTTGACGCTGCAACTTTTCCGGATATCTGGCATACTCTGGGCCACCAATGCGCTATTCACCATTCTCTGGTTTCTAGGGCTTCAGGATCAAATGGGGTGTATGTTCTGTAGGCTTCAATTAGTCGCTCTAAAAGGCCCCAGGGATTCAGTTGCCCCTTGGAGAATTTCAGAGACCTTTGCCAGATTAATGGCCTCTTTATGCCTTTCCTCATACCTTCCAGCAAGTCCCGGCAATAGCCAGACAACAGTTCATAGTGCTGCCCATTATTTGGATCCCAAACTGGAGCTGCGACGGAAACCGAGCTCTAACCCATTCCTCTAGGTTCTGTGTCCCCTCGGGGGCACGCGCTCGCGTGATGGCCTCAGCATTTTGCAAAATCTTCCGCCTCTCCTCAGTTGTGAAGAGGGTCAGGAGAAGTTGTTGACAATCAGTCCAGGTTTGGTTATGGGTGGCCATAATGCTAGCCACTAGGTCCACCACTGCCTGAGGCTTTTCAGTATAAGAGGGGTAATGCGTCTTCCAATTCAGGAGATCGGTGGTTGTGAAGGGTACATACTGATAGGCCTGTGCCTGTATAACCTGACCCTGATTATTAGGATCCGGTCGAGTGGTAGTTACCTGACGGAGTGGCAGAACTCTCGAGGCGGTGGGAATGGAATCTGAGGTAGAGCTAGGAGCTCCCCCCTATCATGCTCAAAGGTGATTGCAGCAGGTCTAACCCATTCAGGGGAGGTAGGTTGAAACCCTGAGGGATGGGGAGGGGTACTCATAGACTGAGAGGTGGTCACAGGTGAGTCAGTCCATTGAAAGGGATGCCGGGCCCCTGATGAGTGGGGAGGGGTATTAGAAGGAGAGGCTGGGCTGTCAGGAGTTGAGGAGTCAGGGAGTGGAGCCCAAAGCGGGTCTTCGAGGTTAACAGGGAGGAAGATGTGGCAGAGGAGGGTAGAGACTGGCTGAAAAGTCCAACCTAGGATGGGTGGGGTTCGCACAGTGGGGAGGAACTATCCGGAGAAGCCTGTACTGGAGAAGCTTGGGCTGGGCGGCGTGGATCTCTAGGGGCGGCACGGAACCCCAACAATGGCCATAAGGTGGTGGCTCAAGATCTGGGGGTCATCAGAGAGTATGGGTTTCTCAGACAGGGTAGGGGCGGAAGCCACCGATTGGGTGGTAGGCTTCCTAGGGCTCTTTCCCTCTTCTAGTTTAGATTTTCTAATCTTTCTTTGAGCACGGCCTAACATGAATTTTACTGGGGATCCCATATAAGTTTTCAACCAAGAGGAGGGTCAGTCACAAGGCTATCCCAGGAATCTATATAAGGGAGTTGTTCAGAATATTCTGGTTCTCCTACAACTATGCTGTAGACCTTCCGGATTACTTCAATATCTAAGCTGCCACTAGGGGGCCACCCCACTCCCATAGATGGCCACTCAACTTCACACAAGGTTCTTAAAGTACTTGAGCTTAAAGTCTGTCCATAGTCATTAATTAAAAATCCTTTTTAAAATTCTTAAGCATACAATCTAGGGGGGTAGCAATTTGTCTAGATGATGTCCCACCCATAATGCTTACAGTTACAACACACAAAGAGGGGGGGGGAATTTTGAAAGTGCAGTAAGGGGTCCGCACTCTCGAGACACTAGGTAGACAGACAGCAATCGCTTCCTTCCGTCGCTGGCCAATTGAACTCGCGTTAATTGGAAACGCAGCTATAAGAAGTCCGCACTCGTTTAACATTCACGCATCACACATTCCATACAGAAAATCCCACCCAACAATTTCAGATTTCTCAGATACAGATAAGCTTAAGCGGTTTCGCTTCTAATCTCCACTAGACTAGAAGGTACTAGGGCCTTCGCTGAGAGTTGATCAGGCTCTCCTTCCCCCCAATTTTTGAGGGGCTGGTTTACAACTTTCTAGCTAGAATTATAATACAGAATACAAAATACATACCCGGCGAATGTTCTCCAGTCAGTTGGGTGCTGGGATTAATGCAGGATTCAGAATCCCACCGCTGCCACCAAGAATTGTTGCAGGAATTGATGCATGAATTTATGATACTTCAGGAGTCAGACAGCACACCAGAAGGATGAGAGAATCTTCTTTATTTGCCAGCAAACAAAGTAGAACATCAGCATTAAGTCTCTTCTTCTCTTTCTCAGCTCTTCTTGTCTCTCTCTCAGCTCTCTGTGTCTTTCTCTCAGCTCTCTGTGTTTTTGTGGTCTTTGGGTCTCAGCTGTTCTCTTCTTATGCTGTCTCTTCCTTCTGTCTGTTCCTTCTGTCCTTCTCTTTCTTCTGAGCTCCTTCTGACGTAACCTGCTCTTCTTCCCACTTAAATACAGTTCTATCTAGCCTAGCCCCTTACTCTCCAATTGGTTATAGAAGATAGATTGATTACCTTGCCTCAACCACAATCAGTTCTATACAAATATCAGTTACATAGGTTCCAGACATCCTAAACTGACCTGTGACCTGGGGCCCCTTACCCAGACATTTGGTCTCCAGAACTCCTGCATGTTATTATGATTGATTTCTCATATATAGCTTAACCTGGGTTCCCTTAGAGGATAATGGATATTCTTACATTATTATTCTCATATTCCTAGTACTAACTGCTAACTAAACTCTGGCATTCATTAAAGGGGTCAAGGGCCAATCTTACTTAATAGCATACATATCAGGTTATTACTTTCAAGACCATTTCTACATTTTTACCTATAATTATCAAGGAGAAGAGAGCTGACTAGTCCTGACCTCTTTCACCTCATAGCTTATACATTGAACGCCAACAGAACTGCAGATAAACTTAAAACACATGTTGGCCTCTTCACTGCAGTCCTTGCTTAGAAAGTCAGACAAAGAATTGAACAAATATTCTACATCGAAATTACAGAATAAAAACATATTCAAATAAGCATCCTTATAAAACATATTCTAATATCAAGACACTTCTAATAATATTTCAGCCTATTCCTTAAACTACAATGTGTCATATAGTCTGGCTCATGCCTGCTTGCAAA